>NW_018485984.1:870369-871776 GCF_002113885.1 Mizuhopecten yessoensis | reverse complement strand
TGTAAACACAAAAGCTGAATTGAACATGTAAACACAAAAGCTGAATTGAACATTTAAACACAAAAGCTGAATTGAACATTTAAACACAAAGCTGGATTGAACATTTAACACGAAGCTGGATTGAACATGTAAACAAAAACGCTATATTGATCATCATGTAAACACAAAAGCTGGATTGAACATGTTATCACAAAAGCTGGATAGAACATGTAAACACAAAAGCTGGAAAGAACATTTAAACACAAAAACTTCATTGATCATTAAAACACAAAAGCTTGATTGAACACAAAAACACAAAAGCTGGAATGACCATGCATAACACAAACGCTGGATTAAACATTAAAACAAAAAGAACGGGTTGAACATGTAAACACAAACGCTGGATTGAACGCAAAAACACAAGAGCAAGTTTGAACATGTATAACACAACCACTGGATTGAACATGTCAAGCTTGATTGAACATGAAAACACAAAAGCTTTATTGAACATGAAAACACAAAAGCTAGATTGAACATGAAAACACAAAATCTTGATAGAACATGGAAACACAAAGGCTTGACTGAACATGAAAACACAAAAGCTTGATTGAACATGAAAACACGTAAGCTTGATTGAACATAAAAACACAAAAGCTGGATTGAACAAAAAAACGCAAAAGCTGGTTAAAACATGTAAAAACAAAAGCTTGATTGAACACGAAAACACAAAAGCTGGATTGAACATCAAAACGCAAAAGCTTGATTAAACATGTTAACACAAAATCTTGATGGAACATGAAAACACACAAGCTTGATTGAAGATGGAAACACAAAAGCTTGATTGAACATAAAAACAAAAAAGTTTGATTGAACATAAAAAGACAAAAGCTGGATTGAACATGAAAACACAAAAGCTTGATTGAACATGAAAACACAAAAGCTGGATTGAACATGAAAACACAGAAGTTTGATTTTACATGGAAACACAAAAGCTTGAATGAACATCAAAACACAAAAACTGGATTGAACATGAAAACACAAAAGCTTGATTGAACATGAAAACACAAAAGCTGGATTGAACAAAAAAAACGCAAAAGCTGGATAAAACATGTAAACACAAAAGCTTGATTGACATGAAAACACAAAAGCTGGATTGAACATGAAAACACAAAAGTTTGATTTTACATGGAAACACAAAAGCTTGAATGAACATCAAAACACAAAAACTGGATTGAACATGAAAACACAAAAAAGATTGATTGGACAGGAAAACACAAACGCTTGAATGAACATAAAAACACAAAAGCTTGATTGAACATGAAAACACAAAAGTTTGATTGAACATGAAAACACAAAAGCTTGATTGAACATTTAAACACAAACGCTGGATAGAACATGTAAACACAAAAAGCTTGATTGAACATGTAA
>NW_018485984.1:867912-868729 GCF_002113885.1 Mizuhopecten yessoensis | reverse complement strand
CATATAAACACAAAAGCTTGATTGAACATGAAAACACAAAAGCTTAATTTTACATGGAAATACAAAAGCTTGAATGAACATCAAAACACTAAAGCTGGATTGAACATAAAAACACAAAAGCTTGAATGAACATAAAAAACACAAGAGCTTGATTGAACATGAAAACACAAAAGTTTGATTGAACATGAAAACACAAAAGCTTGATTGAACATTTAAACACAAACGCTGGATAGAACATGTAAACACAAAAGCTTGATTGAACATGTATACACAAAAGCTTGATTGAACATGTAAACACAAAAGCTGGATTGAACAAAACACAAAAGCTTGATTGAACAACATTACACCACAAAAGCGGGACAAATACACAAAAGCTTGATTAAATATAAAAACATAAACGCTGGATTAAACATAAAAACACAAACGCTGGATTGAATGCAAAAACACAAAAGCTTGATTGAACATGTATAACACAACCTCTGGATTGAACATGTAAACACAAAAGCATGATTGAACATGTAAACACAAAAGCTCGATTGAACGCAAACACACAAAAGATTGATTAAACATGAAAACACAAAACCTTGATTAAACATGTAAACACAAAATCTTGATTGAACATGAAAACACAAAAACTTGATTGAACATAATAACACAAAACCTTGATTGAACATGAAAACACAAAAGCTTGATTGAACATGAAAACACAAAAGCTTGATTGAACATNAAGCTTGATTGAACATGAAAACACAAAAGCTTGATTGAAGACGAAAACACAAAATCTTGATTGAACATGAAAACACAAAAGCNCTTGATT
>NW_018485984.1:801351-866034 GCF_002113885.1 Mizuhopecten yessoensis | reverse complement strand
AAAACACAAAAGCTTGATTGAACATGAAAACACAAAAGCTTGATTGAACATGTAAACACAAAAGCTTGAATGAATATAAAACACAAAAGCTTGATTGAACATGTAAACTCAAAAGCTTGAATGAATATAAAAACACAAAAGCTTGACTGAACATAAAAACGCAAAAGCTTGATTGAACATGAAAACACAAAAGCTTGATTGAACATGTAAACTCAAAAGCTTGAATGAATATAAAAACACAAAAGCTTGATTGAACATGAAAACACAAAAGCTTGATTGAACATGTAAACACAAAAGCTTGATTGAACATGANAAACACAAAAGCTAGATAAAACATGTAAACACGAAAGCTTCATTGAACATAAAAATACAAAAGCTGGATTGAACACTAAAAAAAACAAAAGCTGGAATGACAGTGCATAACACAAACTCTTGCTTAAATATAAAAACACAAAAATCTGGATTGAACATGAACACACAAAAGCTTGATTGAACATGAAAACACAAACATTAGATTGAACATGTCAACATAAACGTTAGATTGAACGCAAAAACACAACCACTGGATTGAACATGTAAGCACGTAAGCTGAATTGAACATGAAAACATAAACGCTGGGTTTAACATTTAAGCTCAAAAAGCTGTATTGAATATGGAAACACAAAAGCTGGATTGATCATGTAAACACAAAAGCTGGAAAATAGCAGGTACACACAGAAGCTGGATTGAACATTTAAACACAAAAGATGGATTGATCATGTAAACACAAAAGCTGAATTGAAATTAAAAACACGAATGCTGGATTAAACATGTAAACACAAAAACTGGATTGAATATATAAACACAAAAGCTGGATAGAAAATCTAAAACACGCATGCTGGATTGAATATATAAACACAAAAGCTAGATTGAACATTAACACACAAAAGCTGGATAGAACCTTTAAAATCAAAAGCTGGATTGAATATATAAACACAAAAGCTGGATTGAATATGTTAACATAAAAGCTTGATTGAAAATATAAACACAAAAGCTGCAATAATTATATATAAACCTAAAGCTGGATTGAAATGAACACACACAATCTTGATTGCCTTTAAAAAGAACAAAACTGTACTGAACCTGTAAACATGGAAGCTGAGCTGAGCGCAACAAAAAAATCTGAATATGAAGCATAGTTATCATGAACATGCTGTTTTCTATGATAAGACACGTTGTGGTGTTGTCAATGAATGGCTTGTGTTATACAGACCCTGCTATAAAGAAGTGTTCCAGCGTATGCAACATAGACGTGATTTGACTGGCAAAATAAATAGCATCAGTGACAGCTGCCTTTTGATTACATGTGTCTGAATTCGCGGGATATTTTAATCATAATCGCAAATGTTCCCAAGCATACATATCTCGCGTATTGGATTATCTGCGGATAACGTGCTCATCACCAACGTAAGGATGGCGTGTTGGACCATTGCGATTGGTGCAATTATCAAATGAATATGTGATTAATCTTAAAACAAATCCTAACTGGACAGTTTACATCCGATTGGACATCGATAGGTCAGCGCATTTACATTGAACCCTTAAGAGTGACTAGGTCCTGCGTACTTGTCGAATGTCGGTACCCCATGATAAAACTCGATATACATTGTTTATGGAAAGATTGCCTGGTAACCAAGAACCTATCCAAGATCAAGGTCGAAACCCCCAGTTCGTTTGTACTTTTCTCAACGTATCTGATACCCATCCATATCTGAACAACAATATCGGTGTTCATTGATAATAGCCGGTGTCCATTGATCTGTACACCATTATGCTAAGTATTAGGGGAACTTAACAGTACCAAAACTGCAGTTGTGGTAGTTATTTCTAGTATATATCTGTATCTGTTATAACGAACTGACATAGGAGATGCTAGTGTATTCAGCTATAATGTTATTTACTCCAATCACACATATACCCATACGTGTAATTGCCCAAGACGGAATAAGGGATCAAAGTTATGATAATATATAAGGCACGCAATTAAAATGTTAGAAAAAAAATATGCGTTATTAATAAAGACCATATATCTATATGCGAAGGTAGCTGAACATCAATTGACAAAAGATTTCTTATTTTTTAACAATTTTACTCGACATTGCAATGTCTCGAAAATCAAATCTACAACTAGGTGCGTCTATCTTTAATACATAACGACACATAAAAATATATAACAACAATCCATGTATTTAATTGAGTGCTTAAAGACGCATATTCCATATACGCCCAAGAGTTACTGCTGTATTTGGTGTATGTCTTTGCACGTATGTGTGATTTGAATTTGGATTCCAGTGCTCTTAAATCTACATGTGTTATATGGTGTCCGATGTCTGTACGTTTGCAGACATACCATGTACTACGATGTCTGTACGTTTGCAGACAGACCATGTACTACGATGTCTGTACGTTTGGAGACATACCATGTACTACGATGTCAGTACGTTTGCAGACATACCATGTACTACGATGTCTGTACGTTTGGAGACATACCATGTACTACGATGTATGTACGTTTGCAGACATACCATGTATCATAGTTGTTGTCTGTTGTCCGATCGTACGTTGATGTCCGGTTTCCGTATATGTACATACTTGTCCGTACATACATGTAACGGTTGGTTGCAGATTTAAATTGTGAAAACTCGTGTCTGGTTTCTTCTGATTAATCTTGTGTTGTTAAAACTTTGTCCTGTGACCGTTCTTGTGCATATTTAATGTGTGAGCTTTCGCCCGATGTCCGTACATCAAAGATGATGTCGTCATCCGTAGTTGTACATTTTAATTGCACTTTCGTTTCCTATGTCCACATATCATGTACATTAAACATTTATAATTTGAAAGATGGTGTTTGTTGTCCGTACTTGTTGTATGTGAAAGATTGGGTGTTGTGATCTTATGACCGTTGTCCCTGCCACGTCCTTAAAGAGGCAATTAATGTAGGAGCGCCCTACATAATTGGGGTTTTGCTTTTGTACCCTCTGCTTGGGGACCTGAAAGTGAAAAAAAATCTGCTGCACCCATTGCAACATTCATGATCTTTTTATTTCATATCTACTTCCTGACAACCTTTTAGTTTCCAAACTCCTTGCCTGGCAGTATATCACTTTCGCCTGAGCGAATAAGGCATTTTGAGTTCTTTCCCGGGTCGGGACATACCAAAGTCCTTAAAAATGTGAGTTGTTATTCCCTGCTTAACGTTCAGCATAGGGTTATTGTAACAACTACTTAACCTTTTGCCAGTATTATGTGACCGGGTGGATTGCTGTGCTGTGTGCATTCGGCATGGTATTTCACTCACGCACGCATACAATACAAACAGAGAGGCATACCATTAAATGACCTGTTGACGGTAAACCATTTAAAACCAAACCAAAAATACTGTGTTTGTACTTTCACAAATACAATACATATTTAGTCTCTCACTTTCGCCGCCCTTCTTACACTTAGGGTGGGTATTTTATTTGATAATAATTTAACTAATGCAGATATGCTTTTGAAGCTTCCTGCTTGAGATATACAAATTATCTTGTAAAATATTATCCCCTGTTTTGCACCACAGAAGTAATACGCGTCACATACTTTCCAAGGAAAAGTAGCATTATTTAGGGCATCTCGTATTTAGCATATGAAAACATGTCTCTTTAACTATCAATAATTCTATAGTAAATCACGGTAAATTGTGTAAATTGTGTTATGATATTGTGTTTTGTGACAGTAGCGCCAGCACCGGGACACATGCACAATTATACGTCATTAGGTGTCGGTCTGTCTGAGGTAACACTTGCCTCAATCACACGTAATGGTATACGCAATATGCACACCTTTACAACCCGGCAGATGAACACATAATGTATCTCCTGATTTACGATCTTACAACTATATTATTTCTTAATATTCAAAATCACGTATTTCCTGTGCCTAATGGAAACTCCTTTAACACTATAGGAAATTACGATATTTCATCTTGGTTTCATGTTAATATAAATTACTTTTGGGTGGTCAAAATTATCTGATTAAACATTTCATTTGAGAAATCCAAACACCAGATTTTCAAGTGCACTCTAATGTTGAATGTGTTAAGAGAAATCCAAACACTAGATTTTCAAGTGCAATCTCAAGTTGAATATGTTTAAACACATTTATTTTATCAAAATATTTACATGAAACAGGTAAAAATAGAGTAAAAAGTTTGAAACGTATTCCCAGGGACAGTTGTTTCATCAGCGTGGACAATTCCAGGTCATGACCCTTTTTCCGGTAACTGTTGTCATCCATACAGTTTGCGGGTGCAAATGTTGTCAGTGACTTAATTCTAGCAATTAAGCGTTGTCCACGGGATCATTCGCTAGAACAAGATTCTTGCTCAAGCCATCGTTCACCCGGACAGTTGTTGTTCAAGATGTCATTTGTTGGGTCAGTTGTTGCTAATTGAACAAATCACGTGAACAATTGTTGCTCATTTTTACATTCATGGAGCTTTTCTATACTTGCCCTGTTGTCCATGACATCAGCAGGTGGCTGGGGGGAGAATATGACATATTTTGTGGGGACCGTCGTTGCTCAAGATTTACGCGGGACTGTTTGTATTCATGCCGTCGTCCTCAATTCTGTAACCTTGTTGCTGAAGACATAATTTCAAGGACTGTTCTTGCTCATGGCATCATTCCTAGCGATACTTGCTGTGATGACAACATGTGTGGGATTAGTTATTGATCGTGGCATTGTTCTCGAGAGTCGTTGTTGCTCATAAGATTAAATGTTTGGACAGTTGTTTCACAAGATGTCGTACACGCGTACTGTTCTTGTTCATTTCATAGTTCTCATTGTGTTGCCCCTGAAGTTTACTTGTGTTTAACTGTTGTTCCTGACATCTTTCGGGTTGAATATTGTTTACAATAACACCATTCGCAGGGACAACGATCGTTTATCATATTGTTAGCGGGAATATCAATTTTGCTGCGCTTTACATAGTTCGCTGGAACAATTCTCGTTTATGAAAGCATTTACGGAGGCAATCTTCATAATACCAGAAACTGGGACAGTTGTTGCCTATGCCATTATTTGCGTGTGCTCTTGTGGCTCTTGTAAACATTCTAACGAACATTTGGTTCGTACATCCTTCTCCTCCGCAAGACTCCTGTTGCTCATGACGTCACTCCATGGACTTTTGTTTCTTTTACCATAATTCATGACGCCAATTGTTGTTGTTAACATCATTCAAGAAACAATCGTTGCTGATAACTTCAAGCGCGATACAATATTCAACAGAACGTGATTTGGCGATGAAATTTCTTGCTGATAACATAATTTCATTTCCAAGCGCGTGAATTCTTTCATGGACCAATAGTGACCAAGAGATTGAGATAGCTAGTCAAAACATTCATTGGAACAACTTTTGTTCATGGCATTTTTCGAAAGGAAATTTATTGACATCATTCGCGAGGATTGTTGTTTCTCATCACATCATTTGTCTGGTTACAAAGAACTCAAACTACTGATTATTCTGAAATATCTGGAAATTATATGAATTATAGTCAAGTATGTACCAAAGGTTTCACCCAATTTGGTTCTGTTGCATTATATAATATGTCAAAATTAGATTGGAAGACAAAGACATAAATGATATCATCATTTGCGACTCCCATACTGCCAAACTAAGTTTTTTATCGACAAAGTAAGGAATTGATATAAGTAATTCATTAAATCTTAACTGAAGTAAAACTTAAGACATTCATGCTGAATATTTTGAGGTACGTTATCGATTTAAACGTATGCATTTTTTCTGAAAAGCAGGTAAGTGTACAATGTTTAATACACACAAAGATTCCACTTGTCATAATACTGATCAAACATTGCAAAGCCGTCCCCACGACAGTAATATATCGTTCTAGTAATGTTTCAGTAAAGACCACGCATTTCTCAATTATTATGGTAAAAAATGTCCTAACAATTCTATGCTGAGTACATGACGGAGATCTGTGCGAGTTCTCTCCCTTCTATGTCGTATTCAATACACAATTTGAATTTAAGGTTTTGGTTTGTATTTTTTAACAAAATATATATCTTATTACAAGTGGACATAGAGACAGCAACCCTTGTATCCCTTACATCTGGTAGAGGAATGAAAAGAAGAAGAAGAAGAAGAAGAAGAAGATATAAGCATGTTTTCTCATCCCTCTGATCAAGTACATTCGCTACCACTAAGCTGCAAAATTGAATAAAGTGTTGTTTAGCTAAATTTCTTTATTTTAAAAACCCTATTCATTGTACCACGCGTATAATTTGTACGCAACATTTGCATATATCTGTATGTCACTTTAGAATATGATTTGTATGCACTTACCATGAAATATTGATATAATGCCCGCTCGATTCTTAGCCACTGGTAGTTTACATATAGTACCATGACGAATCTCACGGATATGTATTATTTGGAAATAAAGAGAGAAAGAAAGAAAAACAAACGCGTTGTTCGAATTAAGGAACTGTTACGTCAGACAAGGAACCAGGCGGTCTTATTTTTTCCACTTCAGAGTTAAGGCATCACTGATTGAGAGAAACGGTGCTTAATTTATGATGTATTATCAAACTGTATAAGTCAATACGAGTTGATTTCAACAAGGATTTATTTCTTAATGAGATAATCCGGTAATTAGTAATTCATCAGAAGGTAGCCAAATCTCTTGGTTATCCTCGGTACTTATCGTTACTCTGCATTGTCTCACATCGGAGACCTGCTGTCGTCAGCGATAATGTTAAGAATTTACACATAACAATAATATCTTAGGAGAGAATTAATGTAATTCCATACTACAAAGCACGTGTGTGTTCATTATATAGAAACTGTCGAAGGATGCTTCACAGATACGCCCACTTTTATCAAACCCTAACCAGGCTATTTTCTAAAGAAAAATGGCATAAATAATTTTCAAAATAGTGTAGAACGAATACGCTCAGAATAATATAACGAAACGCATCGATCGGAGTTGCCCTTTGATGTAGCATGCCTCTAATTCGCCTTGGTGATTTATGAGCTTGGTCCACGTGTTAACAATTTAGCAAATCCCATTTTAGATATTTTCCTATTTTGAAGATAAAATGATACACATTGTACATGATTGATTTAATTATTAGAAAAGAGAGATTTCTTTTCTTGAACCAAGAATGAAAATACATATAATCAACACATGTATTTTACTGGAAATGTAAAGCATACCATAGCTAGTCTTTCCATGTTCAAACTTCATGTTTTTGCTGGCAGATTTATCAAATAAATACGCATGCATGTAAATAAAATTCATAGAATGTTTGCACACTGTCTTCATTAAAATATGTTTTTAAACATAATTACGAGTTAATGTCTATCACAGAATCTGACAAGTCCGATGGAGGAAGTTGCGGTTATCTCCCGTCGCCCATATCTCGCCTTGAGGGACTGAGCGCCAAGTCGGGAGTGTTGTTAGCTTGGATATCGATACAGTAAAAAGGAACATTCTTATCCATTATTTTCCTACGCCGGTACATGTAGGACATGCACAACATTATTTTCTACATTAATAATCTCGAGTGTCCGACTTATTATCTCGAGCGCTCGGAAATCAATTTTGAAAAATAACCTCTATGCAGGTTGCAACCCCATGTTATGAAGAACTTGATTACATTGTCAATAAACAAACACGTTGATAGTTTGCTCTCAATCGTGGTACACACACACACACCGTCACCATCACACGCACACACATACCCATACATACACATGGTGCAAAGGTATGATATACGTCACGAGTAAATGCACTATTGTGATATAGAATTGACAACGTCAATGGGTAAAACTCTGCACTAACATTAAGAAACTATTTTTTTTTGCAATTTTAGAAAGCGTTGACTTTATGATGTAGTCATTTGAGCGATACTTATGTAACAGAAGAAAGAGAAATGCAACGGCCAGACCGGGATTTAAACCCGGGATCTTCCGAACTCTAGACATACATTTTATCAAATGAGCTACCTGAGTCGCCGTTGATTCCTCCATTTACAATCTAGTCGCCGACGATCGACCCAGTCCAGTTATACTGCACCTATAATCAGACATAGTCCTACACTTAAATGGTTTTACATGGAGTCGCACTGAACTGATTTCGTCGGTATTATGTTTCCACTGGAACATAGAAAGCGTTAGAGTTGTTTTCCAGTATCAAAGCAATTTCAATCGTATCTTAAACAACGCAAATATAATTAAATTCGTATGCCAGAATGCTAATAATGATGGCAATAACAGAACTCCAATTTTGGAATTAGCTCGAGCCCGAAACAAAACTTCAATTTTAGTCTTAGTTGTCTGATGTGCTTTTTATATTGACAGCAAAGATAAGAAGGAGGTGTTTATTTGATTTGATTATCTGTATAAATCGTGTCACATATTTATTACTAAGTAAGTAAGTAAGCAAGCGTTTAGAACAAAACTCGTCATGTATCCATTCATAACAATAGCATAGCAATGGTACAGCATTCAACAACATGTCATGATTGATTTCCGAGGCATTTAGAACAGTCAGTTGATATTAATATTCTTATAGATAGACGATGAAGCGAAAAACAAAAGTTTAACTCGCTTATAGTTACTTCCCTTGTTAAGATTATATTTCTGATTTTGATGCAACACCGGTAAACTGAAAGATTGACAGATGTTGATATTGAGTTCGACTGTGGCAGTTTATCTTTATGTATTTGCCATCGTATTGCATTGCCACTATATAACCCTACCAAATTCAGTTGGCATTCATATAGGCTATGGATGCCATTGACCGATTGTTGACGTCATCATTATTATGACGTCATAGCTGTTACGTTGGATACCACTGACCCTCCCTGGGCGATGGCTGTTCTATTCATTGAACAAGTATACACGATACATACATTATCTTTACTAAATCTTGAATATTATTAAATTTAATTGAGCTTTCTATGAGATGAACAGATTCCAAAAATGGTAAATATAAGTATTGAACTGCTTTCAGTTCGCATTCATAGGAAAAATGAATTCCAACTGGACAAAGGCAAATCCAACAAGAAGCGGTAGCGCGCTTCATTGAATTTGTTTTTGTCCAGTTGGCATTCATATTGCCTATGAATGCCAACTGAAAGCTGTTCAATGCTTAAATATATTTTTGTGTTAAAGTCCTAAAAAATGCATTGCAAAATGAGATTTTTTTCATGGGAAAATAACGTTACAAATATCCTAAAATAGCAGCGATAATATCAGAAATATATATTTTACTTGGATGTTCTCCCTGACTTAAATGCACACATCTTTAAGGAAAATATATTTTAAGAGAGTGAGATAGTTAGTCACTACATCATATTCCTTGCATTTTATAAATCCCCTTGAATTCAAATTACAAGAATGGTGATGATCATGCTCAAAATACCTAAAGCAAGCCGAATTATCCATGTTTAAAACTAAGAAAACGTACACATATATCTCCGACTGAAAATGTATTGCATCTATATGTAAAACACAGAAAACTAATATCGACCGATTTAATTTAAAATAGCAAGATACAGGTCTCAACATCTTTGTTGGGAAATTTCTGAATAAAAATCAATAAAAAAATAAACTGTATTTAAAAGACAATGTGAAAAGTAAGAATCGTTGGTTTTCAGAGTCGTACGATACTCTAATCCAATCTGTTCGTCTGCAATGAGTGGCGCTGTATTTATGTATTGACACGTCGCTAGTGGTCACCTCATGTCCCGACTAGCCCGTGATTCACATGCTAACTTCATTACCAGCCCGATATAGGACACAACTGTCCCTCTGTTGTCATCGTAAACAATCAGTTGTTAACACCTGTGTAGATCGTCAATCTTTCCACACGGATCCCACTCCGTCTGTTTCCAAAACAGGACCGCCCTTTCTGGAAGCAGACGGATCTTTCTGGAAACAGAGCCGTCCGCGCCCTGATTCATGCCAGTAGTTCAAATAACGTTAAGGGTCCCCGTACCATTGTCATAAAAACAAAAACAAAACATGTAGCCTGGCATGGTTTAACATTGATAAATCAATTCTGAAAGGGAAACCACACCTTGTAAATTATATACGAGAATAATCCTCTTGATGAAACCGTTAGTGTTTTTGAGTTTAAAAATGCAACTAGGCTTGACCAGGCATTCGAACCCTGGACCCCCGATCAGTATAGCTACTCGTGTCAACAGTAGTAAATGTCCAGTCGCGATACAGGTATCAAAGGGAGGTTTGTGTATGTATGAAAAACTGCAATGGAATTTTCCAGTGTTTTGCCAGCAGAGGGGCAGGAATCCTTCATGATATTTTGTCTAACACGCCCAAGCAACTATTGACTTCGTTTTTAATACATTTTTTTTTACATATATAAAATCCAAAATAAAGGTTTAACATTTCTTATTACTTCGGAAAAGCAGTGAATGCAAACATTGAACATATATATATAATGTATTAATTGTAAAAATGCTGTAAATAGTAACAAAAGTTTAAAATCGTTATCATATCAGCTACGTGATCATATTTCCGTTACGCACCGTCACATGGCACATCACATGATCATGCAGCCTCACTTTAATTAATTACGAAGCAACGTCATTAAACCAACTCACACGAGATGCTCAACTACTCTTGTGACATGTATGTATTCATGGGAAATTATCATCATCACCTGCACATTTTCTGAATAGTTTGTTTTCAGTTGCAAGGTAAATTAAGTAAATACATGACCAAAGCTCCTGAAAATGAAAGCCTTGCACGTGCAACCCTGGTTTTTAAAACAACACGTGATTGACCTCTGGCTTTACGAGCAAGCGTTCATCCGTCTCTCCGACATATGCACACCTGGTTTGTCCCCGCAGTTTTCCCTTTCTTTAACTTGCATTGCCAGATTCATCGGACACCTGTCTACCGGGATTTTTTTTTTGTATCACAGACCAGTGGATAGCAACCCTGGCGACCTTGCCCCTTATCACATTGACACGCATGACGTCACATGAGGCTATAAATGTCAAGCGAGCAGACAGTTGGAGACGCGCAGTAATATATGGCCTTAGATGGTGAGAGGGCATTTTTACGACCAGAAAATGAGTAGTTAAGTGTTGGTTGGACAAGGGCGAATATTTATTGTCACTCGGTTTTGTGTCGAAATTCTAGTAAGTGATATCTGTATATATAAATCATTTTATTAAGTGGGACATGCTCGCCACTCTGATCCCTGTATTAACACAGAACTTTCTCCCTCTACAAATATTAAAAGGAAAGCTATCAATCCAGAAATACGGACCAGTGAAAAACGCATAATCCACGCTAATACCTACTAATCAATGCTAATACATGTCCCTAGCCGTTCTAATAATACAGCGCTGTTTCAAGAATTGACCGTTTTTTCTTTGTAACATCAGAGGAAATTTAAATCTCAAATACTGCAGACAACATTCGTTGTAAGGGTAAAAAGACGTTCGCCTATTCGTGTACTTAATTGGCGTTTCTTTTGGAAAGGTCATATATTTAAACCATATGGACATCAAGATCCTGACCTATACTGTAACGATCGACCTTCTGACCGATGCGTGTTTCAGGAATTTCCCGAACATTGCATGCTTGGCCACAGGACTTATGAATGAAACATTTTATGTAAATATAGCGGAAAAGACAGATTCGCCCGCTACAGCCTAGCTGTGGCCTCGGTTTCTGACGGAAGAATTACTTTTTATATATTCCATATCACCGAAACTGACAAAGAGCCCATAAAACTGCTTGTGATGCTTGTCTAGGGGACTATTAATGTCAGTAGGGTATTCCTACGCTGACAAATGGCGGCCGGGCAATTCTAAATGCCAGAATCATCATTGCCGAAGCGAGTTATAATTGGCGATGATAAATGAGAGGATTGTTAGTCTATTACCCTACCTGTGCTACAGGCCGAAGACGAAGAGTAGGGGGAGGGGGGAGGAGTGCGGTAGAGGAAGTCAAACAGCGGAGGTTGACGTTACAAGGTAGCTGGGACAAGGATTAGGAGTCGCATACATCTTGTTGAGAATTCGCCACTATTGTTAAACAACGACCGGCCGGAAATTTATGTGTGACATAAATTTCATTTGGTTGTTTGGGATGATTATCGCTTGGACTCCCTGCTATCCCCCGGGACCCATCCCTGATGTACGGTCATACATACGAGGAGCCGCCTAGGCGTACCAGTCCGTCGCTATACATTCCCAGGCTATGAGTAGCATGGGAATTATGAGAGAAGGAAGAACCTAGGATGATAATGGCCATAAATATGAGACGGAAGTGTTAATACCTTAGTTGAATGTGTTAGTAACAAATACTCGTTTCAGTAGGTGTTTGGCCTTGCTAAACTGGCGAGACGACTTATGTTTATAGCTATTTTTCGTGCCATTTCAGCTCTGATTATCTCCCTCTTAAGCAGTCATGATGACAGGCAACATACACCGTGTTACTTGTTCACTTATATGCACATGTCATGATGGTAGTGATTCTTACTATGAAATGTTCACAATTAAAAGATTCAATAATTCTAAGCATAGAAAACTGCAATTACAGCATTCAAGACAATACAAACACAATATGGATCCTAATAGATCAAACTCCTTTTCTTGGTTCAAATTGACCAAAGAGAATATGCGATTTCAAGTTTATTTTGCATAGCAGCCTTTGACTAGCATTATTTACACAGTCTTTGCTGTCTGTAAACACGTTTTCAGACAATCGTGTTCATACCCTAAATACATATCTGGAACGAAACATAATGTACCATACACAGTCGATACTAATTTCCCACGAAACACGAATGAAATGATATCTGCATATGCTGTTAAAAGGGCACACGATTTTCTTTTTTTCCAAGTTAAAAGTCTTTACACAGTCAAAAATGTTGTTGTATCTATAAATTGCAGGACATATTTTGTGCCATATTTAAATGAGGTCACCGTTGACAATATAGCTGCGCGCCTTTATGAATGGAATACCCATAGCAATCTACCCTTTTTGCTATTATATGCTATGTTGTGTGTCCAATTTAAATATTATCAATGGTATGACGGATTGCATGTAGAAATGATGTTCTAAAACAAACACTTACTATATCCTCGCTTCATATTAATTTTAACAGAAAATCGTCGGGTTTTCATGCAGTGAATAGACGGAACCGTTCTGATTGGTCAAAACCAAAAGTTATATTTTTACGCTGTGATACACTTTTGTTATCTGTCACAGTGTGGTAATGTATAAAATTGATAGAATCCAATATTTCACCGGTAAAAATGTAATAAATATTTCAACGCATTGGAGTAAGTTTATAAATCGCATAGAAAACTATATAAAAGTTTATTTTATTATCATAAATATGATTGACACTTCTGATGGTGGTTTATCAGCCCTGGGTTTGCTTGGTGAAATACAAAATATCTATGTGTACGATAATTTAAAATAACCTATACACATTAGTTTTAATGAATATAATTTGTAGTATCAATTAATATAAATTTTAATGTACGGCTACATGAATAGATAACTTATCTTGCAGTATGTCAACAATTCCACTTATACCTTTTCTACAGGATGTATGTCTTATATAAACTAATATATCTGATACCAACATCATTAATTATATCTAGTAAACATTTATCAGCTTAACATAAATGGGTGTTTTTTTGGCCACATGTCCAGTTCTCAGGGCCAGTCGCAAAGTGACCCTTAATGGCCCAGATCCGGCCACATAAATAAGAGGCGTGTGTAAGTAATGGACAGACACATCAGGCCTTCACCAGCGCACGTGCTGGTCATTAGTTAAGGGGGTAGCTTACCTTGATGGATGGTTCGACCAGGTGTCACAACCTTCCAGAGTACACCTTACACCGAAAGTACGTAGAGTGTTAGCACGTTATAAACCTACCTATACAGTGTGTCCACGTGTAATGTACATTTCAACAAGTAAGACAAATAGTGTTGTATCATGAATTATAAATGGTGAAAATTATTTGGAATGTTCAGGAAAAGCTCAAATATAGGTAAAGTCAGTTAAATAGCGATCACTGAAATAAGATCCAAAAGATACAACAATTATAAGTTAAACGACACTAATTGGAATGTTCAGTCAGTTTATTAGCGATCTTTGAAATATGATGCAAATGTTCATAACAACTTACGCACGACAGGAGACTAAAGAAGGGCATCTTGTACAAATATTAGATAAGTTAAATTTCATATAAATTTTTCTTTGAAAACTGTGCGTACCAGAATAACTGTTTTATGCATAATAACTGAAAGTGATGATTTCAATACTTAAGTCATTTGTCTTCAATGCTAGTTATCTTTTTAATATCGGCGGTTTTGATTTTTGTTACCTGGATGTATCAGTAAGATGATGGATACAACAAACGATACCGTAGCAATTTTGAACACTACCTCAACACAACTTGTCCCAATGTCTCCGCCAAGTCCTTTTGATTAAAGTGGATAGACAACAGCAACATTTATTACATAGCGTATGACACTTAATCATTTTGGGATGGTAGCACAATGTGTACTGAACAAAACAGCCCAACGTTATATATAATATAAAAATCGCATTGAAAACTCATCTATTTTACCGAAAGAACTGTTTTGTTGCTTCTTACATTTTGCTTCCTGTAGACGGTAAACATGTAGGTACACCTCCATCAAACGAAATATGTAGCCGTCTTTAGCAATAGATACATGCATGAAAAACGGAAACGAATACTGCTATTATTTTCATGCTTTAAATCGACTTTAAGACGAACTCTGCAGTTAAACACTTAATTCAAATGACTCGAATATTCTTCCGAATGAGGCATACTCGTTGTCGTGACCAAAGTCAAATCGATGTTTGATATAAAGGTTTTAGAACGAGACTGCTTTGTTTACCAGGTTTATCCTTCTCGAGCTCGAGATAGCTGATTTTGAATTTAAACGAAAACGAGTTTTAGCGAGTTCTTCAGTCGATAATTTTGAAAAAGAAATACACATTGAAAAGCAATGTTAGCGGGTTGGATGTTATAGCGTGCTAGCACTCTCTGTCTCATTGTTCCCTGATACATGTAGTTCAAGGCAGCGATTTATATTTAGAAAATAGTCATGTTATACACAAGAATCATTTTGCAACCATTTTTTGAAAATTCACTCCAGAAATCACCTGTTCGCGTGTAAGTCCCGTTAAATTATCCCCTTGAGCATCATATGGACGTTCTAGTTGTCAAATTTACGTTTGATTTACAGTTTTCCTGAACATACATATAAGAAGACATATTCTGTGATAAATTGGGCGCCCATTTCATCACGGAAGTGACGAAACAATACGTGTTGGCAAAGGTCAAGTATATGATGGCGAGCGAAGTGTAAACTGAAGAACCAATAGTTGTGACAATTTGCATTTTAAGTAAAACGTTGTCACAATGCATTTTGCGAATGTATAAATACTGCTGGGTCATATGGAAATGTAGTGATTCAAAGTACCAAACACTGATCCCAAGAATTACATGACAAGGTGACCGGGGTTCCGATCGGGCGTGAACAGATTATAAGACTCTTTCATGCTCAGGTGTAGGATATGGAAATTACAACCGAGGGGTTTTCAAATTTGGTAAAAGCCAAATTTGAAAATCCCGAGGGTGGAATTTCCCTATCCTACACCCGTGGGCATGAAAGAGTATATTTTTCTCATTCCAACCAAAAGAATAAGCCCAGAAACCATGAAAATGCTTTTGGAATGGCCACCATTTTGAAAATATCAATTCCCCCCTGACCTTTTTAGACGAAAACGAATCAGCCAGCCGGATTTAGCATATCCCATATTGGCAAACAAATTTGCGCAAGAAAATTAAACACAACTAACTAACGTGTACGGTAAATATAACGTAAAAGGTTTTTAATTTCATCACGTCGCCTTTTCCACATTGCAGCATAGGAGAGTTCCAAATTCGTGACGTCACATCATTGTCGAGCCATTGTGACGTCACGTCACGTAAAAGGGGGTGTAAGATTAATAGAATTCATCCCTGATGTGAGATATGGATAAGGTAATTCAAATCCAAGGGATAAAATATTGAGCAGGAGACCCGAGGCTTTGCCGAGGGTCTTTTGATCAATATTTTATCCCTAGGGTTTGAACTATCTTATCCTTACCTCACATCAGGGATGGATTCTAGTTCTTGCTTATTACCTAAACCCCGTAAAAACAGCTGTTCTTCTAGTAAAGTTGTAAACTGTCCGCGCATTTCTCATTTGCATATGCACGGATGACAATTGTCAATGACGTGAACGACCCTGACTGACCCCAAAACGTCATCAAATGACGTCACGATCAATATATAGCGTGACCCCGAAAGGTCACTATAATTTCCCCGCCAGTCTGCGCGTATAAGCGATCTAGACCCGTGGGTTGGATAGCATTTTCCAGCACCGCCGGATATGCGGATATCTCGATCTAGTATGCAAGAAAGAAATATCCTACATCCCTTTCTTTTCCTGGACAGCTCTATCTTACACGCAGAGAAATGAGAGAAAAGTGGTCACTTACCCGACCACTAGGGATACTCCGGTAAATTACCAGATTAACATCCCTGCGAGCTTCAATCCGGGCAAAGAACAGTGATTAATACAAGTAAAAAAACTTGTAATTGTTGTAAAATAAATACAGCTTATATACATGTCAAAGCAAGTTAATGTATATTTCAAAAGCACTGTCAATCATGTATTTAATTTAATATTGTTAGATTTCTACGATATAAGACATCCTATCACGTGTTTAAAATATCTCGTATAATAAGAAATCGTATATAATATACATCTCTTAAAAGTATACAACATATCTGAACAGGTTAGATTCTCGTTGGTTTACGATGAATGCCCTCGACGGAACTTCTTAACTTATCATTTTTGAACAGTAACACTAATGTTTATCAATTATTGACTTTTGTCGATGTCAAGACGTTGTTATATAGACCTATTTTTTATAATACATATCATGGTATCGGTTAACATCAGGTAATCTGTTTTGTTAAAAGCAAGTTATTTTTTTAGTTTACATATAACGAAGCACATGTATGTATTTGTTAGCAAAAGAATAGAAATAATCCGACAAAAACGTTATAAAATATACATATATGTACAATGCATGAAAAACTCCGGACTTAAAATATGAAACCTGAGGTCGATATAGTCATGTACAAGCTAAAAATAGAAGCATGGGGTCGATATCCTATATATGGGCGAACCAGAGATCAAGGATTAGCCAATAAGAACAAAGGAAAACCAAAACATATGTAATACTATAGGAAATATCATATATAAAGTTGTATAAAGACATCATATGAATTAAAAACTAAATCTTATGTACAATGTAATATATAAATATACGGCCCATATATATGATTGAAAAGAAGGTAAGGGGGTCCGATTCTGTAGCGGAGCCAACGTTCGCTTTTAGGTGAAACTGTTGGATGTTTCAGATCATCTTTCCCAGACATAATATTCATAGTTCATAGAACTATATCAACCATTGTTCTATTGCATAAAAATAAAAGACGAAAGTACAAAATAACAAAATTAGAAACATTGTTTTGTAGCATCCTAGAATTCCAAGGACTCCGCTCTCGAAGCAACCTTCTACATGAGAGGGATGCACCTTTACAATAGGTTAATAGATACAGCATGATCAAAACGAATTACACTGCTTCGTCCTTCTATGACTCATCGGTGATGCTAGGTGCTGATATTAGGAAATTGATCTAATCTTTCGTTGAAACAGAAAGGGAGGTACGTTAAACACCTTATGAAATATGAATTTCAAAAATAAAAGAGTATGGTTATGTAGAGAAGATATGTGTGTGTCGTAAACGGAACCCCTGGATTTCGAAATTGTCCTTATAGCTGTTCGATTTATTTTCAAATTTCGTTACGAATGTTTGGAGTTCGTTGCTGACTCTGTGGTTTTGCTTTTTGCTTCAAAAGATGACGAGGTGAGGAGCGTTGGTCGTTTGATCAGGTTCGTAACACAACAATCTGTATAGAAACCGTACCACATCCACACAGCTATACACTTAACCCTCCACATCTCGTGTCCCGGAGGGAAACACAGTGACATGGGGTAATTAAACATCCAGACGCCGGAAAACTAAAGTTTCAAAATATTATGATCTCTGCGAGTGAATTAGCTTTTAAGTCACCTTCAAGTTCACAAATTGGAATAGAACCGTCTGGTGGGCTTGTTAAAAGCGTTTACAGCATTCATCCCGGAAAACCAATATGTGGCGTCAAAAGCAGAGAAACGCATTGCAAGAACGACAGATTTAGCGGATTTAGACAAGCTACGTAAGAGGACTTCGTTCTATGGCATTCAATTATAACACGACAAGTAATGAAACTTTAAGTAGCATGTCGACTTGCCCGAAACACTAATGTGGCTGGGACGTAATTGTGCGGAGGGTCGGGCTGGGAGGTGACATTGCATTACAAGGTGATAAGGATGTCACGACACCTTCGTACCGTCGCTTACACGGGGGGAGTGGCGAGGCCCGACTAGCAACATGGCGACGCACCCCATTGTCGCTTGCAACTCCGAGGTGTCCGTCGTTTGCCACTTATACATGAAGTGTAGAATATCTAAGCAAAACTCATTTACTCCGTACGTGAAAAAAAACATACGTTCATACATACAACATCGCACGCAAGACCAGAACACAATTCAGTTATTGTTGTTCAATGTGAATAGTTGCATTATAGAACACTTTCACACGTCTCCGTCCCAAGAAGTATGAACAGGGACATAGCAATGTTCAGGAAAATATGGAGAATTATCCCGCCAATATAGCACCAGAATTCAAATGGAACCATATTGACAGACTCGGCTTTAGACATTTTGATAAATTTCTGATTTCGGTTTGCTATAGGGAGGATATTTTCTAAGTATTACATTTTATTTTAATTATTTTGGTTGCTAATGAAAAGTTGTTCAACTAGGGAATATACAAAATTAATTTAGGACACTCATATGCTTGCACCTATTTGACTATGGTTACAGTTCGTCAGAAGTAAATTATACTGCACCGTTCAAACTTAACAAGACGTACTATTGTATCAGTAGCAGAGACTGGCTCATATATTTTTTGCCCATCGCGTGCAATATGTCTGTACAAATAATGGTTCATAATGGCTAATGAGTTCACGCATTGACATCGGTTGCCGGTAATAGATTAAATATCCCTCGTATAAAATATAATACTGCATCCATGAAAAGAGCAATATTCGTCGGAATTAAATTTTCGGCCTTTTCGCCATTCTTCATGAGGATTAACAAGGCATAAAAACGAATATAAATACATATCTTTTTATGGTATGTCTAACAAGGTGAAGAGCGAAAATGACATTTGGCGAATGTAAGTGTGGTAAATGACGAATATTTCACCGAGCAAACATTTCCCGACATTCAAAAGTAGATATATTTTCATAGTTGTTCACTGATCGTTAACTTCTCTTGGATAACGTTTAGGATAAACGCAGGGCTCCCATTAAATGTGATATCTATGGAATTTGTGACGTCATCGTATTTTTTCATGATATTACACGTTCCATAGTTCAAATTCACGTGAAGAGGTTGTTCCGCTGTCTAAGCATGTGATAAACAGATGTCCCCCAACGAAGAGAGGCTGACTATTGCATCCATACATTTAGTTAATTTCCCCATATTGCAAACGTCACTCCCTTATATAGCCGACTATAATTGGCTTTGGATTCTGTTTATCCATATTGTTTTGTTGAAAAAAACAACAGTTCGCATTTAATTCCAAAAAGTGTTGTACATAGACATTTTCTCAGCGCGCAATGATACAACGCCTTCCGTTTGTTTTATATGAATGTAGTAAAAAGTGCATTTTTCTCATCAAAATATAAAAGTATTTCCTTATTATTGTTATCGATTAATATAGCACAAATCCACTTATTAGATCAAGGAGATAATAGAGATGAACTTGTGCGCATTCACTCATGTTCGTACTTGGTGCTTCTGTGACCTATTAGGGGTATTCGAACCAAATACCCCCAATGAAGGGCTGAAGGTTTGCACACCCCCAGTGTGTTAACATTCACGGTATCACTGATTCATTTCCCAATACATCAGTCATGACACATGTAGTCATGCATTTATATAGTTTATAAAGTATTTCCAGAGGTACTACAACAAAACCAATCACATTGCTTCGCAGCATACAATTACATAAATAAAAAGAAATTGTGACAATGCTCATTGCAGCTTGTAAATTGTAGCTGGATTTTCTTCGGCACGGCTTACACAAATATTAATTTAAGAATAATTATTTGCCGTAACCAAAAGTTGAGGGTAACATTATAAGGGTTTTACAGGCACCTAGCCACGTTTTCACTATTTCTTCATATGTTTGTTAACATATTTTTTTTTTATAATTATTTCGATCTTTAGTACGTCTAATGAGTCATTAATGAAAGAACTAGCCATATAGTGCATATTTTGTTTTCTTCTTTGGCTTTCTGTATCAATAGATACTTGCTTGTGTACGTGCTGTGCATCCTTACTTTGTTTTTTTAGCAATTGTTTACGTACATATCTTATACTTTTCAAATACAAAGTGGTTTAAATACAACTTGCTTTACTGTGAACAGATACAAGCAGCAATGCATATATTGACACTCTTGTAAAATAAATAAATACATGAATAAAATAATACAACTTTCCCTAATTATGTACATTTATCTGCAGATTTCATAATACAGAGTTTCCCGAAGAGTAATATAGCACAGACACGACGATTCCCCCTTTTAGCCGCTACAGGGAACTCACGGTAAGTTAATATTTGAACAGAGGTATTAAACTTGTCGCCGAATCGTAGAAACACGGCAATCAACTTATGGAACACCTATGGTAGATAAAACACCTCTTTCAATACAATCACCGATGACCATTGAAAGTAGACCACTAATTCTGTTCTGACGATGGTATCCATTGCAAGGTATACCCTTGTGACATTTGTTACATGATAGTTGCAAAACATATTTATATTCAGCAGTATACACACTTCTGTGATATACAAAATACACACTAAATACTTTTTTTGATAGAATGTTCACCGAGAAAGACCCTACATTTTTAACAAAATCCAGCATGACTATGAAACGAAACATTTACTTGTAATGGGTCAACCATAAAATCTGTAACAAAACCATCTACTATAAGAATAAGTAGACACAATTCGTGTTGAGTTGAATATTGTCATGCAATTTTCAAATTGATACAAATCATGGTAATTCTATCGGAACACTGTTGTGGTTTTCTAATATTTTTTCTTTGATATAACATGAAATATAATACGAAAATACGTTCAGGAGAAGTTGTCTCTTTTTTCTCTCCCTCACCATATTATTGTATTACGGAAGAAATCTCCAACAAGAAATATGATAACTTCATCAAAATATATATTGTTTCTTCTACATAGTTTAAAAACGACATTTTTTTAGCGATCAATCTTGAATAAAAAAAGCCCGCAGCATTAAATAACACATTTCATATACTTAATACATATTATATACATAGTAGGTTGAAACATCAAAAACTTTGTACATGGGTATCATGTGTTGTATAGAATGGATTTTGATGTATTGAAGAAAGAAGATTACGAATAGTGTGTACAAAACATCATATGGCGTTGTTAACAGTTGGTACATTTTATCGTTTGTTTATCAAATTGAAGTTATGATTATACAGGAATATAAAAGCTGGAAAGAACAATATTTTGTAGAAAAAAGCACATATACTCTTCTTAACAGTTCGTGCATTTTATCACTTGTTGGCAAATTTGAAGTTAGAATTGTAAAGGAATATATAACAGGAATGAATAGATGTTTGGTAAAATTACTAAATAATGTTGCGTATCATGATCGATTTCAGAACTTACAGGTGTATGGAAATTGAAATATATATTTGTTATGTACTACCTTTGCCAATAAACATGTATAATCTACCCTAAAAAAGTAAAAGGAATGCATACGATATTAAAAACTAATGTCAAGCATGCGACATATCTGCCATTTTGTAAGTTTTCTGTTTAGCGCACAATACAGGGATGAATAAGCCATCGCGTTATTTATTTCCGTGTATGTAGAAATAATATGTTTATTAAATATTCCAAAAATAAATATTAATCATACTAGTGGTACTTGTATTTTACCCAATGCATGTATCAATGTATTTTCTACATGCACCATCATCAATAAATACAATTCATACCTAACGCTTATACGTCATGGTTTGACTTTCACACGGGTTCTGATGGTATCGTATATCTCTAACAGAAGTACTAGTACGCTGGGTTTAAGCATTTACTGATAAATGTCTCCACTGACCTTCCTAAGTATGCCGGCAATGGATGGTCAGCGTGGTCACTCACTACACACGATAGTGCCCCGTTCACACTTGCAAGGTAAGCCATTAATTTGTACGACCTAACTTCATTATTCCACAATTTTTCCGGTAGAACTGAAAAATGTGTCCTTGCCCAAGAACTAATCAAGATTTATGTTCCAGTAAGTTTCATTATAACAAGAAGCGGAGACCAAATTAATATGATTATCTCTCCGAGTGAAAACAGATCGGTGTTTCCCCGTACGTAGAAATAAAGGAGGGGACATGATTTATCGAATATGTCAGTTATGCGTCAAATTAGGGCTAACCTTTCCAAATTTGGTCACCCGAGCAACTCACGAAAATGACAAATTGAGAATATAATAAATTTATCTTCGGTTGCTGATCTGGTATTAAACAGTAAATAGAAGGGAAAAGTAACCAAGTTTGTTCATATGTCGGTACCAGTGGTTTATGAGGATCCAAGAAATAAACATCATGGTTTATTTATGGAGAAATGCTATCCTTTTTTCATCCGTCGTAATATACGTTGATACATTTTTCATTTTTTCAGGTTTGTATTTTATTGAGATTTGCAAAACCCATTTATAATTATATTCTAATATCGCTTGAGTGAATACTGTCCCTGTTAAATCTGTGTCTGCCGTAGCTGAATAAAATGCAGTATCAAGTTCATGTAGTATAAATGTCAGTATTTACACGAAGCTTTCTAGGACAAAGGAGGAAGAGGCTATGATGTGAAGCTTCTCATGAACCCTTCTACAGCATAAAAATCAAGTGAAGAGCAAAGTTATTTTTCGGCAACCGTTCTGCGCCTACTGTAAAACAGTCAACTCGATAAACTGTTTGTCTACGTCTTTGCTAGGTAAGATCCAAACTTTTCAAATCCAATTTGAAATCTACCATGGATCAAGCCAGAAAATATAGAAAGTATGTAAAGAATGATCACACTGGTATCATACCGATTATCTATTTACTTATGACACAGAGTACGAATGCCCTGAATTTGATATAACATTATTAGTACATGCTCCGTTTTAGCACTACTAATTGTTATCTATTATTACAGTTTATGGTATTCTTAATACCATGATATATGCTAATCTATCACGCACATACAACAAGATTCGAACAAGAAAAACCCTGTAAATATTAAAAAGAAGAAAACTATCATCAGATTAAAAACTAACCAAGAGTCTTTAATCAGCATTATATGATATTTACTAACACACAATAAGAAATAATCCACATTTGACAAGGACAAATATTAAACTAATATCCATACTATTTAAAAACTAAGCAAACCAAACCAAAGTATAACAAATACACAAAACACGTGGTAATAACCAAGTAAAAGCAATGTTCCCTTTATGAATTTACAGATTGTAAAAATATCAGAATATTCTGCCAAGTTCGTGCAATATATCCTATATTCAGCTGCATTCCAATACACGTGTTCTACATCTGTATTCCTTTCAGTGATGGCGAAAGTGCAGACGAACCGACTGTTGAAATTTTAGAGCGACCTAAACCTTTTTTTTCAGGACTAGAAGAATGTAACATGTAGGCGACGTTAATCCTGGAAATCGAATAAAGCACCAAACCTACATGTACAATCCATCATGATTTTTTTAATGTCGTCTAGGAGAACGACAGGACCACTTTAAAACTTGATTTGGAAAGAAAAAAATGAGAAAATTTAACCACAAGATTTGCTTAGATTATAAATACTATCGGGAATGTTGATAAGTTAAAATTATCTAACGAAATAAAAAAAAATATCTGTCAATTAATTAATGAATTCTGTACGTGAGCGTCCTTTACTAGATATATTGTTCATCTCCAATGAACCGAGGTAAGCGTTTTAAAGTCCAGGATGTTAAACTGCATTCCATGACAATTCTACGATGCATAATATGCTGATTTATCAATTAAAGATGTACTAATGGAAAATATAGTATCATACATTAATAAAACTCACTGCTTTTACTCGAGCAATTCAACACAAAGAATTTCAGCATATTGTCATCGAAAATTTATATTGCGGTTAACAGAAACGCATCATCGATGACGGATTCTAGACCAAGCATGTCAACAGGTATATGCGTGGGAATTGAAATATGTTTTTTAAATTCACATATTAACGTCTATATATAATAAAAATGTGTATCGTTTCTCTAGCGAGGACGTGGATGAAACGCACAGAATAGATAGGAACTATTCATCTTATACGTCAGTAAGAACGACGAACATTGACCAACAACACATGTAAAACGCTGTACACACAACTGCAAGTGGGAAATACATTGAAAGAACAGAATCACGAAAACGATGCATAGTGCTATGTATTTGGTTAGTATCAGAGTCGCATCACAAGGAAACATGAAACTCAGAGTCAAGAGCAATAGAAATAGCCGTCTCATTGTTCCTAAACCAAAACATGTGAGTAAAGTATATTTGCTGTATATATAGAAAAAATATTTGTTGTGTAAAATGTATAGCACATACATCTCCAGCATACAGCAGGCATACACACATATGGATATAATAGCCAGGTGGCATAGGACTAGTAGTTAGCGCCTGATCAGGCAGCTCCTGCGAATTCCTCAAAAATTGTATTTATTGTATATGCTTATTGTATTGATTGTATAAATTGTATATCTATGTACTGTAAAGCGTTTTCAGAGTGACTTATTCTAGCTAGATTGGACGCTATATCAAATGTTGTATTTATTTTTTTATTACAGTCAACAATCAAAGTTCAAACGAAATGCCAACGTAATGAGTGTTGAGCGATACACAAAAAACAAAAAGGAAACACATCCAGAAAACACAACCAGAATCTGCAGGCGAAAACAGGCGATCAAATAGGATAAGGTTTTCCAGGACTGGATGCCGCAGCAATCCATCTGTTTAAAGTTCATCAGCGATCTACGTCACAGTGAACAAATTATTAATTACTGTATATCAAATAATGACTTTTCATAATTAGGAATAACGTTGCATAGATTGAAACATCCCCGGTAGAAAACCTTGGTTACGTATTTAATTGGTCAATGGGATAGATCTTCCCAATTAAACATGATATTATGCTCTGAAGTAACGAATCTACTGTGATATGAATTACTAAAGACAGCGGAGTCTGGTATCTGTCTATTAAGAAAATGAAAGTTATTATCATGAAATAGAAGTTATCACATTTGTAATAAAATTTGTAAGTATGACGACCATAACCGTTATTCTGTAAATAAATATTCTGATATTGAGATAATCAAAAGGCGTTTTTGATGTGTTTTGTTTCAAGTATTGGACGATAGTAGTTCCTAATTAATCTTTTTGTTTTAAGGACAAAATGTCATCAATATATCTGAATATGAAAATGAACGGTGTTACAAGTATCTTTCTTCATTTCTATCATGGTCCCATGAATAAATTAAGTACTGCATAATTAGTCTGCCTTACATAACGAAACTTTTTGATATGCGCTTCAACGTATAAGGTTTTGTCTAAATAATTTATTTCGATTATTTTTTTGTTATGTACTAGAAGAACTGTAACAAACAAATGTTAGCAGTTAGCACGCGATTTTAAGCAATACTACCTAGTTTTGTATTAAAGTCTCCTTCAGTAATTTACGGGATCAATATGTTTTCTTATACACTTTTTACAGGTAAAATATTACTCCTTTCAGAGCACCATAGATAGAAGCGAAACTGTTATAAAGATGAAAAAATACAGAGCTGCTTGCTACCGAAATGAAAGGCAAAGTACCATTCAGACCAGAAACCCGTTGTGCACATGTCAACATTTAATTTGACATTTGCTATTGGCATTGTTTAGAAGAAAAAACCCATTGCTATATCTACGTTTGCTTAACATCCAATATGGTGCTATACATATGTATACGAATCGTCTAATTATACGATTTGCTTTGAATGTTCAAATGCAACTCGGTGCCACAACAATGTTAGCTCGAATATAATTGACCAATTTGATGTTATCTCTTAAAGTTAGAGAGTTATACAATTTTCATCTGGGAAGTTTGAAGTGATTTACGTTGTGAATATTCCAAGAAAACAATTCATGGAAAGGGACATGGACAATACATTTCAGGTGTTCAAATCCTATCACTTTATCATCAGGTTAAAATATGATCCAGAATCTATCATTGACACATTGTATGCAATTATATCAATTTTGAAATTATATCCATGCAGTTCGAATGATAATTTGATATTTAGTTTTGTTATCAATTAATGAAGAACTACTAGTCAAAGCAATTATTCTGAACATACTTGTATACATATTTGTGTTTTACATTGTGAAGTATATGACCTAGTTACCTCAAAGACTACGCGCTGTATATAACGTTAATTGGTAGAAATGCTTAAACACAAACACAGAATTGAGGTTGCGATATCTTTACTTAGTACGATCATATCAGGACATTGCACTGGTTTGTATAGAAAATTGCAAATGAATCACGTATTGATACGGGATGAATATGACCTATGTAACGTTATAACCTGTATTACATGCCCCCTATATACATGATATATCTTTGTTTTGACGTATGGTCAACGGACCATGTGTCTGTGTTAGCCTTCAACAATTCCTAATATTGTATCCGTTGAGACGTTATCTCCTTGTCTGATCTCGTGATAGATATTTGTGTCTCCAAAACTCATTTATCACTTGGGGCTTACTACAGCAGATCACAAATGACATTCTAACAATATAGCATTATTGGACAGGTTTGAAAAAAATGTACTTGAAACCTTGATGTCTTTCTTTAATAATTTTCTCAAACACTGTCAACTAGTAAAGTGAATGTTACCTAATTGCATAAGTAAAATTGAGTTTGATTGATTCCTAATTTTGTTAATGAAGTACGGGTTCATGTCGAGCGTGTTTAGTAGTCAATTTGCTGACATTATGCATTTGGTGATTAATGACTTAGCTATTTAACTCCTGGGTAACCTAAGTCACTAAAAAACAATTTGAAAACATTCAGAGTTCACAATTATCACCAAATGTCATCCGGGTGCATCCGTAAATTTGGTTTATTCAATAGAATGACAGTCGGCTGTCCTACCTACCTTTCACACCACCACAACATGATATCATTGAACACAAAGGGATGTACGCCACGACCTATCGGCGGGAGTAAAAGATCACAGCGGAAGACAACGTAACGTCATCACGCACGCGATTTGTAATGGCACCTGTTTCACCCCTGTATGACAGAATATATTAATACTCTAAGGTTATGTCACGGTGCCGATAAAGATACGCATAGCTATCTGAATTAATTCAACCATAAACAAGATATGTGACGATTCATTCATTCCGTTCCTACCGTACATTGGCGTTGGTAAACCCCTATTGAACCAGAAATCCAGGAACACGTATGTTTGAATAGTGTTCAAGGCTTCATGAAAATTTGATAATTTGGTAATTTTGCATTCTTTCAAATGCAATGACCGTTGCAATGCAAAGGGCAGTTTAATTAACGTAAAATAACGGACCTGGGGCCATGCCATTTACAATGGTAATCCGATCAACGAGCTATGGCAGGACTGAGATCCATTGAAAAAACTGCTGCCACATATGTATACTAAGGTTTTCACAAACACATTTGATTGATGCCTATGACTTATGTCAGGAGAATGTTATACAATACAACAATGCTATGTATAGCTAGGTATTAACGTATGCAAACTATTCATGGTTTAGGCATTGTGTTTATTGTTCACAAACGGGAATATATTAATTAACTTAATGTGCAAGTAGTTGTTTGATGAAAAAGATTTATATTTCAAAGAAAACCTCTTTACATGTACTTGTTGACTACAATTATAAAACTATACCGTCTTTATTCTGTTTATGTGTAACACAAGGTCGACGCAAGTTTGGGTTGTCTGATTTAATGATGCAGTAATTTCCATATTTGATCATGAATTTGTGTATATACTAGCATGCTGATATTGTTTCAATGCTGAAACCACATTTCACATCGAATTCCCATAATATATATGCTGTTAACATGTGTATAGTATTCCATACATACAGCTATTTTTAAACATTGTTGTCTCAAGATTACAAACTTGAAAGGATATCTCTTGCCTTCTGAGTTCTGGAGTAGAAAATAATAAATTTCAGACCTGCAAATGTAATAAACTTTTAATTTTCCATTAAAGATTTAATAAATATTGTTGAGGTGATGGGTACCGTTATACCTACCTATTTGCATTCCATTCGCAAATTAGTAGTAAACGCAGTTCGTTTAGGTGTCGACAGGCAAGTGTGCCTTTTTGTGCCTAGATGGAATGTCAAAACGCCAAAGTAAAATGCATATCGTGGTTCCCATCATGTAAACCCTCCATCCGTCGTTTGAATTAGACAATATACCTTCATATTAAGCGACAATATGGATTCGAGTTATTTAAAATAAATGTCGTTCAAACAGTTATGCTTAAATTATTTTAAATACCTGGAGAAGAGTTAGGTCATTGTTTTATGAACTACCAGAAAACTTGCATATTGTGTCCGGCAATTTTGAAAAAAATAATTGTTGGCATTATTGATATGCGAGTTAAAATAAAATACAGATGCCAAAGGTATTTTATCAAGAAAATGAGGTAAAACTTGATTATATTGAAATTCTTTCATTACCTGCCGAACCATACGTCATCATCTTCCCTAATACACCAATCTAGCTGTCCAAAGGTACCAATCCTAGCAACTATCGGAACGTACCTCACTAATATCAAAAGGTACCTGACAAATTACGCGAAACATTCTTTGTCCTTGTTCAAAAGTACCAACATAAAATAAACACCTACACTCAAATGAAAATCTAATTACGCATATACAATTTAACACTTCAGATCAAATTTAGCTGCGATTGAATGGTCTAGACCTCAGCAGCTAACAGGGGCTTTATCTTACGTAAGGTAAACAGCTATACACTTTCGATCTTTAACATTTTGAAACAAAACGTTTTACATTTGCATACAATATTTAATATGATACGCAAGGTCTTAGTAACGAGTCACATTCAGTAACTAATTCATGCCCATGGGAGACCCGAACAAGTGCATAGTTATCGAAACCAGTTGGTTCAGTATTGAAAAGAAGTGTTTTAAAATCCGTATTTTCGGGCAAAGGTTTAATTCCGAAGGTTCAAAGCTGAAGCCAACAACAGCAGAGGCAAAACATCACAAATTCAAAACGACATCAAAGAATGCACAAAAAACCCCACCAAACAAGCAACAACAAACAAACAAACGAAAGGTAACGTCATGTGTTCGGCAAAAACAAAGAATTTTGTGCAACAAACATTTAGGTATTAGTATCATTCACAACAAAATGCTCTTTATGAATCATTATTGTGCGTAGTCGCGGTTTTGGTCTCGGCGCTAATTCGCGAAGGTTTTCTTTTGAGTAGCATCGTCAAAAAGGAATATTCCTACCTGAATCTCTACTTATAGGTAGTGGGAATTCAGGGATGTTTTTGGCTAAAAAAAATAAAGAATTCCAAAGGGAGCGTAACTGGTGTGCTGTTTTTGCTAGTATTTGTTAAATCATCAGGGTAATACAAATTCATTGTGTAGCTGTTCTGAAAAGTTTGGAACTATTAGAAGCAATTTGTTTTGAACGGTTTCATAACACTCCGTTATCTGTTCTTTATGAGATGCATTTCGGGTAACAGTTTCGACTTCCTGTTGTCTTGTCTTCAATTATGTCCTACTTTCCTGGAAAGTGATCGAATGGAGATAGATAAGGACAGGTCGACAGGTTGTGTGTACTGTTATCCAGTCTGGGACAAATTGTACTGTCACAACTCGCCTATAATGTATACAAATGCCACACTCTACCAGTCATACGGACTAGTGGCGTCGGCTCTCGTCCAAATGTCCACCACCGGCGCCATTTTTGGTTAACTTGGCGAAAATTGGCCATGGACGTCTGAACACGGTGGTAGATAAATGGATTCCTCTATAGATGTTTACAATTGATGTAGACACGATACACAACAACTTTCTATAGACGTATTAGTTTGTGGCTTGCCGATCCTTGCCAGAAAGTAATGCAATCGTCTTGACTATATCTGTACGTGCGTTTCTTGCAATGCGTGGACAAGTTTATTTGTTAAATTAAGTAAGTTTTGAGAAAAGCAATGTCAATGTCAAAAATGAAGGCAAACAAATAGACATTATTTTTTGCAGATACTTTGAACACATCTCAAAACAGCCTCTCTTTGATCATGTGTTATTTCATGTCACTCTGGTTTGCTAGCAGTTTGACGGGATATTTTTGCGTTTACCCTACCACCAAAATAAACATATTTTTAATCGTTAATCACAAGTGGTAGTTCGTTTTTTTACAGTTATTATCATGATCGTGAATCTCCTTTCTCCTACAATGACATATTTCAAAGAATCATCAACTCATCTGTGAATTCAAAATAAATCCTGATGTTACCAGGAAAGACAAAAAAAACTTTTGAAACTAAACGCAAAAACCTATGTTCGTGTTATTAAACACTGATACAAAATTATGCCTTATATTTCATGAGTTAAATGACAAAAAAAAACACATTCTTGTGTACTCCGTTTAGCTCAAAAACATACTTTTACCATTTAATTTCGCAACAGTTTATCCAAATTAACAAATTGTCAATTAGGGATTCTTAAACTATTTGAAATTATGATAAGAAATTTTGTTGAAAGTTTTTTCGACTAAGTGCGTTACCAGCTAAGCATTTCAGGTCAACATCTTATTACTAGAAATATTTATTTTATTTTCAATATCCATATCAATTGTTGAGAAAAATAAACCATGGAATATGACATGTTTCTCTGAGACATATTAACCGCTAAGGTGCTATCCTCTTTCTTAGACAAAGCGTGAAACTTTGAATTATTATCACAACTAAATTTAAATTTAATATAAGAATAGAAAGCATTCGATTACGCATATTTAACTGTTTTTAGACCTGCTATTCCGTTTCTGTAGCGTGTTGTTCCTTTATATGGAAATACAAAAATAAAAACTGTATCACTTATTTATTTCGTTTTCATTTGTCATTGATTCACAGTACTATACCTTTTGGCTTCCGGCGATGTTGATATCATTACCTTAATTATAATAAAACATTGATGATAGGCCACTATCTGGAAGATACTATTCCTTTTGCTAATATATATTTACATTAAGTCGACCTGAATGCAATGTCCTACATATTCTTGTTATTCCTCGGGAAAATGGTGGAACTGGATATCGGTGTGGAATACAGCAAGCTTACACATATATTTTAAACAGAGAGGTACCGCTTTTCCTTCAAATATATTTTCTTCACTTGAAATCGGGACACACATTCATTCCTTAAATACATTTGCAGTTTTTAACAATTTCTACTTAAACAATACTTAAGAGATTATCTGAATGTTCTTTAAACATTCTAGCATATCATATTTAAGACATTCCTAAAACACACAGCGATGATAATCACTGTACCAATGTGGGACTCAGGTATTCCTTTAATATGAACATATTAATATAGTTATATTGCTTTAACGTTGATGGTGCCAAACTATTTAGACCTCGCTTGGTTTCAATTTGATCGATATGAGCAGAGGATAGCAGCAATGAAATCCTTACCATCAAGGCAGTTCAAGATGAGCCGTTGAATAATACATTAGTGATTACCTATATTCAGTTATGTAACGTAAATGATTACAGTTTTCGTATCGTATGGTCTGGCATATGTTCATACCAGTTGAGTGAGATTATATAAATTTGAGCCATAACAAATATTTAATACAATTTTACTAGTGAAATATCAAGAAGTTATCAGTTTGATAAAAAAAAACTGATGCTGTGAAGATATACATAATGTTTTATTTTCTTACGTGATCATACAAGGTCGAGTACTGTTTTGATATTGAAAATTTAAAAGTCTTTTCCATTTACTGCTGTTTATTTTCTATTCAGCTGCAGATGATGCGACGATTTTTATTTATTATTTTTACATGATTTTGTGATTAATAACATTCGTTCAAGCAAATCTCTAACGGAGAATAGCATAAAACGATATAATGGCGTTGAGTAGCCCATTCAAAATGGCGCACAGCTTTGTTGTAAAGCGTGACGTCATTATAACATGGCGTCAAATATAACGCTACTTATCCCCGCACCTATTTTATGCAGCAATATCTTCGTTATTGTACTTTCTTCGAAGATTGTAATACAATTAAATGGTTTTCCGTTAAAAATCATATCTATTTCACTCGAAAGGCAGAATATACCGATATTTCCATTCGTGCTTCGCTTTGAAAAATATCGGTATTACTCGTGAAATATATGTGTAACTAAATGGAAAACCCATTGGGTACCCTTTATCCATCTAAAATGTCGTCAACTAGTCCACCTGTTCTTACAGCTCTATTTCACACTTTTTATTTTGTGTCTCCTTTGGACAATATGAATCTTGGATTTGCCTATATGATATGGGCTATGCTAGCCTTATATACATTTGTTAACGTGATCATTTTATGAGGGTATGCGTGCCATTCACAACACACTTAATCCTTGATTGCAAATACCCGTTCTATTTACTTGAAAGAAAAGATGCAAAGTATATCTATATTTCTTAATTTGAACTAAATGTGTACTTGAGCTAGATACATTATACGTATTTCATAATAAGCAAACTTTATCGTGACTTCAAGAAGTGTCTTAGAGGATAAATACATATACACACAAACGGTGGTATAATATTTAAAATATTTATTGGCTACTAATATTTGTGAAACACCTCAATTAATAATGATGCGTTTTATTATAATGAATTTTCGGTGTTATGCTGCACTTCCAATATTCATAAATATCAGCATAACTTCCAGTGATTATAATACAACAAATTATTTCCGACGGTTTACAAAACATGTTGTTCATAATCATATCCTCAACTGATACAGGTGCAAACATATATTTGACACGTGATCGTTTTAATATCTAATACAACACGAATTGTATTTCTTAATGATTTGTTTTGTAGTGATCAATACAAACACCTGTTAATCAATAGAAATACCCATAACACAAACAATTAATCTAAACATTAACTGAATCAAAATATCTGTATTCAAATTGCCCATGGACGCACGAAAAAGTTAACTTTCGACACTTATGTTTAATCATCTTTTTATCAAGTGATAATTGTTGAAAGATTTTCGAGAACAAACTTATCCAGATAATAAACAATGTGCAGTTTCATGTACATAACAAACCATTGCATGGCCTATCCACTTATGTACATAACAAACCATTGCATGGCCTAACCACTTATGTACATAACAAACCATTGCATGGCCTAACCACTTATGACAAATTAAATTTATTTTGAAAACGAATACTAAAGCGTGTATACCTGCAGTATATAAACATAGATTTAATAACATGGAAAGCGAAATCTGGAAATCTTGCGACATTCACAAATGCCGTGCAATTGGTGATTACCTCGGCGTTAGGACTTTCTTTGCAGTCTAGACCGTTCACGTTCCTTGCTTCTCACGAACCTGATATATCATGATCAAGACTCATTTATATCATTTGCACCGAATAGTTTACATGTTTAGTTTTCAGCATGGTGTATCATTCTGACCTTTTCCTTTTGGTTTTACAGTCGAACCGAAAAACACGAAAGGGCGAGATGTATAAATAAGTGGAGATGATTCAATATGGTTACAAATGACGAATGGCCACTCAACACTACAATAAAAGACGTTTTGTCCCCGGCACAAAGTTCTGACCCCGTACGATCGGTATGAACTCCAAAAGGTTGACCCAAATATTAAGAGCATATCACGATGTCTCGAACTGGAGTTTTTTAAAAAAAAATAATGCCCTTTTCATCTAGCCTTTTATACAAAGGTGAAAAGACACCTCGCAAAGCTGACGAAATATAATTCAACTTAAAAATGAATTAACACACACAGAGATTTAACTGTGACCGTCTTTACTCTGTTATACGTACGAGTAATACGTACCCAGGACAGAGTGAACGCATGTGGCAACGGTTCTGCGATACAATCATATACTCAGTCAGGGCGTTGTTCGTGTGGTGGGGATATTAGCACCTTAAATAGACTATTTGGTCCATTAGTGATCTTTACCTAATTGACATGCTTTTTAAATATTAGTAAATCTATTTACTGATAAAACGATACAGAAATAGAACTTTTCATAATTATTGGTTTTCAGTGTTTTTTCTCTTATAAAGTGAATACGTTTCCATTGAAACTAAACCTTAGCCACCAAATATTACTAAATATACTGAGAAATTTAACGGATATATCACGTCGTAACCAAAAGAATTAGAGATTTAGTGTTTATATTTATCGGAATATCCCGATATGTCAATAAACCAGTTGAATAAGACAACAACCTGTAACTATGCATTGAAGTGTTCTGGCATAACCACACTTTTGCGAAAAAGAAAACCAAATCTTACGTAACTTTCTACGGGTATTTTCCGAATACACAAGGTTGTAATTCCCGTATTGTAAGTGATGTGGTGAATTTTTAAAATATTATTTCTACTTTTATTAATTATTCCGTTGTTTATTATATAGTGACGTAAGTAAATGTCCTTTACCACCAATATATATCCTTATCGGAATTTAATATAAAGCATTTTTGATATCAAAACTCTTTAGAATTATCTAGTGTAATTTCGCTGAATATATTATACAGCTTGTTGTTTCCATTCGAAGAACAAATGTTTTGATTAACTCTCACGAACGTTGGTGTTGCATTTTATAAAAGAAAACGCTCAGTTTCTTTCATCTCGACACCTTGTAAATATTTATTTTGTTTTGCTTTATTTGTTTTTGTACGAAAAAATATGATCGACAATTAAACTTCTTGTTGACTTTTATCAGTAGATGTCGGATACAACGTTCCTGCAAATGCATTCAATATTTGACCAATCAAATAGTTACACGCTTCCAGATTGTGTCCTACATCTCATTTTCAATCGAGGTCCAAATGCTTTTAGACAGACTTGAATACCGAGGTGAGAACGGACGTGAGTTTTAATACTCGGCACCAGGTTAGCACTTGATGCAATGATCATCTATCTGGGTTTTATGGAGTGAAATGATAGTGAAATAGAAATAAAACAAAAAAACAGCATTAAGAAGGTCGCTGCTCCTCTCAGATATAGGGAAAATAAGAAAAATGTGACCTGTTACTTTGAACTCATTAAATTTCGTTGGGGTTTTAATTTAGTTGATTTTATTGGTACACTTCATCTACGAAGTTATAGGTCCATGGAGTAATTACAAGTTAAAGCTATTCTCCGTATGAACGCACCCTCGAAATGGTGTTTTTAAAGGACGCCACGAAAACTGGGCCCAGTAGTTTGGAAATACCGGATTTCATATTTTGAATGTATAACGCAAGAATACATGAGGGATAATTATCACAGTAGATAATGCGCTCAGTAATGAAATGCAATGTGTAACAGTAGCCGAAGTTTTAAGTTCTTTATATAGTTTACAATGGTAGCAGAAAAAGGAAGAAGAACTTATCAAAACAGAAACTTAAGTATATCACAACAATACCTATGATCCAAATGTCAAAATTCGTGTCGCAAAATGCGACCAATGAGTGGCCCCCTGCATAATTGAGCGTTTCCTTCTGTCTTCCCCACTAAGGAGACTTTGAAGAAACCAAACTGAATTCGCTACCCCATTACAACATTTTGGATCCTGGTATATTTTTTTATCTACTTTCTAACAGCATTTCTGTTTCCTAGCGCCATCATTGGCTATGTTTTTTGCCTTGGTGTTTGACGTTCTCCCAGGCGAGGACAACATGTTCTGTCCACATGTCCTTAAGGATGGCAGTTGTTATTCCTTGCTTAACATTCAGCATGTATGATATTAGCAACAACTGGTTTACCTGTTGTCAGAATAACGTGACCTGACGGTATACTGTGCTGGGTGCTGTAGCACTTCTAAAGTCGGCATCAGATCCGCGCACCTGCACCAACACACCCTGCCCCAAGCACACGTTCAAGTTAACATGCATACACTACACACGTGGAAGCACGTCCTTAAATGACCTTAGCTGTTAATAGGAGGCTGAACCAAAAGAAGCCAAACCAAACCAAACCATGCACACTCACTAGTAAGTAACATAACTGTTTACGGTGGAGAAATATGTTACTTTTCATATTCCTGTAATCATTGAGATTATTGTAGCTGACATACCGAGTCAATATGGACGGCAGCTAGATATCACAAATTCCAGGAATTCCGCTAGCGTATATTTGTATTGAAACTCAGATATACAATGAAAGTAATTTGAATGGAGTTCTGTGTTAATATATATATATATTGGAACATTATAATCACACAGACAATAAAATGTATTGACTAAAGTCTGGTATGAAGTTCTAATTATTGTTCAATGTACACTTGTTTAATGATCAGAATGCTATCCAATGTTACCAATATGACGTCATAATTATGATGACGTTATTAACCGGGCAATGGATTCATGTTTGATCGGGTAGGATTAAAATACCCGTTTTATTATTGCATATTCGTTTTTAGCCCTGATACCCTTCCAAGAATGTGTAATCATTAAATTACGGAAGAATGCTGACCGATATTTGGTAGAGAATTGGCGACCTTGCCTTGCATTTTGATTTAATTTATTTAGTATTTGTGGTTAGGAATATGCAACACAAGCGTATCGCGTAAATTGTTTTACCATTACATTTAGACTATTCATGGATGCAGCAATGAAATACAATGGACATGGAAACCATCCGCGCACGTTATATTGACTGTATCACAGGGTGTGATGATCTGAAGTTGTGATATCAAATCAAGCAATTACATTAATAGCTGGTATAGTTATATATAGTGAGTGTATCACAGGGTGTAATAATATGTAGTTGTGATATCAAATCAAGCAATTACATTAATAGCTAGTACATGTATAGTTATAAATGGTACAAGACAGAAAAAATAATTATGAAAATATATTTTTGTACAAAATATAAGGTATACCATGTTCTATGCCCAGTGATGTTGCAGCGTACGGCTTTATCAATTCTATTGGTTCATATAATTTCTGACAAGCGGTCGACCAGAAGTGCATAACGTGTCCACCGATAAAAACCGGTATTGACTTAGCGCGCGTGTTTTGTTTGAAGGACTGGGTGTTTTTAAAAATATAATTATGACTTGTCTGCAAACGAACTCACTGTCTTGCCTCCGTAGCGGTTTTTGTTTTGTTTTGTTTTTCGGATTACTTACATTAGTGTTTGAAAATAATAAAACAATGGTAGCCGTTAACTTCTGTCGATACCTGGATATATCGACTCGAGAAATCCAGGCATCGACCTCAGCCAAAGGCTATAATTGAATAATATTTACTATAATAATACTCAAATTGACTCACCAACAAATAGCTGGTAGGGCAGTTGATCGATCCAACCATTCAAACTAGCCCCAATCAGCCATGATAGTATGATCAGCTGGCACCATTCGAACACCGTTAACTTGTAAGTGTTCTCACAAACAAAATATATTAGAGGAACCTCTTGTCAGAATTTCTAAACTTGATAATAGCAAAAATTGAGCATCGTTATTTTATCACTTCTTATTATATAAAATGCAATACAGATCAACTTCGGAAATATATTTAGACATTTTGCGTAATTTCTAAAAATCGTTTTTGTTACATATTGTTTTGAAATGATATTAATCTAGTGTTGCGTCATAATGTACCGACCCGTTGGAACGAAGACTGACGGGCCATTCTTGATCTTTGCGTATTGACTAGTCAACATTAATGGCCATTCTTGATCTTTGCGATATGACTAGTCAACATTAATGGCCATTCTTGATCTTTGCGTATTGACTAGTCAACATTAATGACCATTCTTGATCTTTGCGTATTGACTAGTCAACATTAATGGCCATTCTTGATCTTTGCCTATTGACTAGTCAACATTAATGGCCATTCTTGATCTTTGCGTATTGACTAGTCAACATTAATGGCCATACTTGTTTGATGTTATCAATCAATCAAAATCATATCCAGCAATTTTTTATCCACATCTTGAAAATGTCCCGAATATTCGTAACTTATATAGAAAAGCATATCTATGTTCCAGTTTATGAGATTTATTGATGTGCCAGTGGTCAGCTAGTCCAGTATATATCATGTAGTAATCCATTTGGTCTATCTCTGCAGTTATATTGTGTTAGACCAAACAGTAATGTGCGACTTATGTTGCCTACTATATACATTGTCAAGCAAGTGCAACCATTGCCTAGGTTTGTCCGACAGCCGATCAACTTGCGTCGCCTTTTGCACTATGCTAAAAGGTATAAGCGAGATGTTTGAAACGTTACCAATAATAAAAATTGATCTATGTTCATTTACAAAGAAGAATTTCTAGAAAATCAATAGACAGATATATTTGGTTATAGATCACATACATCATGTGATAACAGCTCTTTATGAGAAGTGTCGAATGGGCTTTAGATCACATAAATCATATTGAAAGAGCGAGAAAATATAAATTTACAAATGCCGTATTTTCCGTGTCTTTATCAGATTGCGATCTTCTCTCACCTTCTGAGTGGGTTATTATGTCGGCTAAAGAGCTGTCCATTTCTATAGGCGTTTTTGACGGGTACTTGGTTGATAGACGTCGACACCAGACATGGTCACAGTGGTTAAGTAGCACGGGTCATTTAAGAAAAACTTGAGAAATGCGTGTTTTATACAATACATCAGAAACATCAAAACATTTATATGAAATATAAGTCCCGATATTGTAGATACATGACAATTCATATCAGGTCTCCAACATCAAAGATATTTTATGAAATATAAGTCACCGTTTTGAAATCTTTGACTGGATCTCTAGGGTTGGCGACATAAAAGGTTGGGATTGATTGTACTTCCTGACTAATTAGTGTAGTAAGACCACTACAAGTCAGCGTGTTGCGGCGACCAAAAGAATAGCGAACGGGCCAGAATGTGTAATGGGACTCCGTATCCGGACGCAGGAGGAAGCATAGCGCCCCCTAGTGTCTCGGGAACCTTACACATTACCGCATCATTAATGCCTATTCGGTTTGTTTATCTAAGAAATTCCCACAAAAAGTCTTAGCATGAACCTTGGAACTTTGGAAATGTAAAATAAATGATAATGATGTATAACGTGAAGGCTCCATACTGTTCCAACGTACATGTATAAAGCTGAACTACTTACTACGGGGTTGTGCATGTAGCTAAAGGACCATTACATGATTACTACGCAGCAGGGGGCGTTCAACATCCAAGCATCGCACCTTCTCGTAATGATTCTATAGCTATTTTGCATTAATCATTGCACGCCGCTCTTTGCATTCTGAAGAAGAAGTAAATATATACTGTTGCTAGGTTCCTATTAAATATCCATTAATCATCGTGTTAGGATTAAGTCCTTTCGACGTCAGGTTTTTGCAGGAATGAAATATGTCTAGCAGTAATACTAGCCATACGCTATATCGATATCTATTTCATATGTTCCAGAAATATCTTAATACATCCCACGTGAATAGATTCCATTCTATCGCAAAAAACGAAAGAAAAATAGCAGTGTCTTAATATGCATGTTCAATTAATTTCAGAAATTCTTTTATCGAATAAACATGCAACAGAATCTTCAGAGATAATTGCAAAGATATTAATGTACAAAAACTGTCCGTTCTCGACAACTTAAGAAATTGGCCAAATTAAACCTTTCGAAGTCGTTAGTAGGATCCCTGTGGTAAGAACTAATGGGCTGACTAGCCAAATCAGGCAGACACGAAAAAAACCAACAACGTTTTTCTGTATATACTCTTTTATTTGATAGCTCTCGAGTCAGCATTGTGGATACTTACTTTAAATGATTTGCAAGCTCTGTATGTTTAACCCCATTTCCAAATAGTATTTTGGCATATTGGTTGTTGCAGGAAGTAATTGCATATTTCTGTGCATCCATGTTTGAATTGTATGCATCATCTATAATTATATTGTTATTACACGTACTTTATGATAAATCTTTTCCCCTTGCCATTTTTTTTCACACCTTTGCTTAACTTCTATAATACTGTTACGAGCCTTTTTAGGTAATGTAATACCCACCATTGCATTTGTACACTTATGATTAGAACTATCACATGTAGAAAGCGTATCATTACACAGGTTAAATTAGTTTTAGCTTCAATTGCTTACATAACGCCTTTGTAACATTCACATGATCGCTTTGTTTAGTCCGGGTTATTATGAAAACACTGTGATAACCCGGAGTTATATTTGCTTATATATCATTATATCAAGAACAATTGAAGGTATGCAATAAAAAAAATACCACAGAGTTTGTTTTCCATTGTTGATGCAGATGACACTTGTTTATCGTGACTGAAACGAGATATGAAAAAGACAAGCAATATTAATCAAACAAATTGAAAACCATCATGAACAATCACAAACATTCGGCAGAAAATCCAGTGGCACAAGGCGTGTGAGCAGGTCGTGCCCCACCATTCTGATGGATCGGAGTGTTTGTTAGCTACTTATGTTTTACAAATACAACTTTGGTAAATAATCTGGTACTTTGAAAGAAAATTTTATTCAGTCTGTACAGAAAACTTTTCTAATCTTAATCTAAATGGGTGACTTTTAATGTACGTTGGACAATCTTTTGCGTTGTATATGGAACACACTGAAGACAGCTGAAAACCATGGCTAAATTTGAGTTCATAAGAGAAGTTTAGAATAGTTTTAAGATACAATTTTGCATTAGTATCTTCTTGACAAACATATTAGAATTTGAGTAATCATGTCATCAAAAAACCCCACAAATATTATAGAAAGATCGATAAAATGTAATAAACCGTTAGACCTATGTGAGCGAGCGTGGTGTATAATAACGTTATCGAAATTGGAATTATTGAAGGTTTGGAGAAAATTTCATTAAAGCTCTTGGCAGGTTCTGCAAACCATCTGCCGTTGTATGTGTGTAATGATTAAATTGTCTTTATAAACACATTGTTTTTCTCATCTAAATAATATGATTCCAAAGTAGTAGAACGCGAAATTCGAAGTGACATCACCTCCGCTTACTGACACTGACGAGTATCCAAAATGGATTATGTTCATTCATGTGATATCAAACTACAATTATCATGTAAAAACATATACTCTGATATATAGGTTCAGTATCAAGCATTCAACTATGTCTTATTAACCCCGCCCTTACCAATCCTACTAAACGTTGTCTACATTTTTGTTCTGGTTTTTCTGAAATGCCAACATCTTGCCCTATAAAATCACCAGCAAGTACATTACTTGGAAATATTGATGATTAGCTACACTGAACATCCTAGGAGGAGAACGACAATAAGGAGAGAAAATTTAACTAGTCGTTTTTAAGCTTTTTGTGACCATGTGCCAATCTTGGAAGTCCTACGTTATATGACATATTATTATGCAAGTTTATCAAATTACGTGTCAAAGAACTCAACAAAATAAGTTTCACTGGACATCAGCAGATGTGAGAGCAGTTTGTCCCTGTGTCCACTCTGTATATTTATGTGACATTTATGTTAGCCAGGCTCGTAAACTCCAACACGAACCACCTGATGATAGTCCGAGTGTTGGCAAATCCTCCAACACAATGGCTGTACACGGAAGATTGACTGGAATACCATACAGACATTTATCACTATATCCCATCCAACATTCTGTGGTGTACGCGGGGTGATAAAACGCTACCAGCACCAATTGTTCTGCAATAAAAATTAAATAAACGTATGATATAGACAATTAAATTCAATTATTATTGATTTGTTAGGCGGAAAGCTAGCGTTTCGTCGTTTGTTTGTGGTCCGTTTGTATATAAATCATTTGTTTCTGCGCGGGATAAAGTGTAACATATAGCCCCATAACAATAACATAGACAGCACCAACGGTCCTGTACGCCTCATAATTACAAACTCTCACTGCTTACATAGTTTATCATGCTGGGGCGATGTATCATTCGAACAACGATAACTGTCTATGTATACAGATGATACAAGCTTAACGGTTAAATTGATTTAACAAGTATATTTACATCTGAAATAGAGATATTGCGAAGCATAGCTTGAACCTTTGTTTTGTACTTCAAAACGCGAGATAAATCTGTTCGCATTCAATGAATTACATATAGTTGCAAACATTAATTATATAATATAAGGGTAATTTAAACTTTCAAATGAAACTTTATTTATCTCACATCAATAAGATCAATTATAACACCTAATATTAATCAGCTTCTTTGCGCGGATGGAAGCGTTCAGCGGGTCTTAATGAAGAAAGCTTAGAACTTAAAACCATTGGTCGGGTAGGTGACACCATACATTTCCACGCTGAATAAGGGAATCAAACCCCGACCGTCTTGGTGAAAGGCGAGTGAGCTATCCACTGTGCCAATCGACCACCCACCTCAATATAGTATAATACCCGATTTATGAGGTGCATTTTTACCAGAAAATAGAAAGAATACAGAAAATTGCTTATTTATCATAAAACTTATAAGGCAATTAAGAAACCTTTTTTTATCTTATGAGGTCAGTGTGCACGATTTGCATCAATACGGCTCAGCGTTTATTGGTTTTTTAAAAAACATATTCCATATTGTGGACGTATTTGTATAACAATACAACATATTAGCAATGGAACTAACTATTCCCTTTTTTGCAAACAAATTATCACAACGCTTCACAAAAAAAGCTGTTGATCGTCAATCGGGAGTTTAAAAACAACTGTTAAGGGATGTAATAGGTTTGTTTTGTGAAATGATAAGATGTAGGAAAGCAATATGCGTAACGTATAGAGATACCACGTTCTTTCGACGCTGGGTAACTCCCCGTAAGAATCCCCGTTCAACTGCAAGAAGTTGTAACTAAACAACTATAGTTTCAGTTAATTATCCTCTTAATATACAACACCTGACGAGACATATTTGAGAAAAAATGATGAAATAAACAAAATATAATCATTAACAGTGTTGTAAGTGTACAATTCAGAAAGACCAAGATTCGAACCCCAGACCTCCTATTGTTATACTATTGCATTACACAATTGAGGTACCTGGTCAGCGGAAGTGTTCTTGCCAAACTGTGCTACTGTTATATTAAAACGGAAGTTTAGAGTAGGTTACTGTATACAGGAAAAAACACTGTGCAGTAGGACAGGGATCCTGGAATAGCTTACCTACCTATATCGTATCTGTAATACCTTGATCAGCCAACGCTATGATACATTCTTTTGCTTTTTGTTGTATCTAGGATGAAAATGCTGGAAGAAAACGAATTGAAAAAGCGATTAAATATGAAATTATGTTTTGCTTAGTTGATCCTTGCCTATTTTCCGAGAGAAAATGTATATTAGTTACACTCTTCGTGTCCTCTTAATCAGAATCTGATGTGAAGATATAACGCTATTTTTATACATGAAATACTTAGAAATCTCATCATAGTATAAACGTGTCTGTTTTATCGTACATGGACTGTATCATGTAAGTAATCAAATGAGAATCGAAACAACGCACTATTGAATACATAACTGACACGGCTCTCCACTGTGGAGTAAATCGAGTTCAAAATAAACACTAAGCCATCCACAATACCACACAGAAACAAAAATGTTTAATTTGCACTTATAGCCAAATAAATATTTTCAAATAACTTTAAATTTGGACAAATGTTGTATTTACGTGCCCGATGCTATTCAGCGATTGCTGACTGGAAGACACATCTCTTGCATTAACTTTGGACAAGTTGATTCCCAGTGTCAATGACCATTGATGCAGGATTTATATCGGAATATAAGCATAAATGGGAGGTGACTCACACTGTATCATTTCATACTGTCGATGGAGATATAATCAAGTTACTTTTCAAGGACTTTATGAGTTTTGTTAAAAACACAGGAGTTTGATTTGCATTGGAAATATTCACAATTAAGGCCTATATCTAATATATTGGTCGACGCATAACAATTCGCTTATTTTCTATCAACAGATTGAATACGTATACGCCATGATTGTGTTGTAAATTACTAAAGATGGAAATGCAAAATACGATCAACCGTAGTAAGTGATCGTTACAGTAAACAATACAATTGTGTCAGGTATGTTTTGAAATTTAATCTACCACAGTTATGAATAAGGAATTTGCTTGATTTTATCTTTTGATATTTCGACCTATCAACTCGGTTACACCGCTGTATTAGTTACGCACTAATTGCTTTTGAAAGATAACGGATATTTCTAATGAGAGATATATTACCTTCTTACCCGCTATTGGATGTACGTAATGACACGTATTAAAAATGTTTGAACTGCGTATCAATACGAAGCAATAAACTGCATTGTCTATAGCTCCTTTGTATGTTTGATGAAATCGACACTGTTTGTCATAAGGTCTACAATGAACAAGCACATCAAAGAAATCGCTGACCTTTACCGTGACGTAACTATATTGTTATGTCAACAATTTGTAAAACATCGTCTATGATGAACAGGATATCAAACACAAAAATGTGTTCAACTCAGACCTGAAGGTGTATTCTTAGACACTTACACCACACCTTTCCTCCGTTGGCGATATCGACATATAATACAATGATATAACAATTGGAACTTGTTAAATACCACATGCAGACTACTTACAAAAGAACCGACATATTGCTTTTGGATTCTGGTTGCTTTCCTGATCGTTTATCTTCTGTGGATTTCATCTCACTGCTACAATATTCCCTTTAAAATTTGATTTTGAATAAAAAAAACGGTATTTGTGACAAGGATGTCTAGTCAGATTGTGAAACTATCTAAATATTTTGTTTAATTGTTCATTAGCCAAGTTTCATCATTCTATGATGAACAATGCTTTACCATCCCATAAGTGGTAAATAAGTTAAAACATTACAATCGTTTTATATTGGGATATATTGTGTATCGTGTTGTTTAAAAAATATATGGTTTTCAGTTTCTTAACTCATGTCAAAATTAAAACGGGATACATTAATATTGCTGTATGCTTGGTTCTACAAAATTGATATCAGCTCCCATTTAAATATGATATAATTTGTATATTTTCCCCACCCATATCAAAACTGCAGATCAGACCAATTAAAATGAAAATAAATAAATAGCCTTCTCAAGTTAGTTAATTACCTAGGGAACAGTTACTACTGTGATTCTTACCCTAACTACCATAATACTTAGCGCATATTAGAGCTAGGTACCGGTGTAAATATGATCTATTGGTTTTAAGAAGATGCCAGTTGGTGAAGCATTACAACCAGAAACACCTCTCATGTGCAATTTTCTTTGCATTACCTTACTTAAACACAACTTTGATGCGATGAACTGTTCGTGAAAAAAGAGCTCTTTAGTTTAAAGGGGTGTCTGATGATTAAAAACCACAACTAGAATAGATGTTAGGATTTGTTTGATTAAGCTGTAACCGGAATGTTAATTTATTACTAAGAACATGCTTGTACTGCCTAAGTTGCACAACCTATGGAATAATGATGTTTTTTCTACTGATGTTTTTCCGCATTTTAACGCATCGTTTTGATCCCCCTGTTGGCTCTCAATTAGAAACTCTAGTATATATAATAACTCCCCTGTGAAGATCGAGATCTAGATTCAGCATGCAAATATGTATGCCAGTTTTGAAGAACGTTTGTGATAATTAATCAAGAAGCTATCCATGCAAACTCCGCTTCATTTCCAGTCTCTAACTGCTTTTTGATGACTATACACAGTGTCTTAAGTGTCTCAGGGTGACTTCAGAAGTCTGTAATTACAGATATCGTTAGATGCCTTCTGTGAGCAGGAACATCATTATGCAAATGAAACCAATATTTTTATCCGTGCTCTTTTTAAGAAATATTTTTGTTAAATACAGATTAGAGAAATCTGAGTAACCGCTGAAAAAGAGAAAGGAATAAATACAAATAAAAACTATCATTGAGTCATTTTAGACATTTCGCAAACGTACCATGCGTAGTGCATATTTACTGTTTCGGTAGAAATTAAAGTTACAAACATTCCCACCCTATTTTGTACAAATACGTAATCAGCTTAACATAATGAATTGATCAATGATTATAAGCATCATTTCCTACAAAATATTATGAGGTTTCATAAAAGATGGAAGCACATCACTCCTACCACAGCTTGGTCATTTATTAATATCTTCATAATTTCGTCAGTGGGATTGTATATTTTAATAGAAAAAGGGAATTATTGATATTTTTGAAATTTTCTGTTTGTGCTTGAAGGTAATATGATATATAAAATTAACCCCTTTGCCTACAGATACAGAAACTAGTTTAAAGGCATTATAGTTGAAGCAAATATCAAATTATATTTACAAATCACATATGTAATGCGAACTGCAGAACGTCACTAGTATTATCAAAATTTCATTTCATCAACATTTAATATATTATAAATATATCATGTATATGTGTGCAAAGTTTAACGACTTTATTTATATAATTTAGTTTTTGTAGACATAAATATATTCATTTGTGATATGAATGTCGTCCTTGATAGGCCTGGTTCATTTTCTTTTACAATAACTTGCACAAGAATAACATGTACAATATATATAGCAAGAATAACATGTACAATATATATAGCGTTAAGACAAAGCAACAACAGTGGAAGAGGAGAGACGAAAACAATGCATATCAACATACAGTACTAAAAAGATAAAAACAATTCATATGTTTTGAAACTAAGAAATTATCTACAAGGAATAAGCATATTTTTGCAAAAAAATCATGAACATAAAAGTTGAAATAATATCATCACAAAGTACTTTAAAATATATTAATAATATCTGGTGTTTCCATCGTTGTTTATGCATGCATTTAAATGTTTGTTTGTTTTTTTAATATGAAAAGTAATTCGGATTATCAAATACACTAGATACCGCATATAAAATGTCAACTCGGCGTTGGGGTTGCGTAATGGTTAGCTATTAGGAAAGGGAAGGAACTCGTATCGTACTGCATGAGAAAATTGCATAATGGTCAACATTTGAAAACAGAGAGAACGTATTTGTTACTAAAGGTGTGTTTTTATTTCGTACAGTAATTATATATATGATCCTGAGTTCTTTACTAGACATTTATCTATTAATGGTTGTCGTACGATCTAAATATACGTGTTGATGTATCACGTAAAAGTACTCCTTCAATTTTTTTTGGTGTGTATTCAATACCTGTTATAAGTACATCTTTCAAACTGTTTTGATGAACGATTACAGAATCATAAAAGTTATTTAACAATGTGGTATTGAATAGGTTCCCTTATTTTTTTTATCGTTGAACATTCATATCTTAACGATATACACCATTTGTCTAAGGCACTGCACTTTAGAATTTCAGAACGTCATTGTTTTAATCTAATTAACCTAATGATAAAACTATAAATCATACCTATTAACATGAAATTGTAATTTAGAATGTATGTTCATGTATATAAATATGACAACGTACTGAAAATGAAAAATAAGATCTGAAATAAATTATGTTCATTATAAAGCGGGAAATGCAAAAAAAAAATGAAAAATAATAAATAATTGTTATATATAAACCAAAAGGAATCAGGAAAGTCAAAAATACTATAATTTAGATCAACTGCTAGAGTCAGGCTATAAAACGTGTCTGAGAATATGAGATAAATTTTGTTTTGATAAATACATCATTTGAGACGTAACATCGACAGATGAACTATGGGTGTTGCCACAAACTGTTGGTTTTGTCAACTCTGTTTACCACAAAACAAATATGCATACCGGCGTATATAAACGTTGGAATCTAAGTTCATGTCTGAGCATAAATGTTTTAATATAATTAGAAAATGACATGTTAAATTATGAATCAATTACTAGAAATTTTCCAAAATAATACCACTAATTTAAAAAAAAGTATGCAATTCTTAAAATGAATATTTATATGAAATTGTCATTTTATAGAAACAGTCATTAATACTTCATTGTTAAATGTACCAAAAACATGATGTCCTTTGTCATAATTATATATCAACAATGAAAACCCAACAATAGTAAGAAGATATATGTATTGGTGATAGAAAAAATATTACTTTGAATTTCGCCACGGAAAAAAGGGCCAGAGAAATATACATAAAACATCAATTAAAATAGAAGTTACTGTATTAAACCAATTCATTAAAATATAAAAGCTATCGATTTTTTCAGCATGCTTCCAATATACTGGAAATACATATCGACATAGGAACTATAGAACAAGTTTATACCTTAAATATGTAAATAGAGGATTTTAAAATAAGGTAAATGGTGTTGTTGTTTTTAAATTTTCGACAACTACTGTATAAAAACCATTATAATGACGTTAAAAGTGCATTACTATGTTCATTGCTTCTTAAATAGTATCTAATAGATATAACTTCTTGACGGGTTCAGAACGTTTAAAAGCAACTAATGCAACTTATAATAGACGTCCTTCCCCTTTTGAACACCAAATTATGTTTGTTGCAATAGTCTAACACATATAAATAATATAGATTTTTACTCACTCTGAAACGTATCATGTTTAGCATGTGATCAGTAATATTGACATGTTTACACTTTCTTTTCCTTATTTGTAATAATGCAAACATTCAAACTTTTCTATGCATCTATATAGCACGACCGTAAATAAATATAAATATATACAATGTATGACCAAAATACGTAATCATATATTTATATATGGAACAAATACATATACACAATATATGTTATTTCATTTAATCTAACTAGTGAGATGATAATTTCTTCGTGTTTGCCTCAATGACACTGAGTGTTGTTTCTATTTTTGTTTTAAAATTAATTAATAGTCTTATTCTATATCTATTGGTACCGATCCTTTGACCAAAACACAGATCGAAAAATTTAGTAAATCTAAAAAATAAGTACATTTTTTTTCATTGTTCTAGCAGATGGATGCCAAAACAAAATATTATAAACATTCATGAATGAATTTCATCTCCTTATAGCAATACCTACAATGAGAATGTTTTATTGATAGAGGAGAATTAGTGCAATCTGTGAATAGTATTCGGTGGACTGAAGGGACAAAGGGTTCCTCGGCGGTCTAATTTCGGCAGTCCAAATACCAAGGCTACACACGAGATAATCCGAGATCCATTCTAATCAAGGAGAAACTTGTAACAGATATCTGTGGCTGGCTTGGCCCCGATCCCTCCAAAAGATCGCAGATATTAAATTAAAGCTGTGCGGACGGAGGATGAAGCCATTAATACAATTTGTCAAAGACATCGATTCCCGGTTCTGCGCCTCTATCGTCCAAACATGCAGTATTTAATGGAATACCAAGTCCCGTTTCTAGAGTTATTCAATATATTCTTCTGTAGTTACTCGACCATGATCACTCCTTCACCATTTCGAATAAAGTGCACATGAAAATTCCATCAGAAGTGTAATTATTGTGAAATGTTAATGTCCGTCTCAGAGAACCCACAATAATTACTAGGCCCTTCAAAGACAAGGAAGTGGAAATGTCGATATAATAGCTAAAATCGAAAACGGAAAAACGAAAATGGTTTTACCTTCAAATGTACCTTTGAATTCACGTGGATGCAATTAAATGCACTTTTGCACAACCCAACTCCATTTGTAAACTTGCAAAAAAATGTCGATAATAACAACATGAAGTAAGGCTGGTCTTGGCAATAGGATATTTTACCCGATTGTACACGTTCAACATCCATATTAATGGCAATTAATGTTACAAATAGATACATTATTTACTCACATGTACTTCCTATGTCTGTCTATTATGTATATTTTGGAATCGACACATATAGTACATGTACCTTAAAAGGTCAACATAAATCAACTGTATGATATTATTTTTATTTGTAGATATTCAAATGAAATAGGCCAAATTATTACTGAACGACATGCAATGTGCAGCAATAGATTAACTTAATTTCTTAATACATATTGTAAGTATGATAGTGCGAACATTCATACTGACTAAATTAAACATATAATATGAAGAAAATCGCTGATGGTATTGAAGATGAAGAATGCTACTGTGCACACAACTATTTAAGAAAATATGTTTTTGTCGTATGCCTACCTGAAGAAACAAAATTCCATTGTGTCAGTTACATCGAAACTATATTTTGTACGATAATTTTTAGTATTTAGTTTCAAATTCAACATCCATGAATGGATGTCCTTGGCTGTGCTAAATCATTTAAATTATCGACGCAATATTAAAATGTTGAAATTACATAACTTATTGCTTGGATTGAGAAAATACTAATTGTAATAAATGTTATACATTAACGCTGCCATTTGTGGTGCCTAGCCATACCAGTTGTCAGTTTTAAAATGACGTCATCATACTTATAATTATGTGTGTTTTTTCCGATGGAGGACAAACAGAAGCACTTCAAATAATTACTCAAATGAGTTTGGACAAGATATGCAGAGTCAATAATTTTATCACACTCATGATCTCATCACAATCACGGGAGGTGTGTAATGCATTATTGTAACACTAAGTAACACTTTTGTTGATTTAAAGAGAGAAAAAAAAGGGAAAAAAAGCTATAAAACCTGTAGGAAGAACGTCATTTCTCATAGAGGTAACTAAATTAATTGAAATCTAGTTTATCTGAAAAGGGTTAAATCTTAAAACATTATATAACATAGCTAATAAATAAAAAAAATAGATTTTTGATAATGAAAAACGATTAAATAAAACCTGGTTAAAAAATCTACTGTTGATATTCAATATAAGTAATATATTGTTTTGGCATGTCGTTAACAAATTGCTCGTTAAAGATAATATACAAATTATCTACATACTTTTCACTTTGATAATTTCGAAACACTGTAATGAGGAGAACAAACTCAAAAAGGAGATAATGCAAATAATTCATTTTTTTTTTCATTTGTTTATAACTATTTTGTCATAATTAACACATAACGTAAAATATTGTACATAATAATTAGTATCTTTATTAATTGCTTTACACTATTATTTAAACATCGAGTTTAACGCTATCCTTATGGTCGTCCTTATGCACACATACATACAACTAATTCTTAATGTATGCCTTCAAACGTTATTAGTGTTGTATTTCGACATCAAATTACTCATAAGACATTGAAATTTACACACTAAGATATTTGCTTACTGTAAACTGTTTATTTCCTAGTTTTACGAGCGATACCAGTGTAATGGTAGAACCAATCGTGCGTTTCTCGTCGCATCCAGGGCGGGAAATGTGTTTAACAAACATTATGGGCATTATCTGCTTTGGAAGTTTAGATAACGACCCTTTTTTCATCATGACGTTTAACTTGTACTCACAATTAGCATGCTTCGGCAAAAAAGACGATGTTAATAGTTTGATAGATATAACTAAACGTGTGTATATCTATATTGAAAACTTAACCACTCTGTCACTTCATAATAACGTAAAACATTTTTATAATTATTATATATTGTTTTAATTATGCTTATGTATACCATTATTTGTATCACTGTAATTATTATTTGTAAAGTAATATATTTATTTCGTATCGATTATAAAACTCATGAATGAATGGAGTTAAATACAGTAATATACATATTTAGGTCTAACTTTCTATTCTATTTGTTAGGATTTATAGATCCACTAATCACACACGTTTATGAAAATAATATAAATACGTTAATATATATATATTATTCTACAAACTTTATATCGGTGAATAAAATGTGGACCCTACCGGCTGGGCTAAACGGTGATCGTATTTTTATTGATAACATTTCATACTTATTACATTGTTGAATCTTAATTTTAACCTTTCTGAAATATAAAAAAAAAAAACATTTTCTTTATGTTCGTTTACTTCTTTTTGAGAAAAAATAACTCAATGGGTATCATTTCTTCGGGTAAATAAAGATTGTTTTCTTAGACATGTCTATGGTGTCCGTTCGTTATTTACATGTAGGAAGGTGTACTCAATCGTGAAAAAATGTAACATAACAAAAAACACATTGTGTGTCAACGACAAACGTGAAAACATGAATGGAAAATACACCGAATAGTAACATTATTCAGTATTACTGTTAGGAGCAAAGCTAAAATACATCTACAGTAATTGAGAAGAACATTCACATGGTGTAACCGTGAATCACCGATAACAACACAAAATGACAACAAAGGAGTTCAAGAGTATTCAGGGGTAAGACGTGTTTATTACACGTTTTCATTCTTTTGTACTAATATAAACTAATTTATCTAAACGGATAATACATATGATGTATGACTTGGATTTTAAAGCTAATATATTTGTAACGAGTAACATTATAAAGACATATTCTGGTGGCATGATATTGTATCTTCCTCAGATAATAAAGATGTATTCACTAGTTACTCTTTGTTGTTTATGTTTCGTTACTCGCCTTATTAAAAAAAAAGATTAATGAAAATCAAAAGCTTTGTTGTCGTTTCTTATGCAGTTAGAAAATTATAATATAATATTTTGTACTTTTCATCCTATACTATAATTCAATACGAACATTATTTTGCTATATGCATTTGATTATTCTATTTGTGTAATTGACATAAAAGGAAAATGAATTCACTCGACAAAATATAATGTGTGTGGTCAACGACAGCACAATATTAAATTAATAAGACACGTAAGCAGAAGTTGCGATTTTCGTTTTCTCATAAGACTGATGTATATGCAATGTGTTCGGGTTAAAGGATAGTTACAATTAAAATCCTCAAAAATCAAATCAAATATAAATTCAGCTGCGTACATTAAAGCAGGAGAGGAGGACTTGACGTATCAACGATTGTAACTGTAATGAGAAAGAGAATGATATGTTGCTAATGAATTGAAAGCATCCATAGTGTTAGAATAAATTGAATTCACCTTCAACGTAAATATTTTACGGATAAATTTAGATTTACAAATGAAAACACATCTATTTTCGTTCATCAATATATATCTCGTCGTTTACCACTAACCGACCTTCGGATTTATAATGCAATTTAATCATTGGAAATATATCCAAATAACTACACTTCATTCCAAATCGCAATAAAGAAAAAGAACTGTTAGAATAAATAACACAGATTTTATTAAATGTATCAAAATACATTTTATATATTGTTGATAAAAATAGGTATTATTCTTATTTTACTTCATATCTGGTACATATTTGACATTATTCCTTACCTCATCTGTACACACGCCGACAAAAGTGTAATTCTCTTTAATTTTACTGTCCGATTTACTTATCACAATTACACCTGATTATTTAATGTGTATTAATACACGTTAGCAGTTTACTAAATTTATTATTATTTTCTAGACTCAAGCCGATACACAAAACATGTCTTCCAATTGAAATCTGACTCCACTTATCCCACTGTGCATTCGACTTCACGGCTCGACTCACACCGATGCTCTCAGTATCGGTCCTGCTGATTGGTCAATTTTTTACGGAAACGATCTCGCATAAAAGATAGTGTTTGGTGGCGTTTAAAGTTCTTCTCTCTACCAGCCAAACAAATATTGGGGCGACTCGAAAGATTTACAGCTTTCACGGTAAGTTAATAGTTTTATATGGCTTTACTGAAAATTCCTGTATTGTGTTGCCTGTTAAATCCGGTCGTAAATAAGTCGAAAGTCTGGCACGGATGCGGTTCTTTGACCCCTACTCAGCTCTCATCCCGTGAAATACCTACCGAGTTTCAGCGCTCTTTGACCTCCCCGTTTGTATAATTGTAATTTCTGACAATTTTACGCCAAAGAAATATTTCAAATTAATAAAAAGACGCTCATCACTTTGCACCTGATGTCTGACAGCAATGAATTAGAGGGGATTTAAATTTATTGCTTATGTTTGATTTGCTACAACTCGTGGTCATTTTGGTAACAGGTCCAAGAAAGGGACCAGACGGGTTGGATTTATGGCCACTGTGACGTATCGTCTCCCCAGTGTTTTTGACCATTGTATCGAATCGGCGCGTTAATTTTCCCATGCTGACCAAACGATGAGCCTGGCATAGAAAGGTGGCTGATTTATCGCGCCATGCTATTGATGTTTTGTGGAAACGAGTAAGCTAATTAATTCCAAATCACTCTTTGTGTATGCATTTTTAATTCCCTTTTAATGTTTAATGTATGCAAATAAAATATACTTTTGAAACAAAATATTTTGTTTATCTTTTATTAACTGGGTTTCATCTTGTTGCACAATCTTGATTTTTGAGAAATACACTCAAACATATTTTGTTTGAATCTCACTTCAGATTTACACAAAACTTCTTTTTACTTTTACTACATACCTATGTTAATACACAGGTAAAAATCTATTTTTATCAGGTAATGTCGTATATGTTATATTAGTATGTGTCAGTGAGTGTGTGTTAATATAAAAGACCCGCCAACGCTCGGACGGAACAAGTGTATGATACAAAGTAAAAAAAAAAGAACCAACCGCATATACAATAGCGTTAACACACAAGGACATAGTTATCCCATTTCGTGTACCTGGATTGTTAAAACCAAGCTCAAGTGTATCAAGTTATGTAACTAATGGCGTTCATTTATCACCCTTCACACGGCTAACCATCTAAGGTAGTTATACATATATATATATGAATATATATTAATATCGCACTTCATTAATTTGTACAGAAATGTTCAAATAAAATCTTATTACCAATTATACTGAAGAGTTTCAGTAGTTAATTTTACTGGAGTAATTTTGAGGTCAGCTTTTAGTTGTAGTTCTGCATATCTAATTGAAAAAGTCATGTTTTGAGGCATTAATTTATCAAAATTATCACATTTGTAACGAATTGACATGTCTACTTACACAGTCTGATGAAAATGAATAAATATATAAATATTATCAGGATTATTAATAGCTTAGATAATCACATCACGAAATAATTTGCATGTGCGATGGTGAAAGTAATCTTATAAGAGGTAACACTCGTACTAGTATTACCAACACATGTGTTGAACAGAAATCAATTCCACAAAATAAAAAACCCATGTAAAACTATTAACCTTTCATCAATTTTATAATCATATTTTAGTTTAAAGCTGTTATACTGTCAATATCCTCGTGAAAAAATGTGTATTTTTTTGCTTTATCTCTAAATCAGTTTGCCATCCGCTCGCTTGAAGGTCCTTTTAACAGCATTTGTCATCACGCATAAACAAGTTTCTCTAAATCATAATATATCTCTAAGCTAAAATATTTGCCTGCTTATGCTATTCAGAAAAAAAACGTGTTATCCACACTTCAGCCCCAAGCCACACAACCTGGTAAGAATTTAAAATGTGTATATATTGATGAGTGTCATACAATCAAAACAGCATGAACAAGCACATAATATTCTAGTGGCAACTATGCGTGTTTTAATTGATTTCTTCTAAAAGGGTATCTACATAATCGAGAGCAGCGATCGAATATAAACAATTTATTTGATTCAAATCTTGTTTATTTGATTTACAATCCTATGTATCATGCATATTGACCATTGTTAAAAGAAAACATAGTAGCAATTACTATCGAACGAATTATTATTCTACGATGTTTATGAATTGGCCCATCTTGTTTCGGTCGATAAACTACTAGATAAGTAGAATGAACAGGGTAATGAAATAGTTAATACTACCCATTGCAGGATTTTATTAACGGCGTATTATTAACTTGGATATACATAAAACACATTTAATTGATCAAAAAGAAAAAGGAAATAGTCCTGGTTTAAGAATATAAGATCCCAAAATTCAATTATTAGAAATTTAAGAAATACCAGGAATTGATACAAAGCTGATAAACGTATTATAAATTCGTATGAAGGACCCCGCGATTAAGGATAGTGAATTAATTGACATTTTTGAAAATAGTCATAAATTTTCACCAAAAATGTTCATACAAGGTAGTGGCTTGTCAACGGTACATGCTATCAGTATCACCAAATATACAACAGTACATTCTGCCGATAAATTTGACACTACTTAATGCTGCTTTAAAATATCTTAATGATCTATAGCCATTTAACTGTAAATACATAAATATCGAGAAATATAAGAAAAAATATCGTTAAATGAATATTGGTGCAATAAACGGAGCGAATTAAAGGGTTCCGTTATTATTTCCCGTTAGATATGCGTACTTAAACACTGAAAACTTAGGCTAGTATATTGACATAAAAATATAGTTTAATCGTACCAAGTACAACATTTATCGCCTGAGTCTTATAGAGAGCGATGTAATATCGCACGTGTAAAACTGTACAGATAAAATAGGGTACACGTATCAAATTGGGACAAGATTAATTAACTGCAGTGTAAAAAGTCACAGATTTTTAGAAATTGATATATTTATTTATTATTTCTTCATCCTGCATTATCCCTTCTCCCATAATTTATGTGAAATGTGATGATCTCTTAATTGTTCGACGATCGAAAAGACACGTTGTTCCCTTGCAGAAATGATATGGCATGAACATATAAATAAGTGTTGTTTCTTATTTAGAAAATCAATAAAATCTTTCTTATTCTATGTTTTACATTGCTTTATTCTTTTAGTAAACTGTTGTGGTAATTTTCTTTATCACTTAAATGTGGACACATGTTTATTTTTGTAGGGATCCTTGACGACCATCGATTTGATTTAATGTCTGGCTCTTTTCCCGGTAAACATTTTGATATCAACACAGAGGTCTGTTTTCTCCCTTATGTGTTGATGCAATAGCGTTTTAGTATATTCAAACAATATAAAAACCTAGATTATAATATTTTACACGAACAATAACTTCTATTACGTATAATAGTGTACACAGTATACATAAAAAATATAGAGCCCTTAATAATTTGAATTAATTATTATAATGCACTTTTTCTGCATAATTGTATTTATTTTGGACTTAACGAAAACACATTTGAATATACAAGATGTATACATCTACAAGTTAAAGTATACCTCTTTATTTAAAACTATCTTCTAATTCTGTATATTGAATTTAAATCGTGTTATCGTAATTTACCAACATCGAGATATACTCCATCAAGAAAAGTTAATAGTGTTTTGATTCACAGATTACCATGTGAAGAATAAATGCTCATATTGGAAAGGATAAACAATCTGGACCACAGATGTCGGACAAATAGCTAATGGTTTCAGGGTATTTAATTACTTCCTATTGGAAAATGTTCTTGTTCATTCATCATTCTATTTATCAAACCGAACTTTCTGGTAAAACAGGAGTTCAATGGCTGCTTTACTTTTCACGTGCTTGTGTACCCTAGAACTGTAGTTCACATCGAACTGAAAAAAACAAGCTATTAATAAACATAAATAAAATCGTAATGAATTAATCAAGAGAATAAAAGTGGATATTGATTACTTTTCTGGCGTCACACCTACCCGGTCAGGAGTACCTCCTCTCGCTAGACTTATTTTCAAAGGTTGCCATGGTATTCTTCTTTGTTTGTGTAGCTACGGTTCCTGCTGTTGTTCTGCATCAATCGAATAAGGGGTATATCGCTTCAAATAACTATGCGTAACATTTGTCACAAAGCATAAGTTATTTGAGGTTATTATTGACATTTATGGAACCCTATTGGACCGAAGATATGCAAAGTACTGTTAAGAATATATATATTGAATTGAAAACCATGACCTTAATGATTTCCCAGGGAGTTTGGGGAGGGAATGGGAAGTTATGAAGGGTGTGGTGGGCCAAGAATGTTTTTGTTTTCCCATATTCTCACCGGTTTCTGTTCTTGTCTGTTGTTATCGACATCGCATTTCGAGCTTGTCCTCATACATTTACACTATGGTAAAGTGAACCTTAATATAATTTATGTTTGCTCAGGCAAAAACTTACACTTCTAGCAGTTGTAAAATAAGTTGACCACTTTGACCAGTGATCCCCTATAGTTGCTAGAGAACTTAATGTAAATAAATCTATCATTCTTATTTTCTTTGCCCTTTTTCAAGGGTCTCCAAGTCAATATTTCCTTTGCACATATCTTCCCGTAGATTTATCGATTTCGAGTTCGAATTTGGGGTTTGTTGACACTTCGGTATTCTCTTGTGTCTTATTTATGTAGTAAATAAGGAGCGTAACTTTCCTGTTTTAAAGCATACATCTAATTCAGGTAGCCTGACCATTATTCTACGAAGCATTCTTATTGTAAAATTGTACTAGTAATCATATAGTTCCAATATCTGGCTACTTTTACTGAGAGGTAAGGTGGCTAAAGAATTCTGGCTTCATCGCCAAAGCAGTTTGTGTATTTAACTTCGTCACAAGGCAATGATATTTTGATATATCATCTGTTCTTATTATTGTTTCTGTCTTTCGTAATAAAATCGTTATCACTAGTATCCCAGCGTCTATATATATCTTCTACGGTCTTTAACCTCCTATCCAATACTAGTTTGGTGAACTGTTGAATTGCCTTTTCTTGGTAGTGACGTTACTTAATCATTTTCATTGTGACGTCAGAAGTGTGACGTACTTTGTCAAATTATTTGCAAAATCAAAAGATATCAATAAGCAAAAGGAACTTGCACCAAAACTTATCATACAATATATTTAAACAGTATTTAGGATCAGATGATACGACCTCAGCGTTGTTTTCTTGACAGATCAAACTCAAAACCGATAACTGTCTCACCCAGAACAGAGATGATATTGTTAAGAAAGTTTAAATAACTTTAAAACTTTTCTATCGCCTTAAATTTTGCATGTTATCTTAACTATTATATTCTTTCGACGTGACAAAAATCCCCTTTCTTTAACCATGAACTACAAAGTGCACTTGTCTTCTGTTTGAAATATTTTCAGGATAGAGATTGACTAATGACAAAACATATATCTAAAAAAAACAAGATGTGGACACTGCAGTACATTTGTTCTACCTATTCCCAGATGCTGTATCTCCTTCGTGTATACAACAAAGTTAAACATATTCGAATACATATATAAATCTTGCACAATGTGTCAAAGATGGACACAAAATATAATATATTACACCTTCTCCCCTCTGTTTTAAAATCCCACAGGTACCACAGCATATTATGTAATGTATATTACGTACACCGGCACTGTAATTTATATATAAAATTGGACCCATTATCCATCAAGGGGTTCGGCTAAGTCTCGGGGACAGTTGAATATATATATCACTGTACAGGGGGAAGGACAGTGTTTTGTATCGAACCTACAAACATACAGATGAAGTCGGAGAGGGGACATAAATCTCCGGAAAATCGATACAGTAATAATAGCACGACACGGACTTAGCGGCAATTTTAGACTGTTTCAAGCTTATTTTCACAAAAACTGCAAGACGATTTTGTATACATGTATATAACTTAGTCGCTGTCACGGGAGAACACGACATATCATATAGTAGGATGCATGTTTCATCATTAAATTAAAAGGATTTAATTTCTCCGGGAAAAAGTTCCAGTACAATATTCATTTATCAGAAAGACATTAAGTTCAAGACGGCAGAGATTGAAATATTGGTTCAAGTCAGCAAAGCCTCGTTTTTGTGAGGCTTGACAGCTATTACACAAGTTTTAAATTAAAGATATAATGTATCGAAGGGAAAAAAAGAAACAAAGGAAAGAATTTCAAAATAAGTTTTTGAGACACAAGGGGAAAAATGATTAAAAAGCGAATTATTGGTTCGAACTCACCCAAACTCAAAGTTGTATAAATTATTGATAAGTCAAGATATATTATTGTATTCGAGTTCATGAAATACAAATGTATAAAAATACGTGTTAATCAAATCAAATTAAACAGATGCATAAAACAAATTGCGGTAAATATAAAATGTCTTATCATAGGATGATTTTATGGGAACTGTATATTGATAATAGTTTGAAATTCGTGTATCTTCAAGTAACAAACTGAGCGACCGTTTTAATTGATTTCGATCTACACTATTCTATAACAATGCATAATCATCAGGTTCGGTAATGATATCTTACAAATAGTAAAATAACTACACGACGAAATGATCCATCCACTACCAATACTGTGTTCGTATATGATTCTGTATGCCCAAAATGGCGACAATTTTCACACGGATGGAAAAACATGTGTCGCCAAAACAGGAAAAAGAAAGAAAGAGATCCTGGTAGGACCGTATGATAGCAGAGTGAGACATGAGATATATGTTTGGCTGTAATTATTCTTTATGTGCCCGTTTGTTGAGCGCCGGGCTTTGCTAACTGGACAGTGATATATGGGGACAGATCTTCAACACAGGCCGCGCCAAGGTAAGCCCCAGTAATTTGTACGACCCGTATGTATTCTGTGTTTACACGACACCCCACTGTCTCTAAGAATGGCACAGCATTGGTTGATTAAATTCAATTTCCCTCGATGAGGGTACATTAATCTCTTGTAATAGTATCCGAGAGTTCCCTTCCAGCCTCGGCTACAAGCAGCATAAGGCATCACATGTCAATGCGAAAGCTTCGGTTGACACCGTGAAGAATTGTCACCCTTCTTCGTACATAATTCGAATTTCAGGATCTAGAAAATAAAAATAAAATACCATTCATATAACGCTTACGTTCAATTCGAACGATGCCGAGGCATAGGATATACGCACTTTTTGAGACATTTAAACCTCCCCAAGATATTCTACAAAAGTGATATGTTACGAATACATAAACATTTAGAAATATATCTGTCAAAACCCTTGGGTACAACACTTGGATATACATATCGTCTTGCTCAACAGTATATTTCATATACATTTTAATTTTTCCATTGTCCTTCTTGTTTCTAAATTATGTTTAGATTGTAGTATCAGCCAGTTTTAAAAATACCCATGTATTGCTTCATCTTGGGGGATGATCTTTTGGAATAACATTTAAACAGTTCTGTATTGTGAATTACATTAAATTAATGTCCTTAATATCTCTGTTCAAGAATGTTTTAACCCTGTTATAGACATAATTGTATATCCTAAAATCTGATTGACTTGTTTATGGTATAAGTAAGGCGCGTAAGGTCGTGTTAAGCCTTATTTATGAGCTCTGTTAAAATACTGTATTTGCTATCTAAACGTTTAATCGCAAAACAGCACATAGGATACACAAAAATGTTAATGTAATTCCAATATTTCACAGTCATTTTTCTATCGTAATCTAACGCTAAACGTTCACAATAGTTCAACGCTTTCTTTCCAATGCTATGCTACCAATACGACGACGTACGTTCTAAAATATCATATACGTATACACTGCTTTGGTCTCTGACATGCTTTGACGAATTAATTATAACCATGATGAAATAAATGATACGTTCAAATGTGTCATTTCAATGAAAACTCCAATGCAACTAATTTGTAATCAAACAAAAATGATGGTTTTACATTTTATATTGCGCAAAGGTCATTAGTAATACTTTCTTTATTGTTTGATATTGAATTACTTGTTTAAATAAAACTATCCTTTTACACACATTTCAAACAGTTCCTTTACCGACTGAAACTCTTCATCGAATCTTTCGTCGACAAATTCAGTGACAATGAATGTAGCTACTGTTTCACGTTGCCGCTTTGTCGCTTCATTCATAAGCACGTCCAACATCACATCTATGTTCAAGTCTGTCTGGTTTAGGTTGCTGCAGTAACTGCTCACCCTGTTCCATGTTCCTCTTGTTTTTTTTTCTATAAAAGCAATGTCAAAACAATTTACATTCAATTATTTTGTGAAGTCTAATTGGAAGCGGTATTAAGTTAAATATCATACAGTGGATTAAATAAAGATTTCAGAAAATGCATCATTCTCCTAAAGAAAAAGACATTTATGTGGTTCAGTAATTTCTGGAATCACATAATATTTCTTATTTAATAGCGATGCAATTATTTCTATACCCAAGACATAACACATTGCTTTTAGAGTAAGTTGCATTTATTTACCGAAAAACGATATGTAAGAATTTAACCAAGCAGTATTCATCACAAAATAAGGGCTACAGAAAAGTACAGATTACTGACGTCATAGACAATGTAATGAATTACCGGTATCTTAACCATCATATGTGTTTATTTCTCTGCTGCGTAAAGCGTATAAGAGAGATAAGTACAATGTGCCTCTGAATTAGATTATTACATATATTTATAAAGTGATGCATGCATAGGCTCTGACCAACCACAGTGTGTTGTATTTAATTTAGTCTAAGAACAAATTATGTTTTCAGGCTTTTTGCATTAATTGGGTTGGTTGGCTTTTTCTATGTTGCATGGGTGTGTACAACATAATGCCAATGTTCATTTAAATTGCGGGCTATTATGCATTTTAATTGAAGATTAAGCAGTAGATTCACAGAATTATCTGTATCGTGATATTATTCACAGAGTAGAGGTTCAAGGATGTTTTGTTCAGCGTTCTTTCAGTCAGAGGGTTCAGAAAGGACGAGGTAACCGAATCTACCCTGGAGGTTGTGACCAAAACATTACTCTACAGCACAGTTTGTTAAGATATATGATAAACACACATTTTTCTGCTGTGAATCCCAACTCTCAGATATCTTCAGACAATTTGTATGCATAGGTAGTATGGGACGTCGGTTAGGTATCGAGCGCAATACTGTGAAACTTATCCGGATCCCCGATGGATGATAATAGCAAGGCTATATACATCACGTAACATCCATTTGTATAGATAGGAAACCGTTAAAGGGACACGACGGTCCTAACTATCACATGCTGCAATTGGTCATTGCCTATGTCGGTAAACATAAACAAGACATAAACAAGGCATTACATTATAGTATATATCCCAATAAAGAATCTATAAATAACCAGTTATAACCGTAAAAAATGATTAACTCAGGAAACTTGTAGCAACGGATCTACAAATCTAATACAATGTGATAATAAGAAAAGACATCGAAAATATACCAAATTAGAATTGATTTTTGTATAACGTTGACTGTATACCTTTCAGAATGACCGGTTTGTAGATATACACATATTCCTAAAACCTATTTGTAATTGGTTCGATCTTTCAATTACAAGACAATAAAGAAATTATATTATGTTTTGACAGAATGTTTTAGATTGCTGTCTTAAATATAGGACAAAGTTAAGTGTCTGCATCGCCGCTACCGATAATGGCTAAATATGTATAATCGATAATGTTTACATTTCCGACAGAAATCGCGAAAACAGCGAACATTATTGACTACCAAATTGGATATTATGAAGTAACTTTCTTGTTTGTGCGGTGATCATTTTAAATTTACTTAGAAAGTTATATGCCATAAACGATAAATTTATATTCGCTAACTGATAATTATCAAAAACGATTTTTATAAATATCGTTATATTTCCTGCAATGCAAAGAAAATTCAATATGAAAGGAGAGAATGTATCACCATTAGTTTATTATTATTGTATGCCCATTACATATATCTACGCTGATTTTGCTGATCCTATAGCATCTCGAAGCGAATCTAGGAAAGTCACGTCACAATTAACTATAAGTTTTTCCTTTTAAACCCTGCTCTCTTAATGGTCCCTTTAGTATGAAAAAATATATGATTTATATATAGATACCTTATTTTCACCGTGAAACTTTATATTTCACTATTACAAACTGTAATAAAACCACACCTTATAAATGCATCTGAATATTTCTGAAAAAAAAAATCCAATACAAAATAAGACCTGTTAATGGGTCTAGATATTCATTTTGATAGATAGTGATAAATCTGTACCTTTCTCCAATTCATCCGTCAACAAGTTTAAATGTGAAAATCTGGCATTTTTGAAGAAAAGCAATAATCTGATTCTTGAAAACAACACAAAAAAATGATAACGAATATCCATGATACAGTGCTTGTAAAATTCATTATGCATAGAGATTATCATCACTTTACTCTAGAAAGTTGAACATTTTTAAAGTTAGAAATTTAAAGAACGATAATTCTTTAAAGAAAACGGTGTTTAAAATTTAAAAAAAAAAATATCATGGGGGGGGGGGGGGG
>NW_018485984.1:420465-801343 GCF_002113885.1 Mizuhopecten yessoensis | reverse complement strand
TGTTTGCAGTGCACCCCTCTGCTTGGCGACCTCTGTGGGCGTGACACAGGTGACTCTCAAACCTTGTGGCATCAATTCCTCATTACGTAACGCAGCTCTCACCAATTTGGCCGATACTATCAACATAAATACCAGCTTATGCCACGGTGCAAACCGGAACATTCGAGAGTAATTACAGAATCATATCATACTTTTTTGCAATCATTTGTCATCATTTTTCATTCAGTGAAATTAATATGTGTTTAATTTGTCTTTAACAGTTACATTACGCCGTTTCTTTTTAACTTGTCCTGACATTCATTTTTTATTACGCATGCAAGTGTATGCGATAACGCACGAATAATGCGTAAATCACATACGCTAGCACTATATCGATAAAACGGAAGTTAATATATCATAACTACGGGAACACATAACATCAAAGGTTCGTATCAGTTGGTGAAATCGGTTCCCGTGGAGAGGGGCCAAGAAGACGTGAAAATGATAGGAAGGGCTGAGCGGCACCCGGCCGATGTATACCGCCAATACCTACCCGCGTAATCATTAAAGCCATCAATCCTCCCAACACTACCGTGAATCATTTGTATTTTACAAAGCGGATACCGAGAGTCATTGGCTAACGTGTCTATTTACTATTTCAGATAGCCTGCATAGAGAGTATACGTGCAAAAATCGCAGTTCATTCACACATAGTATTAAAATAAATCTAATAACATATTATGTTATGCAAAACTGCCGTGTAAATGTGTTAGATACTATAGGCGATGTGTGTCCTGGTACCGGCGCTAAGGGTGGTGTGATATTGTATACTTAATGCACGATTGTGTAGGGGTTGTCGTATATATGGATGCATGCCTGGTGCAAATAATGCATATCTCTTTCATGTTTAACTGTGTTACTATTTGATATATGATACCCCAGTGTAAGGTTCATATACAACTATATGTACTTTTATAGTTTAAGTTTAAGATGAAAATCAATGTTCGAAAGCATATTATATCAACGCAATACCATTATTTCGCTTTCTGCATACCATTTTTTAGTGCGTAAAGGAATAAGGCATATCTTAAACATGTTTAAAATTACTCTATAATGTTCCAATGGGATTTAACTCCGAGAGTTGTCTTACGTGTAATGTTTAGCTTCAAATTGTGCCCGATTTTCTACATGTCACTACATGGAATGTAGCAGTGTAAAAGAAAATAATGGGCCCACATGAACATCTAATTTAGCATGAAGTTTATGTTAGGGCGGTGCCTAATTAGATAATTAGCGAAACTCGAGAAAAGACATTTCTTTTTTTCAAATGTCGAGTTACGATCGGTTGTTTCATATATGGCAGTAAACAAGGAGAGTAACCATTGCATTTTCAAGGACTGGTAATATTCAGAAAATGGTCAACAGGACAGCTGGCATTTTGTAGTGAGAGCAGGTTTTTTTCTTACCCAATCGAATGAATTTTGCAGAAGAAGAAGACATATAAGACATAAAATAAATCATCTACCTGTTACAACCGGTACGAAACAGGCAAGGTTTCCTATTGTTTGTTGCAGAATAACGGGCCCTACAACGGCAGCACCGGTCAATCCTATGTGTTTGTTTGTTCTTCTGCCCCATAAATTGCAATTACCAAAACAAGGCCTTGGTCGAGTACTGTTAGTACTGTGGCGGTATTATTGTACTAACTAGATCGTACGGTATCGCAAAACGTGTCTTCGTAAGCAAACGACATTAATCTTCTGTCGTCCCTTATCTCAGGCTGGAGTCGGCTCTTTTTCTATGCCGTCGTCTTTTCATCTTGTCTAGGGTGAATATGGCATTCATCATTCGGACAGCACATTCTATACCTTAACCTAACGTCTCAAAACATTTCATTTGAATGCTGTAAAATACGTGAGAAGCCAGATTTTATCTCCAAAGGAATTTTTTACAGATACGTATAAACATTTTTCTTTCTTTTGATTTTACTTTTGAAATTGACAAAACACATGAAATATATGTTTTATTCAAAAAGTTAACTTCAAAAAACTTTAGTTTAAAAAAGAAAGATATTATAATAAATGCGTTAGCTGTCACGCTAATACAGTTCCGTTACGCTGTTTTGACTGATTATATAAACCATTTGGGGTTTAACATAGCCCACTCCTTCATTTTATCCCATAGTTGTTCTGTACATTTATCATAGCTCCCCTTTAAATATATTTGGCAATACTGGAATGATTAAAATATAATAAACTGTTTTCTAATGATCTTTATATATTTAAAACCAATAAATTCTCGAAGTCTGTATATAATAGGCACTATGTAGATAAATTGGGTTTTCCGATTTGACCACAGTTATGAAGCATGCATATTCAACAACCACAACAAGGCACGCGCGTCAGCGTAATGTTCATTTGTAAGGCTACACATATCAAAAGATGAACCACGTATACATGCAGAATTCGGAATGAATAACTTAATCATGTGTCATAATATAGTTTGAAATTGAAGCCAGATCATTTCTTTTTTTTTTTTTTGCTTCTTGAATCTTTGTGAATTTGCTGAAAGGTTGGCTTACATGACATATGATATTACTGTATATATTTAGAAAAAAACCGTGACCATGAGCAACTTGTTTTCGTCATTAAATATACTATTTTTTGAAACAGTGTGTATTCTTTTAACTAGACTTATTCATTTCGATAAGTCCTTGAGTTATGTTAAAAAAAAAATTGTTAATAAAATAAAACGATGGATTTATTTTTATGTATAATTTGTAAATACCAAATTATTGATATCGACATAACTAAAATTAGCGGCTCTGCTTGTAAAATGTCCACACACACATGTTATACAAATACGTTACCCGTAACCGATGTACTATCAAACGTACCATAGTTTCGCAGGTTTATCAAATCAGAAATATATATCCTGATACTGTCTCAAAGGTAAGAAACACACACACACATGTATAATCAAAAGCATGATATACACCATGGTACTATGAATCGTATAGCATAAACACCAGGTACTAGCAAACGTACAGCACACATACCGGGTATTATCAAACGTATATCATACACACCAGGAACTATTAAACTTTTAACACACCCATCAGGTACTATCAAACGTATAGCACATACAACATACACTGTTAAACGTATATCATACACACCAGGAACTATTAAACGTTTAACACACCCATCAGGTACTATCAAACGTATAGCACATACAACATATACTATCAAACGTATAGCACACACACCAGGAACTATTAAACGTATAACACACCCATCAGGTACTATCAAACGTATAACACCAACAACAGGTACTATCAAACGTATAACACAACCATCAGGTACTATCAAACGTATAGCACATACAACATACACTATCAAACGTATAGTACACACACCAGGAACTATCAAACGTATAACACACCCATCAGGTACTATCAAACGTATAGCACACACACCAGACACTATCAAACGTATAACATACACACCAGGCACTATCAAACGTATAACAAACCCATCAGGTACTATCAAACGTATAGCTCACACACCAGGAACTATCAAACGTATAACACACCCATCAGGTACTATCAGATGTATAACACACCCATCAGGTACTATCAAACGTATAACACACCCATCAGGTACTATCAAACGTGTAACACACCCATCAGGTACTATCAAACGTATAACATACACACCAGTCACTATCAAACGTATAACACACCCATCAGGTACTATCAAACGTAAAGCACACACACCAGGAACTATCAAACGTATAACACAACCATCAGGTACTATCAAAAGTATAGCATACACACCAGGCACTATCAAACGTATAGCACACACACCAGGAACTATCAAACGTATAACATACACACCAGGCACTATCAAACGTATAACACACCCATCAGGTACTATCAAAAGTATAGCATACACACCAGGCACTATCAAATGTATAGCACACACACCAGGCACTATCAAAAGTATAGCATACACACCAGGCACTATCAAACGTATAGCACACACACCAGGAACTATCAAAAGTAAAGCATACACATCAGGCACTATCAAATGTATAGCACACACACCAGGCACTATCAAATGTATAGCACACACAACATGCACTTTCAAACGTATAGCACACACAACATACACTATCAAACGTATAACACACCCATCAGGCACTATCAAACGTATAGCACACACACCAGACACTATCAAATGTATAGCACACACAACATGCACTATCAAACGTATATCTCACACAACATACACTATCAAACGTATAACACACCCATCAGGCACTATCAAACGTATAGCACACACACCAGACACTATCAAATGTATAGCACACACAACATGCACTATCAAACGTATATCACACACAACATGCACTATCAAACGTATATCACACCCATCACAAATACGTTACCCGTAACCGATGTACTATCAAACGTACCATAGTTTCGCAGGTTTATCAAATCAGAAATATATATCCTGATACTGTCTCAAAGGTAAGAAACACACACACACATGTATACTCTAACGTCACATACCTTTTTGATATCAAAAGTATGATATACACCATGGAACTATGAATCGTATAGCATAAACACCAGGTACTAGCAAACGTACAGCACACATACCGGGTATTATCAAACGTATATCACACACACACCAGGAACTATCAAACGTATATCACACACACCAGGAACTATCAAACGTATAACACACCCATCAGGTACTATCAAACGTATAACACACCCATCAGGCACTATCAAACGTATAGCACACATACCAGGTACTCTTAAACGTATAACACACATTCCAGGCACTGTTTAACGTATAACACATTCCAGGTACTATCAAACTTAACGCTTATAGCACATACTGTACCAGGACTATCAAACATACAGCAAACACACAAGGCACTATTAAGCGTACAGCACACATGCCAAGACTATCGAACGTACATCTCACACAACTGTTACTATAACACATGACACACACAGGTACCACCAACCTTACGAAACACACTAATAACTTTTAAAAGTACGAAAGTACGGAATATGCAAAGGATATCCACGTCCTTTCGTACGATATTCATACGACCGTCGTAAAATCTTCCCTCTCTTTTTACGGTTGTCGCAAGAAACAGAAATGTTGTCGTACACCAGTCATTCGATGCTCTGTTGTACGATAACTACTATCGAAACCTACGAAATGGGTTTAGAATCGATAAACACCTACGACGATGGAAAAAGTGGAGACAGTTCAAATCTCTACGACAAGGGTCTACGTTCGTCGCAAAACATACCTGAATTTCGTACGACACACCGAGGACCGTCCAAAGTATTTCCCCAGTTTTCTGCCGTAGACCTATTGAGTGGTATCAGGGTCCGAGTAAAGTAACAAAGGCTTATGACCTGTTACATGTATAATTTTACAAGGTAACGCGGACATGCTAACCAAACCAAACTTAAAATGTTTCTTTACTTCTTTAAATATGATATATAAATTACGGTTGGTATTTCATGTAAAACTCCCAATCCCATTCACGAATTCCCGCCAATAATAATTCCTTTGATAATAATCTTAAATGTAGAAATATGCAATGCAAATGCAAGTATTTGCGAATAAATCTTTAGATATAGTATGTGAAATCACGTATTTCCTACTATAAATACTGATGCTTTTAAATAAAGCAGGGTTTCCTGTAGGCGTCTTACACTTAAAGTATAAACACGTCCGATAGCTAAAGCCACCACAACGTTAATTATAATGAAACACATATTCACGGGGCTCATTATATAAAAGTGCATGCGCAAGTTATGATTTCGCCGTACTCTCCCATCAACAACACATTTTAAGTCAGTTAATTAATGCACAAGTTTAGCTTGCATATTATCTTTGATCATCCTTGCAGGACGTTGATTAAGAAAGAATACACTTATTACCCACTGCATAGTGTAAGTGTCAACTATTTTGGGAGCCCCTGTTGAGTAAGGAATTTGCTTTCGCGCCTCCAGTTGAGGACACAAACGTGACCAAAACAATCTACTGCACCCTTTTCCTGACTATAGATCTTTATATTTTCTCTCTGTACGTTTTGGCAATTCAAGCAAATATTCCCTCTTATGCCTTGCTTTGATATATACAATGCATAACTCTTTGCTTTCTTATACAAGTGGGGAAGGCAATTGGTTCTGTCTCCAGGCCGGGCCATACCAAAGTCCTTGAAAACTGGCAGTTGCCATTCCCTGTTAAACGTTCAGCATTAAGGTTAATTGAAACAACTGTTTAACCGGTTTTCGGTTTTATATGATGGATGTGGAATACAGTTATTGGCGTCTACGGCATAGTATTTCAGTGAGGTAGCACTCTCAAGTAAGCATCAGGTCTGCGCTATCGCAAGGAGACAAAAGCTCCAATAGCCCCCCCCCCCCCCCCCCCAGCACACATATACATTACACACATGGTGGCACGTCCTAAATGAACTAAGTTGTAAATAGGAGGTCATCAAATTAAACTAAACCAAACAAAATTATCTATATTTAATGCAGAATTTACTCTTAATGAATACAATGACCAACTAAAGACTGACGATGACGTTATATTCCAAACAAGGTCGCCACGCTTCCTTAAACTGTCTCAAGGTATAGCAAATTAAGTGAAAACAGAAAGGACTGACAAGAATGAGATTGCTTCATACAATCCAGTCACTAAACAGAGGGTGTGTAGCCGACAGGGTGTTCTCATTTGTCTGGTATTACCTCTTTGCCAAGGGACTAGTATGTCGTCCCAGGTCTAGTTGACCAATTAAGATCGGGCATTGGTTATATGCCTCATCGCCAGCCAATCCGTTATTATTTTCTAGATGGATAAAGGATACGTACGGTGTATGAAAAAAATAACTGAATAATAAAGTACCATCGGGTGATAATGAAGCAACGACTATCAAATAATTTAATTGTTTAGCTACCTTCTTTAAACTTTTTTTTCCAAATGTACCCCAATACATCCTCTGAAATAGACTTAAACTTCCCGTGCAATGTAATTTATTCACTGGGTAACATTTATTTAGATGTATGTTAATTATATCAAAGTATTTTTTGGTTTTTCGTGCAAATGACTTTACAGCATTGTAATAAATAATGTCACCAAAGATTTCTAATCTCCGTGGTTTGAAAGCAACAATACGCAACTGACAGTATTTTCGGTTTTAAGCACACAAACAGGTCCGATACGCAATTTTCGGATTTTTTTGTCCATGTCTTTATCGATCTATGGTTTTGCTTGGTTTCGGAGATGTCTGCTACGAACTAAAGAATGTTTTGTCTGAGTTTTTTTTTTCTCCTCGTCTTCTCCACTTCTATTTAATTTAGCTAGGAAGATACATTGTTGAACGGTAACCGAGGCTCTTCCTTGGTTCGCGACGAGATCGCAGCATACCAAACTAGCGTACATTCTCCACCTTCTTCGCCAGTAATTGTTTCCCTGGCCTTGAAGTCAATAACGTTTGGTGTTTTTCTTAAAATAAAATTTGTTTGTTTGCTAGATTCGTGTGAGTGTTTGTCAGTGAAGGGATTGATGCATTTCCGTTGACCTTTGGCAATGTCAATTTGAAAGTAAGTTCAAAGATAGGTTAACTGGAAAGCATTTTTCCCGTTTTTATCTCAATAATATCAACGCATTTACATTTAATGGTAACTTATTGAGGCTTCGGAAGAAAGCGAAATGCATCCGTGACATTTATGGTCTTTTAATGAGTTTAGCGTAAATGGGTTAATGGATGTTGTGTAGTTGATATGACATTGGAAGCATGCGGACAACAATGCCATATATCTTTGACTTCCCTTGACACAGTTCCAGTAGACTATACAAAACATCTCGCATGCCTCTTTCGTATGTGTTGCATCGTATGTCAGTAATGAAAAAATCTTCTCACAAAAAAAAAAATGTGAATTTCGAATTATATACTACTGGTCGATACGGAAAAAAATATCGTTGAATTTACAGTTAAATTATATATTTTCAGTGATAGCTTAACATTGTAAATATTTTGTTTTCCAAATTCAAAACAGCATGCTTTTTAATACATTATGGAAAACACCTTAGCGAACTGGACAACTATGTTGATGCTGGTCAAATCAATGATTTTTTTCTTATTGTCCCAATAGCAAGCCAAACAGTGTTTAAAATATAATGAATTATAAGAAGAAGACAAGGACCCGACTTTGAGACAAAGTCGTCAGTAACAGAGATACGAATTCGTGAAGCACCACATGGCCATTTCTTCAATTTAAGACTCATCGCTGGTACAAAGTTCAAACGAATGATAACAACATCTAAAGTGGCCCGAAACATAATTACAGCAAAGAGATAGAAAGTGCTGATTAACCCTTTACAACGTTACAAACGTACACCAAGTGCCTACCACAAGAGGAACGACATATGGAAGAACCAGAACATAAAGCCGATGCGCATCTCAAAAAAAGTCATTCCGTAGTGACTGTTAAATTCAAATACCTCTAGATCAAGGCAAACAGAACTTACGATAAAAACCATTGTATCGATATCTTACAGGTGGTCAAATTGTTTATTGAATTGTCGATCACATTTCTTTGTTTATATTTATATTTGAGTTATGCAGCTTCTTAATAAATCAACCTAATTGAAAACGTGTTTTGCATGTATTGCTTCATGTACTATTACACGTGCTTTGTTCCTACTTTCACACGTTGAAATAGATTAGAACAATGGTCTATTTAAAATTTAACAAAATATTCAATAAAATAATGCGACATTATTTTATCAATCATACAGATATACAGTTGAACCATGATATATAACAAAATTGTAATACCAAAAAGTCGAATGTTCCCCTTGCTTTTATATTAATTAGATGCTTATCTTATTATTCTTTCAAAAGTGTGTTAATGGTCCTTAAGTGATCAACGACAAACACAAACCATTTTGTCAATGTTAACATTAAGTACCTAAGAAATGGGTTGACTCGCTACTTTAGACTCTCCTCTTGGTATCAGTAATATTCGACTAGATAGATGAACACTAACAACCAATACAGTGTTTAGCCAGAGTTCTCTGTCAGAGACTTTAGCCTAATACTATGACTTTTAATGGTTGGCATCCAACTTGACATGTACAATATCCACTACAAAAGAAGATTTGTTGTCGGTTTTGTTGTTTGTCTTTCCTGCAGTCGACGGAGACAGCATGTGATAAAATAAATCAACTCTTACTCTCCTCGTCTATCTGGTTCGTGGAGTTCATGATCATTGCTTATCCTTATTGTCTCCTTAGTTTTCAGTTGTTGTTAGCTCCACTGTGTTCTTCACTATTTACAGTATTGTATAGTTCAATTGTAAATTGACGAGCTAGGTGACATTTCGCAATAAATGAATGCTTATGATGAGAACTCTATAAAAGTCCAAAGTAGGTTACACATTGAGTTTTGCTGTTGGCAAGCTGATATTTACATTGTCACGAATTATCCCAGTGCAACTTTTTCAGCATCGCTTCAGTCGGGTATTAATCATTTCAGCTGTGTTGACCTCCAAGGTTTAACCGTCAAATATTAACCTCAAATATTGACAATCAAATGTTGCCTTCGTATATTGATCTTCAATTGCTAACCTAAAGTATTGCTGTCAAATGTTGACCTAAAATATTGCCGTCAAATGTTGATCTGAAATAATGCCGTCAAATGTTACCCTCAAATATTGCCGTCAAATGTTGACCTCAAATATTACCGTCATATGTTGACTTCAAATATTGCCGTCATATGTTGACTTCAAATATTGCCGTCAAATGTTGACCTCAAATAATGCCGTCAAATGTTGACCTCAAATATTGCCGTCAAATGTTGACCTCAAATATTGCCGTCATATGTTGACAGTTATTTTTAGGTCTATGGACTTAATTTAGAATATAATGAAACTATTTAAAACACTCATAAAAGATGACAAAATACTGTTTCAACTTTGGTAACCTGCATAATTGTTTATGTATACGAATGGAATAATGCACTAGTAGATATCTGTAGAAATTCTGCTCTAAAGCTTAGGAATAATCAATTTATATCGTCGTATCGCGATGTGACATTGTCCGTATGGGCATTTCTGGAGTCGTTATTTAACATTCCGAGCAAGGACCTAACCTATCTATTACCATATGCGTCCTTTCTTATGTTACATAAGTACATGTATGTGAAATGTACAACGACCAGCTATATTTTCAGCATTGGCGGGATGCTTGTCAATGTTCCGGAATATAACCCCGACAGATTAGATTATGTGTGGGCCTAAATCATATATCGTTGTCCTATTACCGTGAACATATCACCGAAGGCCTGCACTAAGCTCAGGTACATGGCCCGACAGATCAGATTTTGTGTGGGCCTAAACCACGTAGTCCTATTACCGTGAACATATCACTGAAGGCCTGCACTAAGCTCAGGTGTACGGCCCGACAGATCCCCGTGGTGTTGCACTCACAGTATAATGTTAAAAATAAAATAAATACAGCGGATCTGTATTAAGGACTCTAACCCGAACCTGGAAACATTATATCCCCCTTGCGCATATGGGTCCCTGTGTAGTGGATAGACCGGGGTGACAAAGTAGATCATGCAACATTGGGGAACTTGGGAGAATTGCGAACCTAAGTAATGCCTCCTCAGAAGCTCGCCTTTGATGACGTTTACAATGGGAGGGCTTACTTAAGATTCCTTTGAATGCAGTAGAAAACATTGGTAAATGTTTATAGTAGGTATTTGCGACCGATATATCATCTACTGTTTATCGTTCAGGGAAAATTCTGATAAACCGATTACGTAGCCAATCTATTTACATTCTGTACGAGTTTTGGAGTGTTTGGGGAAATGTCGAGATTCATCAAAACGCGCTTTCAGCTGCTGAGGAATATGTGGCAATTTGCATTGCAGTTCCTCTGGGGACTTGGTAAAAAATAAATACATTATGTCTCATGCGCGCGTGGTCTTACGGCCACTGCCGATAAGAGTAATAAAATGCGATGGCTTTATAAGAAAATGTCTATCACCGTCGTTTGGAAAAGGCCAACACTAATTCTAATGGTATAATAAATGGTCCTCATCTTTTTCTCGTCTTCAAATCCACCGTCAAGGCATACAAGTTTAAATATAAATGATTTGTTTTTTAATAGGTAGCTTTTTCTGTCGTTTGTACATCGTCTACACAATGTATAAGGCGTTTGTTGCGTCGGGAACAAACACAAGGGAAAGAATAATGAATAAGATTTAAACATTTTTGCTCCTTTTTACAAGTCCTCACAACACTATGGAAACGTGTTGTAACACGGAATCGGCTTGTTTGCCCTAGCTACATCGTGTTGTGCACATTTAGAAAAAAAAACCACTACAACAGGAGGAGGGGGAGATGGGCGGACACAGATGTTCTGCATTCCATGCTCAAGAGGGGTATTATAAATTCCAAAACATAGATGGAATCGCTTTCTATATTAAAAACGTAAAATGTTGTTCTTGTTTTCTTTTTTTATTGCCTTTTATCTCAATCCTTAATGATAATGATTTTGAAAATTCACCAAAGCAGATGAGATTTCATTACACATGAACTACATATGATGTTTGTTTATAAACTTCAAAAATTGAAATAAAATAATATTTCGTCGTTAGTCTTGCCTGCTGTCAAGTGATAGGGTGCATATCGGACGTCGACAGAGTCAATTTGTTGTCACTCCATAAATATCCCTGAGTTTGTATCAATTTCAGATATATAGGTCTGTTTGAAGAGATCGATGTCTCTCGCGTGTAAGCGATAGTGTTGAAGGTAGAGCATATTTCACGTCTCAACGTCCGGTAAGATAGGGTTCCGGCCATCGGATCTACCGATACCAGGACTTGATATAACTCACATTGTGAGGAAAGTACACTGTAGATTGATTCATAAAGTTTGTAATATCCAAATCATTCATGTTAAACCTTGACATCGTTATAGATTCACAACACGACTTAAACTAACTATAAATATACCACAAGTTTCCAGTACATTGAAACATAGGATACCTCAATGTATTAATCATGAGATTGTTGGGATAAAAAAATAACATATCATATAATGTTATATTGAAATTGAAACTGGAATGAATTTACCTTTTATCATTGCATATCGAGGATCTGCTACATTTTCTTCTTTGATCAATAAATAAACAGAAGGTCGCGTGAAATGTATTCGTAAATAATTTGCGTTTTAGTGCATAGGGTAAAGAATTAAAATTGTAGTGAAGATTTCAGAGAATTCTTGCAGTATTTTATCAAGAGTATCGCTCCTTACTCATCCGGTTTTAAATAAGGTTTATAACAATGAAAAATATGTGTTATTCACAACAACTATTCATTACAGAAAATTCAGGATGACATTGACAAAATGATAATACTGATTAAATTCCTTGTTTTATGAACACTATTGTAGCATGCCGATGAAAATATCTTCTTTAATAAAAACATGTAAATAAACAGTGTGCCCTACAGTATACCATACAACTTTTCAATTAATATATATTTGTAACATTTTAAAAGTACAAGATTAATCCTTTATATTTGATACAATTTAACTCCCCACATTTGTTTACGTTTGTTTAAGGTATATTTGCTTCTGAATTGACAGTACGGATCAACCAAACCACGTTTTGGGAAAAATAACCTCATTAATATTTGTTGTTTTTCTTGTGTTCTCAATGGATATGGTTTATCACTATCCTCTTAAGATGTTAGCTATCTATAGTTCTGTGGGTGTAAGGAAGAGACATCTTCGTCTACTGAGGAGATTCTTTACCGCCGAGCCCTGAAGCAGACTCTGTTTAGACAGTCTAGAATCTCATCATTAGGAGCAGATTCGTGTGTACGACCCTAAAAGTTACGTGATGATCATGTTGTACCACTATGGTTGTAGGGTAGCACTATCCTCCTAGCAAGAAGTTGCAATTGAGACATCACACAATGGTAACAGCTGAAAAACCTAAAATTTCTCCATCTTATGGGGTTATTTTAAAGATGGTCATTATGCATAAAACTAGTGTTACGTCTTTTGAAGAGAATGTGTGTAAAAGAGTAGACCAGTCTGTAGGTTCTTTGCTGAATTCGGCAGTATAGTTTCAATGTTCCAAAACCTATATATAAAACTGTAATTATCGCTTTTTCCCAGTTAAACAATATGTGTAATTTAAAAAAAACACGTACTAAATAATACTGTTGCGTATGTGATACTGCGTAATCTGGTAATCAGAACCTCTAGACGTTGGAAACATTTTTTTCTTGTCATCGTCTCATTTGACCCTGACACTACGTTATACCTCTTGTGCCAGACAAACAATCGCGATTGTGAGGGCAAAAGGTTCTAAATCGTGTACATTATGCAGATGTTCATAATGGTCAATACCCGATCCATGTAAACACTTGTATGGGATGGTGTAGATACAGCCTGTCAATCGGTATCGTAGTGTGATAAACAGTTATGATCAACTAGCAACAAGGTTTTATGTTACCCAAAAGATATCTTTCTGTTCATTTATTTACGCTCTGCCCATTCCAGATATTTATGGTGGCGATGTCGCTGCAATAATGGTGCAAAAAGCTTGTCCATATATTGTGTATTATGTATGAAGAGTCTGAGGACGTTGACAATATAAATGACTTTGTTGATCTGTCCGACAGTTCCCTTAAACAATAAAGATAGAGCTTTGGAGACTTGTTACATTTTTGGTGGACATCCATTTTATGATTTGTAAGGACACCGATCGTGTCGTTGGTTATCAAATGGTGGCATGTCTATGCCAATTTCTGATAGTCTTGTCATTTCCTCTTGGTATTCTTTGTATTCTAATCTGTCCCGCATATAAAACAACTATCAGAATGCTATGCCAATTGACAAGGACATCTATGCCATCAAATATAATGAGTTTACACACAATGATGCATGGTGGACTACGATCTAACTTTCCTGCGATATCGGGCTTCATTGATTCACAACCACTGTTAGGCAAACTGAAGTATTATACTTATTCTCCAGAAAATGCCTTGCTAAAAAGAAAAACCATCGCTGCTTTTGAGAAAGGCTCATTGCAGATAACGCTTTACACATCAGAAATATTGATCGACGGCTGGACCGAATAGAATGGTCGTGGTCAGTGTTTGTGATGAGCCGGATTTCGCTATTGCAGGATAATTATTTAGTACAATTGAATACTGTATAACACGAAATATGCGTGGGTACTTCCCTTCTTGGTTTGAAGCTATTAAGATCGTTTCGTAGAAACCGTTTTCGTTGATATCCTATATTAACAAACAGTCGACACCTATATTATTCAAATTCGTTGTATTTATTTTCGTGGTTCAATATCAACCTCGAAAACCACGAATATTTATACACAACGAAAATGTTATGTTATACAATAATGTGTTTCAAAGCGGTCATTGTTGACAGTTACGATTTACAAACAAGGAGTTATTGACATATTTAATAGCATTGCAATATATCTAATCTCGGGTCAGATATTTATCTTGCAATGACAACCATTTTATTTTTCTTGTCTTTATCTGTGAATAAACCTTAAAAGGCTTCGAGTAAACTCATTCATCTGTGTTTATTTTTGTTTAAATACATGCACGCATTTTTTTTGCGCTACGACTTTTGACATTCTGTAATAGATGGCTTTAACGGAACCAAGCATGATCCACTTCACGGCAGGTACACTTAGACGTGTGCTAATGGTAACGAAAACACCCCTGTAATCCCACACCTTTGTCCCAATACATTTGTGAAACTGGTATGAAGCATAATGTGTGAATGTAGATTGCTCGCCTTTTATCACAATGACGGGGCTAGGCTTCCTACCACGGTGCCACTTCGGCACCAACATAACAATTAAACACAGTTGCGTAATACTTGTACACGTGTATTGTGTGCGTGTGTTGTACGACTCGTACAAACTTGAGTGGTCTCTCACTCCAAAAACCAAAACAAGACGTTTGTGACTCTTTTTTCAGGAACCACACATTAAAATGTTACAGAAAGTTCAGGAATTTGCTTCTGTGAGAAAAACTGAAACGTCAGATTGCCCCGTATGTAAAAAGATTAGCGGAATATCACGGAGTGTGTTCTTTTAAATCCCCATCTGGTCCCTCAAATGGGAATTTATGAGGCGCCGATAAGCAATAGTTCTTTGAGGGTGGTGACTGTTTTTGCAACCATTAACTTGATATGTTCCTCCTTTGACACATAGCCGTTATCTGTGTAACACTGAGAATGTACAAATGTACATTTATCATAAAACCATTGAGCAAATTTTGCAGTACAAACATAATACATACTGAGCACATCTCAATGTATGATGTATAAGCATTGAGCACATCTCACTAAAACCTATAACTATGAGCATATATCACTGTAAAACTTATGCTTATTAACATATCTCACTGTAAAGCATAAGTACACTTAACATATCTCACAGTGATGCATATACCGAGCGTTCACTGCGAACATCTGTACATATCACAAACATCTCACTGTTTATCATATACTGAAATACTCTGCAAACTTACAAGCATCCAGCGTATCTCATAGCAAAACGACTTTAATTGAGTAAACCTAACCGTAAAACATATAAACATTTTACAGGTCTGACTTACCTTTAGTCATTGAGCAATGTGACTGCAAGCGTATAAATATAAAAAATGCAAATTTTATCTTTGATGATTCTTTTATCAAGGGTGATATGTAACCGGTGTTAATATATAATACATAATAGGCTGACGGATTTAGCTTTCTTATTAAGTAGTTTTATTTTTACGGTCTAATTTCATAAAAGGTAATAAGGTCCTGCTAGTCCATTTCTCCTTATTTCATTTATCATAATATAAACAGTCAGTGTCATTTGACTAATCGCTAAATCTGGTATTAGAATTTTCTGCTTTTGCAAAACACAAATGGTTGCTAAGAATGCCATAAACTCGCATCCACAACGAGCCTTCAACGTGCTTATAATATAAGCTGTTTAAAAAGACGTTAAACACACTCTCAAGAAAGAAAATGAATGAAAAATGACCAAATAACTAATTGTTAGAACGGAGTTATACACAACTGGATCTTGTAAAACAGATTCGGTAATCAATTGCAAAGAAATATAGGCAGTGTCGAATAACTTTCGCCATGCATCGGTATGTACATAGCTGCTTAGAACATTAACAAAAGAACTACAAACCATTGTGTCAAATTTTAGACTAAATGACAACCTCGTTAAGGAATAAAGAATTGCTCCAAAATAAACTGACTGGCCTTTCTTTGTATGATACTGATATTTACAACATGATTTAAGACATGGATACGTGTTTGACCTACGTCTTGGTTTACAATAATTCTATATTATGAGATCGCTTTGTGTTTGCCCTGGAAACACGGCACACTTCAAACATGATATAATCCCACAAAAAGAAGGTACAAACGAAGTGCAAAATGTTCGGTACCCTAAAGCTCAGTTTCTAGGAGGTGTAGACATTATAGTCTGTAACGCTTACTTGAATACATGTCCGTTCGTGCAATGATGTATTATTCTGTTGTCCCCTTATTTACTGGTTTTGCTAGGACTTAATCGTGTGAAGCAGCGAAGTAAATCCATCATTTATGAAAAGATCCCGGTCATGATTTGGCCTCGCGAACAGCTATGGTTTCCTTGGATCTACGATAGAGAGGATTTCTGACTCTGTGAACGAAATGATACAGTTTACTAGTGGTACGAGGTGGACAGGTGCAGCTTAAATAGAGCAACCCTAAGAGGCGAGAAGATAGCAACAAATGTTCGGGTTATTTCACCAAACCTTTGCTTTAATAGACAGTGCATTCTTTTCCAAAATTATTACATTTATACAATAGGTCCGATCTAGGTGTTCGATATACACAGCTTTCTTGATTAAGTTAACCTACCAAATAATACCTTTATCATCAAACGAATTGTAACAGATGTTGATTTTGCTTATTTTTTTAAACTGACGGTTATCAAAATATAGAAGAAAAATAAGTCAAACAAATTCGTTGTAGGAGAAAAAGCATTTTTCATCCTCTTTGAAGACAGGAAACCACACTAAAAACATCTTACATGAGACCAACTATGAAGTGTAATATCAAATTCTTGTGTAACATTGAATATGGGAAATTAAACCCATATCAAGATCAACAAAAGTTCAATACGGATTTGCCATCAAGTGATACCAGTATCAGCTTGTATCATTGCACAGCAACACATCTCAACTATTTAAATGACTAAACAGCATTCTCAAGTAGAAGGCATTTGCTTTGTTGCCCTACAGAACTATCTACCTTCAACGTTGGCTATAAAGGCCAATGTAAAATTAGGTTACCGTCGGTCAAATTAATAATTTGTTTATTTATTATACTATAGGTGATACCAGTATCAGCTTGTATCATTGCACAGCAACCCCCAAGCGGCGCAAAGCGCCGTCGGGGTTTGATCTGTAAACACTTTGTCCACTTCCGGTGCTTTCCCATGCGTGAAAGCCTTCTGGGAAATTGAGGCCGTATGCTGTCTACAAAAATATGATGGTAAACCTTACGGTATCGGTATTTAGTAGTTTTCTAGTGAAATATCATGAATTCTCCATCTGATAAACACATATGTTTAATGCAGTGAAGATAAACGAAATATAATATATTCGCAAGTCAAAACGTCACTCTTAGTATTGTCCAATCTGAACGGTACATTATATTCTCTGCGTAGAATTTTCAGTTTCAAGTTTAGATGAAGTGATAGCAGAATAAGTGGTTGTGTTGTCAACCTTTGCAACATACATTATTGTTTTTACATATCTACAGAATTAAAATCATTTTTGTCTGGAAATCTTACCAGATAATACTACCAAACGGCAAAATTGCAATGAAAACCTTTTCAAAATGGCGCTCTGTATTGTTGTCAAGCGTGACATCAGTATACCCTGGCGTCAAAAACTACGTTACACATTCCCGCGCTTTTCTGATGAAGCAATATTTGAGCCTAATGATGTGAAAAAATGTAAGAAATAGAAAATTTCATGGTTTTCCCGTTTAATACGATATATTTATTTCATTTGTATAAAACGAATGTGATAACAGCCAAAAAAACAACGTTGTGGCAAAATGTGTCTTCGTCTCGAGAAGTACAAATGTAACAACTATTATTCAAAGGGGCGGGGGCTACGATTGACCCGTTAACCTAGAAGACGGTTGATGTTTTATCCAAAATAATCAAATAGGTACATTGTCAAAAAAAATATTTGCAAAAATCGCTGCAATTTTGACAAAAGGTATAAAAGATATTTCTATGGCAATCATCTTTATTTCCCGGCTTCTCTCTCTCAAATGATGGCGTTATTACCAAATCGTTGACATTTAACGTTAGGCCTAAACGTGCAGTTGAAACTGTACATTTGCGTGCTGTGGGACAATTATTAAGTGACAAAAGTGCAAAATGTAAGGATATTGAGCGTGAACGGAATATTCTGAACGACAAAATAATGCCATTAACAATTCATATAATTAAAAATATATAGATTCAAGTATGCAGGATCTGTTCCCTCGTGTTTGATAGACTGTCAGAAAGTCGTCTTCATAAAACAAATTAATGTCCAGCAGCTTTACTGCATTTTCTTGGTTTCAATAAGCACAAATGACTGAATTTACTATTTTTGCTTCGGTTATGACACATTGAATTGTATATTACCTAGATATGCTGTTCGGCTCTAAGTCTTCGTCCAAATTAACTTACTTTAACCAATCAGTCGATGACGTACAGTGTTCTCCGTTGACTTAAACATTTGTCTGCTGTATTTTGAAGCATATCGGTCTGGTTAAGTCACAGATGATCCGTTTTGTGTTCGGAGGTTTCGCTTGTGTTTTGCGATTTGATACCCGAACCCGATTGTCTTACTAGTAAAGAGGAAATACTCTTGAATACATCTAAGGGTAGAGACTTTCACGTTTGAAGTTGGATTATATTGTATTACATGTGTTTTTGTCCCACTGCAAAAAAAAGAGGAATTATATTAATTAATCATTAACGTATTTTATTCTAAATATTGCGATCTCTAAGTCGGTAAATGTATATGCACGCGCTTTGAATATAAAAACACGCGTGTTTTACTTTCAATGTTTGTGGGTGTCATCTGATAAATACAAACAAAGCACTCTTAAGTTTGATTCTCACGCCATCGATTTTAAAATGACCAATTTAAGTTTTATTTGATGAAGAGTTCTTTAACCTAAAATAACATGGCGGGTATCGTCGATGAAGCAGGTGATGTTTACCATTCCGAACTACCTGGTCTTATTCTCCTTGTACATTCCATGGGTCTCTATGCAAATATTCTCCTTTGTCCATATTTTGTCACAGTTTTATCGATATTGAATTCGACCAATACTTGTATCAACACCTCTGTATTCTCGTGTGTTTTTTTACGCGGTATGTCTAAGAATTATTGACGAGGGGTTTATTCAGTACATAAAGGTTATATGAATCTATCTACAATACAGGTATGACACAAATGTAACTAAAGCATAAGCGTCTTGTTTGGTATGAGTTGTTGGTTTGATTGATGGTTAAGTTAATGGCTATACATATTACACACAACGTGTTATCGTAACTAGGTTTCATGTACAGTATTCACACTCTCAATGAACTGGACACAAGTACGACATAAATCGCGATGAAGTGCTTTTAACCTATAAAAGAAAAGTTTTTTCTTCAAATAGTGTTCGGTGTAATGTTTAATTTCTTTGTTGAATTATTTCGGTGAAGGTCATTTGGATTGACCTTAACCTTTAAGTAAGTTGAAAAAAAACCCGAAATATTCAAGTTTGTTTCTTTAGTTCTAAAGACAACAGACCGAATTATGATAATTTCGATATGTTAACTAAAATAATTACTAAACACCAATGTATACAGGGTAGGAAAACTTCAGCAGTAGCATGTGTTACACACTGTTAAACATAAAGTATCTTATAAGAGGCGGAATGTTTACTAGTGAAATAAGAATGTAGACAAACAGACCTGGATGATAACAAGACAGCTATTCATACATCATTTGTAAGCATTATGAATGGATTGTTGTAGTATTGGGAGGCTCGTCAATTTCCACGCCTAGGTAGATTTATTTATGTAGGGCGTCCTGTGTATACCTGAGACCATCTGTACCGACTGTCACAGGTGTCGGTCTATAACGCCTGGAGCTTTCTACACTATACATTTTTCATGTATTTTTTACATTGTTCTTGTTTCAAGATAGCCGCTATCATCAATATGTGATCATAATAAGTTAAAGATTTTTTTTTTTTTTTTTTTATTTCTGCTTCCATTGGTGCTAGTAGTTATCTCCAAAAGGGTTAAAAATAAGGTTGGCAATATACAGTGTAAACATGCATAAGCTATCGCAGGGTAATTTTGCTTTTGATTAGCTTAGTTTAAAACATATTCATTGCAAAATATTGCTAGTTATTAGCGTTTTCTTCTTTCCAATGCTAACTATGAAAGCATTAGGAAAGGTAAGCACCAATGATTGTCACAATTAAACATATGATAATAACTATATATACATTTGACTAAAGGTCATTTAAACAGTGATGAATCAGACCCAGAAGTCACAACACCATTTCATAGCAAATATTTTATACAAGGATTCAGAAAAATGTTTCAGACTTATAAAACTCCTTTAAAATGTCCACACGCAGGCAGCGACTGATCAGATATAGAAAAGGGGTATAGAAGAAAAGTTATAGGGGAGGGAAAGGAATACAGAAAGTGAGTAGAATGAGGGATACAGAGAAGAGCATAATAAAAGTCCAGGAATTCAAGTAACAAGATAAACCTTTCATTCATAAAAGAAGATATGATAGGTATTCCCAAAGGATGTTACAAATTTGACTTTTAGCAATGTTATTGTCTAAGAAGTCATATTTACGGGAACTGTGTAAATGTGTAACATGTTCAACTCGGCTTCAACATAACGGGTAATTGTCTGAGATTAAGCTCCGGCATTAAAGAGGTTTTCAGGATTTTAAAGAGGCAAAACTTGTTCTGAGTGCTCCACAGAATTCCAGTCACAAAGAAAATATAAAGCTTAGACACGGTCAAACGAATGATTTCTACTACAAAATATATTTTGATATATTGTGAAAGCCAACTCTTTACATTATGTCGTGCGGAAAAAATAGAAATAAAGGTTGATTTCCTCTCTCCATCTACCTGAGAACAACAAATCTTGATTTCCATATAGTTTTAGATCTTGTACAAGGATCTGATTCGACCAAGTGCTTGTAATACAAATGTGATCACACTTCGTGTTTGTTTGGCAGTTATACGTACGTATAATGTGTGTGATATTCAGGAAATTATTCCAGTCCTACTTCTTCTGATCAGGTCATATGATCTCTGTATCACTGGACTTATTATATTAATGCAACTTGTTACGAACTGGTAAACAAATAACACCTACACGTGTACAGTATCGCGTGTGTTTCGATCGGCTGTTGCGTCTAGAATGCTTAAGATTTACGATCCATGACAGTGTTAATAAGACTGAAGTAAATGTCCATTTACTACGAAGAGGTCGTCGAACACGGGATTGTCTGTTTGCATAAAAACAATACAAGCTAATGCTAAATTAAAAGGCAGCGGGTGAGAGAGAATGAGTGCGGTTCCACAGTAGCGAAAACCTCTTTGCAATAAAACAATTCCAGTTAACGTTTATTTAAACTGCTGGGGGTCAATTATACGAACTCTGGTCATAAAATAGGCAGGGCTGTTTGCATTAATGCAATTGATTTTGACATTTATCTAACTACTAGAGGGTCAATTAACCAGGTCTCTCAACTGCTCATTAGGACTTTTTCATCTTTTATTTTGCACTTTTTTTCTGTCTTTCTGGATTGTTCATGTCGAACATGCTGGTAAGGGTATAGCTTATTTTAAATGAGAAACATTCACGCCTACTCGGCTGGGCCCTCGATGAACTTTCCTGTCAAATATATAAGTAGCATCCAAGCTGCAATACCAGTTTTATTGCCAACCCGTAATTAACAGAAGCATAACGATTGTTCATGCCGCTATGCCTAGTCACGTTACCTTCCCCTGTCCAAAAGCCCGGGAATGAAACATTATACGTGACTGCGGCTGGGAATGTATCGATCGCTCTGTAACCCATGTTTCAGGCAGCGACCCCTAGTGACCCGAATCGTATTCAACCGTCTATTATAACAAAAGTACTAGCATTTTAGAGACGTTTCTGAATTGATTGTGTTATTATTTTTCCCATGGAGAAACGTATATGTATGTTACACGCCATTGTGTGTTAGGAGCCTGCAGTGCATCTTCAGATTAGATGTACCACAACCTGTTCCGTGTGTTAATGCAGTGACAAACTGCAGAGATTATCAGGCGCAGCGTTACGTAAGACCTTAATGAATAATTTACATTCATTGATTAATTCGTTGACATGAACACAGTTAAAACAGATTACATACCTAAACTAATACAGCGTGCGTGTTTTTCTGTTCATAAAAGGTAGTTGTGTAATGGAAGGTAAAGAACCACACGTGGTGCAAATGACACGGAGCATGAAATTGCCCAAGCTTAGTTTTTGCAACAGTTGCACGTCACAGAATTAGAAGAAGCACACACAGAACCAACACGAATATGGTTCCCAGTACACGACAGACTCTCTCCTTCTTACTTCTTGTATATTTTGCTCTAGTTTACGTAGCTGCATAAGTCAAAGTCTCTTATGGCAACTTCATTTATCTAGCTTATACTACATCGCACGCAATGTCCTCTTAGCTACTTCTTGTATTCCATACTCTGGTTTACATGGCTGTATACGCCAGTTCATCATCTCCTCATTACTTTTCTGTATCTCATACTCTAGTTTACAACACTCTGACTAATTCTTGTTAGGAAAACTTGAAACTTGAGTGAATTAAGAGAGAGAGAGAGAGAGAGAGAGAGATGGGGGGGCATTCATAATGAATATAGAAAAAACAACCTCAGAAACCATGTTACTTTTAGGTATCAGATTATTTTCAATTGAAACATTTCGCTCATTCGCCTTTTTTCTTTTCGGCTTATCATGAGACGGTTGATTGACATTCCTAAATAATGTGATTAGTTATATGTAGTTATACTTATAAAGTATATGCACTGGCAGAAGTCGTTGCTATATTTAATAGAGATGTTTTATAAACTTTTGTAAAACCATTACTGTGATCATTTTAAGATTGTGTTCTACCTTGAAACCAAATAAAGAAAATTCCCTAAAAAGTCATCATCGATACACTTTGCGTACCAAAAATAGAAAATGTCTTAAAAACGTTATCGTCGATACACTTCGCGTGAGTCGCGCAAACAAACAAAGATATAAAAATAACATAAACAACTGACCTATATTTATGGCAAGTTAATGCAAATAACATTGTTTGCGCATTCATAAAAAAACAGTACTTGAAAGAGATTATAATATAGATGTTCAAACATATATATTTGGTATTTAAATGATTAATACAAATATGTATTTTTAAATGCGGATCAATACAAGAACGTTTCATGGCATTTGCTGCCTTCCATGTTCCCCGTTACCTAGTTCAAACAAGCAGTAACCTATAATTGCACATATGAATCAAGGCTGTTTTTTACTCGTTATCTTAATTATCGAGACACTTTATTACGCGTGCGTGATAGAAACACATCTAGCGTAATAATGCTGTTTTCTAATAAATCCGTTAAGTTGGCAACCTCAGAATTGTTGGCAACTTCTGTGGAGGAATTATCGTTTGTATCGGACTTTTCCCTACACATTTCTTTAGGAGTCGTACCCTTTTCGCCTGAACTGGCGAACGTCTAACAGGTTGAGATATTTCCTGTGACATTTCTGGAGACAGATTATTAATATCCAAGATGAATATTAAAACGGCGTCCCGTTTCATGGGCTATTTACTTGGAAATATTGTGTTATATGCTAGGGCCGAACAGCATGATGAGAGAATTTGTATTAGAACAAAACAGAAGGTAGATAATCAGATGCTGATATAAATAAACTGTAGTTGTTCTGATCTATCCGCTGCAGTTGATTTTTTCCCAATTCGACGACGTCATTGTGTGAATATTTTACGCTTCGTAGGAGGGCATCTTTTCATAGACCTTTTTTCTAGTTGCAAATAAGATGAGTACACTATTAACACACTAACTTATACACGTTTAAATAGAAAAATAATAACATAAACAAAATATTTAAGATAGTTGAACCATTACTTGTAGTCACGGTTTCTTCTGCAATGACATACAAATGCATAATGCATGCCCAAGACGGCATGCAATTTGCTACTGTCATGGGAAAAAATCCCCACGTAGATGTTACGTTAGCAAAATCGTTGTTGTCGTTCTTATCAAATGCATATACATATATAACAAAGTAGCCATACCATCAAACACTATTTAAAATCAATATCAGAAACATTGTTTAAGTTCAAAATCAAAATATCAACCTTCACTCATATTTTACAGATCTAAGGCTGATATACATCAAACTATTTGTTTGCATAAATGAGATATTGAACACTTTGTTCAAAGACAATGCATTCAAGCCCTCCAAACAGTCTGCTAGTTCCAAATGCACAGTTAGGAGGAACGTGTCTATGAATAACTCTAAAAGGTTTTCTGTTCGGTCGCTAACGGAATTAAGTACTTACTGATAAAATATTCAAGAATTTTTGTCAGACTCAGTCTCACTAAGTCGAGAGAGTCAAATACTTTTTTAACAAATTCTCGAATTATTTTTCTTTTTCAATTAAAGAAAACGAAATTCCGACGCCTTAATGAATGGTAACATAATTAGATATGTGTCGAGGATTCATCAAAATAATTAATACAAATCTGATGTCAGATGTTAGACGAAAACTCGATTTATCATCTGAAAATGAATTCTAGAAAACATGATTTGAAAAAAAAGTCAGAACAATCAACGAGTAAATTGATCACCAGCATTTTAGCCTCCTCGCGTTGTATCAGCGCATGCGCGTCGCCGATTTAAAATGCAAATTTATCTTTTTGATAGCTGTTATTTTAAAGTTCGGTATGATTTTGATATATCATACATGAATATTTAACTCTAAACTAGCAGTAGATCGCTATGTGTAAGTAAACAATGGTTAAAAAACCTGGGAATGGAGTGTCCTTTTTTCGCGTGTAAGTGCTGCGCGTGCAAAGCACGTTAAATCCGTATATCGGTGGAGAATCTACAGATCGCTTCAAACTAAGATTCTGATTAAATTAAAGATCCACCACTTGAAATGAAAGCTGCTTTATAACAGAACCGGTAACACTGTTCAATAAGTAATGAAAAGAGGATTAATTGTTATTTTAGAAATGCACCTTTTTCTATTACATTTTTTTCCTCGGCACAAATGTTCCAGTTATTTAATAGAAAATTTTACATAATATCATTAATAATGAATAACTGTTAGTATTTTATCCAAATTTGAGTTGTAACTAAGCTTTGGGATTCAATTATAATTACATCGAACATTTAATAGCGCAGGGGACTATTACATTTGATTTTCAAGTTGCAATTTAGTATCAAAGCTAATTAATATTTGTTTTTTTCAGTATTCCTTTGAATTTCATTTACTAATGACTACGATGAGGATAACAAACAACATTTAATCAATACACAGACATCGACAGTTATAATTCTGAACAGCATACACACAGTAAAACAAAAGCGTTCAAATCGGAATCAAACATTTAGAAAGCATTATTTCAAGCGATAACGTTCTGTCGCCCATTGAGGAAGATTTAAGAGAGAAACTACAGTATACAATGGTGATAACCATCTCAAATTAAAATTTATTACGGGGAATGACTACAATTCGTATAAATAAGCGAACAGAAGACGAATAAATATTCTATGTGTTCTATGATCTCGCATTCCGATAATTGAATAGTATAAAATATGTATACTTTTTGCCGCCTGTCCTGGCCGTACATTTTCACAGAGAAAAATAATCAATACATTTGTAAGTATTACATTTAAATAATGATGAATTGTAATTATGACAGATAGGGTTTTGAATTCAAAGATTATTGTTTGATAATTAGAAGGATATATATATATATATATATATGATATAATTTTCCAGGTTATAAATGAATAAGGTCTCTAGAAGGATATCGTCCTGGGTAAGATCAGTCATTTTCTGACTTGTCACGTAGATATTTGAACAATTTGAATGTAGTTATCTCCCCTGATAAGCCAATGTATTGATATTTGGACTCCATGACACTGTGATCATTCTGCCCAGCCACCATATAATGTAAGCAACATATACCTTATATAAGTTTCAGCCATGTCATCCGAATTGAGTCAGTGAAAAAAAAATGATTTAAAGCTTTTCGCAATCAAGATTAGTAATAACACTTGTCTGCTCTCTGCGTAACGGTAAATTGTATGGTTTTGCAATTACTTCTTATCTTTGCAATTGAAAATAAATACAAACCCATATCACAACCTACTTTATTACAGGCTTAGAGTATTTCACGTACATGGGAAGATGCGTTACTGCGACATTATATCAGACTATCATACTATCCCCACTCTGATCGGGCGTGTACGTACTTTACAAAAGTGTCTGAAAACCAATCTACGCTTGCATGTTCATTATATCTGCTTGCAAAATTGTAGTTGAACCTTGTTTTGATGTCACTAGTTTTGGGGGCAAAGGTATTGAGCACAGGTTAGGAAATTTATTAACGCCCTTTCCAAAGGCGTACATACACGTGTAGTAATTGTATACACCATAAGATGGCATTAACACAGCCAATCATATTTAATTGCTTCTAAAAATGAAGGAAAAAGAGGAAATTGGGGAGGCTTGATAAAGATGACGGGGTTTGATATAAACAGACGACACGCGTGTGAATTTTGACCTACTTTTGAAATATGCGACTACTCCATATAGTGTTTAAAAAGTACACATACTTCTGCATCCACACATGTGTATTCATTAGAATACATTGTAATTGACGTGCAATATATATATATTTATATATATCATAATCTGCATTTCGTTTTGTATGACTCATTGCTACATGTATATTGATTTCAAATGTGTTTAATGAAAATGCAGAAGAAAGCATATGTATGTATAGATACTTACCTTATTTACTTAATTGCATATTGATTTATCCTAATTCCCTTTGAATTCATGTATACATGTATGCTTATGTGACTATTAGGTTGAGCGAAAATAAAATTCTGATTATTGATTATGATTGAATAGCTCGTCAATGCTTTATATCGGCAGTGCTTAATCAATGACACTGCGCTATACCACTGCGGCTAATAAGTAAACAACAGATTTAAGACTACGTTTGCTGTTACGTTTTGTTGATAATTGGTAAGATATCATATTGTTTTATGTACAGTATTATCTGGGTTAAATCTGTTATATGTGTTAGAATCCCGCCAGACTGTAGTAATCTGTCTATTTTGAGCAAAACAAAAATAAAACTAAACAAACAACACAACACAAACAAATAAACTGATCAATAAATAACGAATATGTATATACGCATATCACATTTGTTAGTTAGATGTAGTTGAAATATCATTTACAGACTATATTAAATAGATACATCAAAGACTATTCGGTTATACAATAACATTTTGATATTATCTTTTTTTCTCTCTCTTTTCTTTTTTTCTTTCTTTCTCTTCCTCCAAAAACAAGAACAGATGAAAGGAATACAAATACATATTAAGTTGAGACGTTTATTGTATCTTTATGGTGAAGGCGCGTGCATTATTGCCCATCCAGAAGTTGTAAATCCGCCATTTGCCCAAATCTAAACACATAACGGATAATGTATGCCACCTCGAGCACGCCACTGTACATCCAATTGGTTTCGCAAGCTTTGTGGTCGACACTAATATCGAGAACCAATTCCGGATCATCTGGCAGAACCTCGGAGGTCACTCCCTGATTGGAACACACTTCAACTCTACTTGTGAACAAATTATGGATGATGAAGCAGTCATTCTTTTCTGACTGGGGAACTATTATGTCCAGTGGCGGGAGCGGAGAGAGCGCTAAAACGGATTAGTGATATTTAGTGACCATCGAGATGACACCAGTCCCTGACACTTCTCCTCCGAGAGGAAACCGTTTAGACAACCCAGTCCAGTACTAGCCGACGCTGCCGTACAGCTTTGTACGTACACTAAGACAAGAGGTGGTCGTATTTTATACATATTAATGAACTTTTAAAACTCCCCACGCCTTCCGTCTGTTGTCTTGGTGCCTAACTCAGACACGTAATAATGCAGTTTCTCACCGGGTCACTGGGACGCCATAAACCGGCGATGGCATAATCTTCGATTTTCTTTCTGAACTGATAGCAACGCTCCAAAAAGGTTCAAATAAATACAGGACAATTTTGCTATACGTTATATTTAATGTTCGAACAAGAGCAGGAATATATTTACTTTTATTTGTGTTTTATTGCGTTTGATTTCGTTACCTATTCACCCTTCGGGTTTTTATCGATGGGGAGACTATCACACGATTCATATCGTTCTACTATTACCATCTTGTATATATCTAGTAGTTAAAAACGGAAGCAAACATTAAATACGGCCTATTAAAGATGGTTTTGACGTTTCGTATGCCGCATCTCTGGTCTTGTACGATTAATATTGTTCATTTGGAGTGTTATTACTAAAACAAATATAGCTCAAGCGTTAAGTATTAATTAAAAATTCCAAATATGCATTAGAACTTTTGGATTAGAATTAAGGGTTACACTTTATACCTCAAATAGCATATACAGATTATGTCTCCATTCATATTAATTAATACATGTAATTTTGTTTAGCACACACTTTTAAAATATATAAACCCTTTTTTTAAATATAATGTGAAAATAATTTAGTCCAAGTCAGCTGTCTGTTTTCATGGTGGCTTAAAACGTAAACAAAAACAAATAATTTGCTATATGAATAGATATAAATAGAAACCAAACTTTTACTATCAGACAGAAAGATGTTCTCAAAAAGAAATCTTGTTTACATGGGTTATATTGTTCTGAAACATGCTGAAAAACTGGGATGGTTGTAAATATGATAGTATATAAATATATATTATCTAAAATGATATGATACTTAAAAACAAAAGTAAAATACAAGAGTTTGATTTTAACACTTTGCTTAGGGCGTCCATAGGAATCAACAACCCTCTTATAATGCGCATTAAATTGTTATCATATAAATATAAAACATATACAATGTTATGATACTTAAAAGCCTCAAGTTAACTACAGGAGTTCTTTATTCGAATTTAGTAACCGATTTTAACATTTGCTGTGGGCGCCTTTACATGTAGGAATCGATAAAAAAGCATTGTACATGTAATACGGAGTAAACGTAAGTTAAATACAGGCACAGCCAAGCTCACATGGATGGATATTAAGGAAATTAGGGACTCTGTGCATTTTTTGATTAAAACAAATATCGATATACTACTTAATACCTCATAAAGCAGATATTCCTCTAACAAATGTAGACCAGTGTGGGATATTTCTATCATACGACATGCACAGGAAAGAAAAAATATAATAAGTAAATGTGAAAAAAACATAAACACTATTTACTTTCAGTAATACAAATTATTTTAAGACTGACACAAATGTATCACTTAAAAAACCCCACTGATTCTTAAATCTTGTTCTAACTATTTAAAGTATGCTTCGTTTTTCTATTAATTCATCTTTTCAGTGTGAGGTATTACATGATGTAATGGCTTATTTGAGGTGTTGTTTATATTTCCTATTTATTTAAAGGTGTTGTTATTACGTCCGTCGTTGTCGTTAGATTGGGTTGAGACGAATGTGATTTTCTCGTAGTAACTTGCTTTTTAATCTTAATATTTACAGGATGTTCGTTGGTTTGCTAAGATAAGGAAGATCCTCGCTGACAGTAAGTATGTCATGACATATAAAGAAATCACATTTAATTTTGGTTTCATGATTGTGATTCATCAAATAAGTCTATACTATGTGTTCGTTTATTTTTATAGAATTCTGAAACAAATTCATTGTCGAATATATTCCGTTGAAATACGTTCTGAGGTAAATTGCTTAGCAGGTTTAATAATGATACTCGATACAACATGTGGCCGCAAATTTGAAATAACGATTGTCTAGCTTCTTCCGTTCCCGGTGAATTGAGTAAATCAATACAAACTAATTGTAAAATAAATAGAAAAGGCAATTTTAAACAGCGACTGCTATAATTGTAATAGTTGCTGTTGAATATGAATTTTACAAATGTATGCCCAACGCATTGTCGTAGATAAAAAACAAAGCAGCATCTCAAAACTGCTGGTTACTAAAATATGAGAAAAAATATATTGTAAAACACGATTTGTAAACATTTGCATTAGTATTAATAATTTAAAAATGCGAGGATAGATGAAAAATACATGTAAATAAATGAACGCATGTTGGTGTATTCGGAAATATATGAAACTCTATTTAAATTTGCACTGAATATCACATTACTTTGTTACCAATTTTCTTGTAGTTTTTTTTGCATATGCAAACACAAAGTATCATTGCATTATTGACAATCTTATCCGGGTTTCAGTAGAGTTGAAATAGTAATATAAAGTTCATTATATTGAATGTGTTTAAGAGACCGCCTTACATATGTAATACAATAATATGTAGCACGTGGTTGTTAAGTAGCATCGCAAATACTCTAATATTGTATACACAACCTAGATCAATATACGAAACACTATAGTGAATTGTACAATTGTCTGCTCAACTGGTATTTGATATATTATAAAAATGTGTAAACTATCGATTATCTCCATTATTTAAATGAATGATATATAAACGCCTCGGATATATTTAATATTTCGATAATCTTTCTATTTTTACGAAATTATCAAATGTAAACGCTTTGTCTTAAAATACAATTTGAGATAGAAATGTGTATGTAAATACAGGAAGGAAAAATTTAAAATCCATTTTTATAAAACTTGTATATGACACATCCACGTGTATATTTAAATCTAATCGTACGAAGAAAAGCTGTATGATGCTAAAGCTAACATCCACATAAAGGCGTGAACTGATATACAAATCTACATGTATCCCTGCAGGCAACTTTTTTCACTGTCTCTAATAATCCTACCCATGCCTTACCTAACGTCCAAAATAGACATATACACATATTGAAAATAACTTTCAATTCTCCCACGTTACATTGTATGTACATCGAGTATATATACACTAGATTTTATAGACATCGTCTCTACCAATCATGACGCAACGTATCGGTCTAGTAGACGTCGCTTGGTTTGTTTTCATTCGATACTCCCCACGTGCTCTGTGTAAAACTCGTTAACAGGCCCAACTCGACCTGTCAAATCTCAGCGCAATCTCAGCCTGTCTGGAGAGCTAGCCCAGCCCCGTGCATACACTATAAATGGCTTTTTCAATTTAAACCAACTGGCCGTGTCGCTTGCTGGGACCCATCTTAAAAGATTTTTACGTCGTAAATCATATTTGTCGAGGGAGTCAAATGGAATGGCAAAGCTTGGCTCCGCCCACATTGGGCGAGTTCTATAATTGATGATAGCGGGCTGTACGGGACCAGATTTGAAATATGTTGTAATGTTCTCATGTGTGAGCTGTTTTTGAGACTGTTGAAGAGATTAACAGTAAGTATACACTACCATTACTATTTATATACTGCTTTATTGTCTACACTGAAGCATCGTTTACAAATACTGCGTTTGTATATCTAGTTAAAATAATACACAACTCGAAATCGATAAAGAGTGAAGTACCATATCGGTTGGGAAAATGAATATTCATCTTTGCTGAACACTTAGTTATATGCCTCCATAAATCAGTGTTTTCGCCCATTTGCATTCTCTGACTTTTCTATTGACATCCACGACTAATTCAACGTCATATAAAAAACCCTAAGTAGAAGGGGAAGTGGGGTCTAACGTCTATACGTCGGATTGCAAGGTTACTGATTTTATTCATTTATGAACGAAGAAAAAACCCTCATCAACTGGCACACCACAACTCATTTTGGTGTTAATCGTCTGATGTTTACTTTAGTAGTGTAGTATTCTTAATTAATTAATCAAGCATGGTATTATAATCATGATGTTAGATATGAAATAATGAATATAACGTCACAACGTAAAGTGTACTAGTTGTATTGTATATACTTGAGTAATACTTTTTTGGTGTTTTTATTTAAAGATGATATAAATGAATAATTGAATGAAGCTTTGTAATAAAAAAAACGGGGTATGTATAAAATGTCTAGCGTTTAATTAAAATACAGTGCTATACTATCAAATGCAGTTTTTAAAACTAGCAGAGAAATTAGCAGAGCAACCATTATAGCTGATATATCTCGTACAAATCGACGGTGTAAAACCGTTTCCTTTTCCATTTATGATCACATACTAGCAGAAACATAGAATGCCATCATTTTATCGAACAACCAATTTTATATTGAAATACTATTTAAAATAAACCAGTGTAGTTATAACTGATTATACACTACCACGCCGTGTATGAATAATGCAGTTTGAATCAATGTTTAGAAAAGGAAAACTGTAACATTTTCCATAAAATAATTAACAAATTACTTAATATATTTATATTATATACCTACTGAGAGGATAGCTATTTGCAGAAAACATGTCATCCAGGTACATACTTTATTTGACTGTTTATTTTCCCCATGGGTCTAAAGTTGCTTTTCTCAATGGTATTTAACAGCATTTCCATTAATTCAATAATATCAGTTCATGAAATCTAATATGGTAGTTTTTGTTTTAAAATATTATGAATATTTTCTAGTGAATGATACAAAAATCACGAAAGCTGCATTTCTTGTGTAATAATGATAATCAAATACCGTGTTATGTTCTCTGTATAATTTGAATCACTTTAAAAACTGTTTATATGTTAGTAAGTATCACAAACGCATTTGACAATACACTCTTAACTACTGTTAAAATAATAGCTTATGATATTATTTCTATCAATTTCATGCAATTATTCTTTGATTCATTGTTGATATTTTTAAATCAAATATGACGTACGAAATACGATATTAAGTATATCAAATGGTAGTTTATTTCACTCTTTAAGTGATTGCGAAAATTCAATAATATTTACGTTCTCATTATTATTATCAGTAAACCTAAACGGGTTCAGTGCTATCAAGCTGAAATATCAAACCTAACTATAATGGGTGCTATTGAAGTGTTGTATCTTCAGTTCCAAACACCAAACACATGTACATGCTTCACATTGTTATACATTTGAACTAAGCAAACTCGAAATGTTGGTCTAATGCAAGGAAATGGCATTAAATATTGTATTGATGATTATTGGATCCCATCATTTTCCAACAGACCTACTGAAGGAATCTTAATAATTAATGTATTGGCTGATATTCAATTGATCCCACCATTAATGAGGGTTGAGTGGGATGTTACTTATTTGTGTATTTAACATTGCCAGGTCAATATTTCAGCAATATGGTCACATTTTTATTATCATTTGTCACGTTAGAAAAAAAGTTATAATTATATCGCAGTGTGTTTGCTTAAGACACTGTAATGCCTAATGAAAATTAATGCGGGATACCTGTGCTCTTTTCCCTGCAAAGCATAAACATTTTGCTTCTTTGTTTTTATATACATATCAGCATCCAACTAAGATAAACCGAAACATTGTTATAATGTGCTAGGATTTTTACACGTTTTAATTTTGCAAATCTAATATGTTACGAAATATAGGTGGTGAAAACATATGAAAATTCATATTAAAAATATGAATAGTGGAACATAAATGTACCAAAATTAACTGGTTGGTTTCTATTATAAAAAACAACTTAATAAATAACAAGTATCAATACCTTGTTAACTGTATAGACTGCCCTAGTGAAGCAGTTATTCTAAATGTAAAATTCAAAACATTCATCAACAAATATTTATAATATCTACCATATAAAATGTTTTGAAAAGCAAACATTACAGCTGTTCATTACCAACCAGGTTCAATGGTCATCCATTTCTTTATATCCCGATGTCGTTGATATATAAGATATCCAGGCTTATTGTCTAATATTGACTTAATTATCCATTAATGGATTTTCATGTAGGAATACAATAACAATAAGAGCCGTTACATTAATAAGATGGTATGGACAGGTAAGCCCCACATGGAGTAACCATTATGATTTCACTTGTAAACATCATACAAATTTAGAACACCCCATAAGGATTTCTAAGTTCTATTAAACAAAATCGAACACTTCCAAAGTCATTATCAACTCGACTAAACATTAAATTTAAACAAAAATGCAGTGCATTCCAAAGATGTGAAATTCAGCATTTCTGATGGAACTTTTTAAACAGATTATGCAAACAGCATAAAACGATGTATGATAGGAACATAGTTTATCGTTTACACAATAACGGACGTATAACTATATAATTGGAGTGAACAAATGGGGCATATATAATAGGAGATATCTTCTGCTGAATTTAACAGATGTGAATGTATTCTAGAAGTTACTATTTCTTCTGATCCAAAACTGTTGTTGTATCCAATCTTCCATTTACAGCAACAGCATGCTATTGAACACATATAAGTGAAGTTCTGTGACATCTTAACCATTAAATTGTGATGATGCATTCCATACTTTGGCACAAATGTAAAGTAGATGAAGGTGGGTGGGATGCTCCTTTGAACCATGCATACATATCTACACCCTTCATTGAAACGATACTTGTTAACGAACTTGGCAGAAACTTTATTCATATCATCTGATGTTACTACGAAGCCACATCAAAATAATAATCAAAAATAAGGAGAAATTTCATAATATGCCAAGGATATTGGATCGGTAATGTTGTTTTCTTCTTTAAAGATAATTGTGAATCACTTGTATGTCGGCTGTGTTGTATATTCTTCAGAATTAACATATTTAACGAATGCAGACGAATCTTTAAAAGAGACATGACTTGTTCTAAAACATGTACACAATTTAATTCCAACTAATCTTATCTATTAATTCAATATCATCATTACCAGTGCATTGCTGGAGTAGAGTGTCAAGGTAACAACTGAACCAAAATAAAACAAGCACGCAAAATGGGCTCATACATGCAGGTAGCGTATTTGTAAAATGTTTGTTTAATGCACACGTTCATTTTCAGCTTCCAATATACATTCCTTTCTTGACTTTCACTATCCTTAGCACGACTAAAGTATATTTCCTGACATGCCCACGGTATTGAACTGTTAGGTCCCTTTTGATATAGCAACGCTAGTTGTCTGACTATTAAACTGTATACTGTCCAGTGTTTACATTCTATTCCTAGTATGATTCAGGAATGACTCCTCAGGAGTACCAATATCTGCCAGATGTGGTCTTTGATTTGAGAGAGAGGAAGATATATCGGACCTACTCATGGTGATCTGGCTCACTAAAATCGATATGTGTTCCTCTATCTGACTTACTTCTTCGTACTTCCCTCTTATTGACATTTATGGGATGGTAAACGCTATTTTCGAACAGATATGATAGGTTTTTATACCACTACCACTCATGCCGACGTTGCTAAACGCTATTGTTATAACATCGTTTTCTCATTTATTCTCCCCTCCATTTTATCCAATTTGACCTTCGCAAACAGATTTAAATATTGTATTGAGCCAATGGTCACTTTTTACATTTAATTTAGTCAATGGTTACTTTTGACTATTTTACGACATCTTCATACTCATCTATAACAAAGACCCGTTTGTAACAGTTTACTCATCTTCTGCTATCCAATTCAGAAATAGTAGTGCAGGATTTAGTAGTTTAAAATCAGAACTATTGACACTAATTATAATGCTTGGCCTGTTCAAATCAGATTAAAATCCAGACTACCAATCAAACTAGCTACCATATATCTACAATATTAAGATAAACATAAACAAATGATAAAAATTTAAGAAAAAAAATGAAATAAAATTACAAAGATATATTTAAATAACAAACAATATAATGCCAACATGTAAATAATCACTTATCAGTTTCTGTGTACAGCTAGCACTGATCTGAATATACCAGTTGAAAGAAAACATGGTGTAAATATATAAACAATGAAGCAAGATGAAATCTGAGTTGAAATTGTTGAATAATGTCATCAACAAAACACGCTTTTATATACAAAAAAAAAGGTGTTGACACAAAATATGTCTATGCAGTTGGTTCTGGTGTCATGGATTATTCAGAGGTGTAGATATGTTCAAACAAACGCCGTTTTCAATCTTGATAAAGTAATATTTAAAAAAAGAAACTCTTTCTATCACAAGAAACAAAATTCATGGAATTTTCTACTCGGATTTTCGTGGATGAAGAATGTTAGTTCTAAAATGATGAAGAGGGTGCAGTAGCGCGGATTGTAGCGGATTGTAGCTGGTCCAGAGACCTAGCGCGGGCCTCCAGGCGAAGGGTGAAAGAAAGGAGCAGGAAAACAAATTACTATTTCCAGAAAACACATGAATCACTCAGACAAAAATTGGAAGGAAAGAAGCAGTTAATTTTCACGACATGTAGTTCTGTGCGATATTGTCCAGTATAGGCGGATAACCGAATCTGTGGAAAGGTCAGCCGACGTCGAGAAGTAATTATTTTCTACCACGAAAGATTCATCTGCAGCTAGCCAAAGCATAATAAAGAAAAAACGTATTATTATGCGTCATTTTTCAACTAACATCAGACACAGCGAAAACACTAGTGTCGTATCTCCTAGATGCCATTTATTAACGTCTGTGGTTCTTGCCTATACGTGTCTTCCATAAGATTTTCACTGCTCTGTTTTACACGTCTGTCGAGGGTTTGATGGTCGTTCATGATTTAATCATAAGCTTCGCCGGTCCAATAACTAAATTCCTTCCTTGAACCTCATGAAAAATAGCTTTTCCTTTTCTATTGTATGTGTCAAACCGTCCCCGAAATCAAATTGTGAAAGACGCGTACGAAATGATGCAAAGGTCCCATATAAGCAAACGTTTTAACACCATATGTCTTGGCAATATGTCTGCATTGTGCTTGTTTGGGAAGCTTGATACTCCGGTACAATGGACTACTGTGTGAAATGTTCTGCAAAGGAGGTAGAGTCATCCGCAAAGATGTCATAAACCTTAATCGCAGACACACATTTCTAGCCTTAGAAAGTCACCATCCGCCTATGTGATGTAATATAGTACAATGCATTCTGGCCGGATTAGGTAGCATACGTATATATAACATCATTTTGACTATTTGGGTAGTAGTTCAAAGAGCCTATACTTAACGCAATATGTGTGACTGTCCTTTGTATTCATTCAGATATTATCTTATTTGTTTTACCAATTGTTCTTATGCTATTGATAGCCAACGCTTTTAAACAGTGTATATATATGAGTTCTTCAATATTGATAGTTTTATTATATATTCTTTAGGTAGTTTGAATATATTCACTCTTTTACTTTATGAAGCAGCAATCAGATGATCTTGTGTTTATACGTATCTCTTCACACAGGTTATAAAAATATCGATTAATTCAAATCTAACGAAACACAATATACTACTGCTGTATAGAAGTGCATATTGCATGTGCACGTAGTGAGCATAAATCAATTTTATATCCCATTGTTAAGGGCTATTAAAGATCTCAGAACTCAACGATAAAAACAAATTTTGATTGCATCAAAATGTAAATATGAATTGTTTTTGTTTAAAAACCGTGTAAAAAATACTTTATTGGGTAATTATGTTATAATTAAAAGCATGTAAAGCAGCGATATTAAAATGACAGCACAAGCAACACAAAGACGTGTGTGTATATATAGCATGTGCATGTTATAAAGGGTGATCATGTGTGTTCATTGCAAGGTGTGTGTATGTGTGTAGAATGTCAGAACTGAACTGTAGTGATGTGAGAAGGTATGTTGATATTGTAGGCGACACATTCGTGACACACTGACATCGAAATGGGATTGGGGACCAAATTTTACAAGAAAAACAACCCAACGACATTCTTTTATTACTTTCCATATAAAAACTTTATATCATATAAGCATTCCATAAGGATAATGTATGGTGAACTGCTCGTTAATCATTTTTTTAAAAGATAAACAGACACAGCAACATATAAAAAAATATAGAGTTAATTTATATGGTAAGACTTATAAATACCGAATATAAAATATCTGCAATAAATATAATTCTGCATCTGGGCAACAATCTCATTATAATGTAAAATTATTTACCCAAAACGTTTTTACACTGGAAGTAGTGAATATTTGTGTTGGGCCAATATAAGTACAATTGATATTTCGTATGCAATAATAGGTAGTGAATCGAGTTGCTATTTGACGAATTATTTGCTTAATTATTTTTGCTTTTTTTCCGATGTTACCTGATCAATTGTAGTCAACAAAATGAGAGAAGAGATTAGGTGAGATCGAATAAGAATTGAATATCACCAACATTAAGGTTCATATGTCAAAGGAGGCTGAAAACGTAAATTAACATACTATTATGTGCTATATTTTTAATGACGGATAAAGCTCTATTGGCAAATATATGTTTAGGTAAATTTATTGAGCGAACGAAGTTTGGACGGACACAGACACTATTACACGCGTGCTATGGTGACTGACACTCAACAACAATGGGTTTCCGCTACCTTGTCGGACGTATTTTCTACGTGTTTTAACAGTTTGGGTCTACATAGAATGACATCTAACCGACCCGGATAAATGTACGCCTCGTAAATCTATTTAAACATTAGGGGAAGACAATTGTCAAATTAATTTCTAATTCTAGCACAATATGTCGTTTTCTGCTCTGTCCACCTGAACCCTAATCATACCACGGAATGTCCTCGATTCATAGGCTGTCCATTACGATGGTAGTATCGTCGCGTAATTGACCAGTCATCTTTTACATAAAACGATAATTTCTGCGTAGATATATTATAACATACAATAATTATGTAAATGAGTTAAAATGCTATTTTTATAATTAAATGTTTTGTTTTAAACAGTAGACAAAACTATTGCTCTAATATAACAATGATCTTTCAATACATATGTATTTTTTCAAGTTATGAAATACTGACATTTGATCAAAAGAAGATCATACATCTGATTTAATTTCATTATATGTTTTTATAATTCTTTTTGATCACGTTTGAAGTTTGAAAACATACAAGTAGGTACATTTGTTAAAATGAAATAATACTAATATCTATTTAAGATATCTCAAAGTATCTGTTTAAATTTTATTTTCTGTAAGTTACTGTGTGAATGAGTGCATTGTACAGGGGTGGTTTACTCTTTTGTTGTTCGCATGGCGAATAAACAATTATTAAATTAACCTTGATGGTTTCTCACATATATTCCCTTTATAAAGTTGAAACCTTTTTGTTATGTATTTAAACTGATCTCGTGAGTTTATTCTTTGTTAAATATCAATAAATTGTCACCAACTTAATTGTTATTCAAATACATTTTTATATCAACAGCAACTAAAGATTTTTTCCTAAATATCAATAAATAATAATTGTTTTCTTAAAATATATAACATATTTAAAAAAGCGTTAACATAAAGGTTTAGATGAACAATCAATACAATATTTTGGAAAAATAGTAACATATACATCCTTTCATTGTTTACACATGAGTCATCGCAAATTGTTAACACGCACTTTTAACATGAAACATATTTAGTAGCGTACAATACAATATATATGCTAAACTGAGACAAAATTACAGAGAAAAATAATTGAATATCAAAAAAATAATGTGTAAAACCTTATAACAGTAATATGGCATACACTGAAATTGAATATCAGGGTTAATTATGTATTATATTTAAAATAATATATACATCTTTCTATTATTATCAAAATTACATACAATAGAAAGATCAAATGTATGTTTATTTTCAAAACGTAAATTTTTATTTTGTTTTTACTTTTTTTAAATTACACGATATGATTTGATCAGGCATCGCTGTTATCATGAATATCGAGGATCATCAAGAAAAAACATAAACTTTAAAAGAGTACATAACAATCATTTCATACCTTCAAAACATGGTACATTGGTGACATGCTCTATTCAAGGCTGTCTTATGTAGTGGTAATATGCTATTTTGCTTCCCAAGTGATTTAACGTTTAATCCCATAATTTCCAATACAACACTCCGTCAACGTACTAGAAGCGGTTTTCTTATGCTCAGTATGTGCTTTTCTAATCCATGCATTTTTAATACCAAAGGAGTGCAGTAATTAATTGTCTTCGTGGTTCCCAGTTGGCCAGAAATTACTCCGTAATAAGAATATATCGAACCTACGTTTACCAGAGTGAAAACAATTTGTTAGCGCTTCTTCATTTTGCCCCACGTTGTTGTCATTTTTTATCCATTCTTATTTTGTCCAATGAAAAGCGCTCGTTTGATAAACTGCATAGCTATGCATGATGTATAAATAACCGGTGAGTTATTTAACACAAGTTGCACATCGAAAGAGGGATTGCCTTCACCTAAAAATAACCACTATTTATTGATACATATTTTGTGTGAATATTATGAACACATCAATATGAAAGAACATGGTGTATAAAGAGAAACAGGAACATTTTGAAGTTCGCATAAGAGAACCAATGGTGAACGTGAAACATGAGAAACGGGATGTTGTATTATTTTAGATAAACCCTTTATTGCTCATTGTATATTCGATTATTCAAGATAGAAATCATCCAATGAATCAAAAGAAAAATAATCATATACAAAGCTGTCAAATGGCTTTAGCTAGACGCCAAACAGGGAATAAATCATAAAATGTCGCCTTAGCGTTGTGTCCGTGTATTTATTCACCTCGGTTCACGATACATCACCTCGAGGACTGATATGTCCATGTAGGCTTTTTATTTATGTTGGTTAATTAGCCTTCCTTTCTAACAAGGTTTTCTGACTGTTTGTTATGGTATCGTAAATAACACAAACACGTGCCAATATATATATATATATGATATTTACAGTAAATCTGCTTTAACATAGATGTAATGACCTCACGATTTACGACACTGCGTCCAAAATTTATTCAGACAGTTAAGTTGAGTTGTTTTATCGCCCGTATAATAACACAAACACTCTCCTCCCTCTAGCATTGTCTTATATCTCTATCTTCCTACACCATCCGCCGGAAAAACACCTTTACATACATTTTAAGAAAACAACTGACTGATGATGTTTGTGTTTTAATGATTACCCGATTTTTACATCAATATTATATTCACCAGTGCAAATACCAGTTATTCAAATATGAATAAATTAGTAAGGTAATGATTGATAAGTGTTGCACTTGCAGTTAATAATAAATGTGTTTATTATTTATATACCATTTCACAAGTATTTTACCTTTTCGTGATCAAGTCATGACAACTAAAGTACAATCGACTTTTAACCCTGAAGAACGTTAACAGTTCTATCTTAAAATTGATAACAGTCGTGTATTGTTTCTGCGTCATTTGGTTTTGGTGCAAGTAATAACATAATAACGTTGTACCGTTATTACTTAAGGTAGGGTAAGAATTCATGAAAGGCTATATAAACATATGATATATCTATAATTTGAACAACGTATAATATTTGTTTCCAAAATTTGTATCGAATACGACTTTTTGCAATACGGAGTTTCTTTAGTTAAAAAATCATATATGACATTCAAATTTATTATTACATCGATAAATGCCTATTAAAAATATTATATGTTTATTATATTTCGTTATAAATATAGTTTTGCGAAGAAATATAAATACAAGTCTTTGTTTGTATTATACGGTCGTTTAGACCTTTGTTTAATCTAACGATATTATATTCAGTAATAATATGTTACACGTGAGCATCGTTCCTCAATTTCGTATAATTGATCATTTTTGATCTCACAAAATCTGATTTCTAAACCATAGTCCGCTTCATCATGATTTTATAACAAGCTATACATATATATTTATAAAATAGTTATTACGATCAGAATATGATTGAGAAATTAAAAGTTTAAACCGAATGCATATCTGAATTTATATAATCTTGCATTTAAACACAGTTATTATATTCTTCTAACATTTAAATCCTAATTGAATTATCGATAATTTTGTTTCGTCCATCCTCATTTTATTTCAATGAAATAAGATGTGCAAATGTCTATCAGTCGTAGGTATATATTTATGTTTTTTTTTCTTTCAGGTGAGACATTTCTTAAGTTCGTTGATACAGACGGACCGGGGAAACGCTTTCTAGTTGTTTGAGGGAAGAAAATGCTACATTAAATATTTATGTATTCCTCTGACCACAGTTTTCGCTACAAGGCTAGTTCTATCCGTACAACGTAAGTATAATGCCTCGAAATCCATTCATCATGAGAGTGTTATTTTATATATATCTGGACATAGTACTAGCAGATGAAAATCAAAATAATGTGTTGGCGCGTTCTAGGTTAATGGTGGTTTGCTAATGACTCTTGGTCGTTCTGAAGTACAGTTCAAAACACATTAGTCCGTCGGCAGGCTAGTGGCTGCTATTGTGTAAAGAATCGCCTTTTTATCACATATATCAGATAAACAGAAATCTCGTTATTAACATAAGCATAACTAGAAGTTAAGTTTTTTTCCTGCTAGCAGAGCAAAGTTGATTTGCTGTTTAAACATGTAATGTACAGTGTGTAATATTTCGTATGCGCTGGAGTGTGTCCTGCGATACAATAGCCCACGTGGGTTTATTTGATCGATGGGCAGGCTCAATGTTGGTCGAAGTCGTATGTATACCAGTAAGACAGGGTGCCGGTGTACATTTAACAATGAAACAGCTCGGACTAGGACGTCACACTGTTCCTACACTTGTAAGTTGCATTTAGTAAATATAATATTTATTTTACTATCTAATCTTTTGTAGAACTGTAAATATTCAAATCTATTTTGGTCTGACTTTTACCCTCTGTAATGAAAGCGATGTTATGATTGGCTGACTTAATCACGTGGTTATCATGGCTTCTTTTCAGTGGCGAGTGATTCTCTATGTTACAACGCTCCCTACGTACTTCAACAACATCAACATAATTCATTCTGCACGCGTCCAACCCTGACGGTACGGGACAGTTTTACGATCCGAAATTACTACGGTACCGATGAGTTCATACTTCGTTAATTCTTTATCCACGTGCTATGGACAAACTGTTGGACTAGACAGCTGTTCTGAAGCCAGTTTTCATAGAAATGGAAATTATCAGCATTCCGGTACGCTTTATCCGGGTTTCCCGGGTGGAAGGTACCCTTATCCGTCTAAAGAGGAACGGATTGAAGACCAAAATGGCGACTTTTATGGAGCTCCCAGGTTGAGCCATCTACCTCACTCCAGTCCCTGTTCTTCCCCTCACAACCTCCATGTCGGAAATAATAATTCTCAAAACGTCCATCATATCCCATCTAGTGAAAGGTCATCGTGTAATATACGGACAAATTCAAATAGTAGTGGTTCATATTATCCGAACGGGCAATTGGGTGGTGGGGTGGAGAGGAATAGAACCACCCCACCCTCACAACAACCCCCACCCACCCCTCCGGACCAGCAGCAATCCCAGGTCTCCCCTCAATCCGCTACAAACCAGGCACCTCAATCCCCCCGACCAACGGATCAGTACACCCCCCCACACATCTATCCATGGATGAGGAGGATGCAGTATTCTCAAGGTAGGTGCATTGCTCACCTTTATCAATTTAGACCGGGTGACACCCCTTTTTCAACATTATGTTTTTATCTTCATTTTTACACTAAACATAAATAACACCATTTTATGTCCAAATATAACGTTTTCGATGATTATTAAATGCAAACACAGTTTACGATTTATCTTCAACAATAGTTATCAATCGCTGGATAGGAATTTTAAATATTAAAATTACAATTATACTTTTAACAGTAGATTACACCCGTTGTCATATAAAAAAATCCAATGGCGAAAGTCAACACTCAACCCGATTATCTGACGTTATCGTGAACAAAAATATGTAAATTTTAATGTTTTCATTTTTATACATTGAAGAATTTTATGGGATTGCAATATTGCTCTAATGGGACATTACCCCAAGATTAAACTGGTCTACGTTCTGACGACGGTGTGTGCATATCGAATGAGGTCACACCCAGCCATATTTGTCATTGTTCATTCAAAACATAAATACTCCTTTTTAATCTATTTCAAATTTAAACGAAAACTGTTCTCGTTCTTTCGATTAAGATTGTAAATTAACTCTAGAGGGAATCACATGGGATATATATACTATATAGTATGTATGGTTTCTAGAATTACCGTGGTTAAATGCTAATCAACACTAGCGAACAAAAACCTTGATTTACGAGCGGAAGCCATTTTGTCCAACAAATGTAAACAATAGACCATGTGGTTGCGTGGTCTGTGAAACTCAAACTACATTCAAACACATTTATCCAAACTGAGAAGAAGGTATTATGGTATTTTTCTACATGTCAAAAATAGTTAATACATTTCTGCTGAAACATCATTTTGATAGAACCCGTGGAATATATATAAAATACAAACACATATCCACATTCTATACTAAATTCATCCGTATAGAGTAAATATAAATATATTTTAATAAACCTAGGTACGTTTCCCGAAAATAGTGACAGTCTAGACACACATTAGTGTTGAATTAATGCAGACATTTGTAACGGACAAGTCATGCTGTGGTCAGTTAATACCTCTAGTATGTCAGGTTAAAGTCATACCTGTCCCCAAGTGTACGGGATTGTTTATCTAGTACACAACATACACAGTTAGATATAATATGACACATTTAACACAAACACAATAAAGCAGTAACCTTTTCTATCTTTTAGTAGACTAGTTTGTATTTCAAATATCTATTTCAAAATATATCAGTGATATCCCAGAATAATTGTTTTGGTATTTAGAAAAATAGGATTTCAATGAATTCTGGTTTAAAATTATACTAATAGAATAAATACACATTCTAACCAAAACATAATACATTCGGTCTGTAATATACTATGTTTTCTAAATGCATCAAGAAACGGCATTTTATAAAACGTTAGTAATTTAACTGTACATAGGAGACTATTTGAGATTGCATATGTATATACACATAAGCTAGTACACCGTCTCGTTCATACCTCAGCAAGCACACAAGTATGTGTTTGTGTTGTAGTGTATTTATTTTTTAACCGCCAGAACTAATTTTGAGCGTAGCCGAAGTTAGACGAAACGGGGAAAATTCGTGATACAAAGTTTGCAATACCTTGTCTAAAATTCGTATGATACATACAAACCTACCTGGATGTCAGTTTGATTTTAAAAGGCTTTTTAATTCTTTCTACTGATACAATTATATTAGAGGTTAAATATTTCTTTTTATTGTAATTTGCATTAAATTTGCAATAAAAAGAAAACAATATTACTTGGAATTGTACATAAAATCAACAATATAACTCGGGAAATTTAGGTAAAAAAACTCATATGGCCATTATTTTAACAAGCAACTGCAAGTTTCAAATGAATTTCCAGTTATTAATTGAATAAAGGCTTCTCATATATCTGTATACATACACTGCAACACACCAATGACTTATAACAGGGGATATTTTAGATGCATACTATCAAGTGTAACATACATTACACTTGCAATAACATATACATTTTTATTTTAATGAACACATACAAATCGTACATAACGCAAAACACTTCATGCATTTGATACAATAAATGAATGCGCTCTTTCATCCAATAACCTCAAAAATTTTAACTGAATTTCCAACCTTGAGTCCTGAAAATCTTTGATGCCTCAAAGAGAATAATTAATTTGGATTAAAAACTGTCTTTTACAGTATTGATGGTTATTATATTTTAGATCGACACTATACTGAGACAGTTTATGAATTTATTCTAATAATTCACGCATTGATATTTCATATAAATATTTACATTATAATATAGATATTATATGTGCTATCCATGACCTGTATAATAAATGCGTTTCATAGGTAATATATTAGTAAGTCATATACGTACCTCTTAACTCATTATTTTTTAATATAATTTCGCCATATGCATTTACTAAAACATTAACTATAGATCAACAGTATCTAAATAGGTTATTTTTTCTTTCTTTTGTAACAGATATTTCCTAGTTTAAACATTAGAAAAAGAAATAATATTAAAAAAAACCACGCAGTTCTGATGTCGTGTTTGCCTAAGTATGAAACTAACTTTTTGGCAGGGAAGAATTTTGTAAACAGCGGTTAAAATACTGCTATTTCAAGTCGAGTCGAGGGTCCGTTAGGAAACAGAATAGGTCATAAATAAAAGTCACACGCCACAGTATAATAAACCTAGTGATGCTAAACGTCTAGAACTAATTCATGAACACTGCCAGCCCGACTGACCACAAACGCGGTCTCCTAAAGAAATTTGACATTACCCCTTATACCTTATTGTATGGGCTATTAAATATATAACAAGTTTACCTGGTTAAAATATCGACACTCTCACATACATTTTATTTGCACAAAACATGAATAACTTGTTTATTTGTGATATCAAATAAGAATGAAGAAAATTATTTTTAATTTTAATTATATTTTAGAGTTTTTATATATATTAATCGTCGTTGGTAGCGGAATCGATTTTTCTTATATATTTAAGCTTGGTATTTTATTCTTATATAATTCAATACTTTGCTGTATATACTATGATATAACCATAACAATTTTGCTACACTTAAGAAAAACATAAAAAAATGGAAATTAAACAATTATACGGTTTTTATATCAGGCATTATTTTAAAATGTCTTTCCGTTGTTAAAAAAAACCCCAAAAAACAGTTTAATGCAATATTTAGCAAACCTTTGTGTATGATCATATTGTTTTTGTACCCAGTCTTGTGGTTTTGTTTTCGCTGTATCTATCTTCTATACCAATGGTTATCTATGCTTTAGATGGGATATTATAATACTGAAAAAAAACCAAGCTGTAATAACAATTTTGTTTCGAGTTTTAGTCATTTGGGGCAATCAATAATTGATATATATATATTATTTGTTTTCCTCCGAGATTTTGACTAATCATATATAATAGTCAAAGAATCTAGTAGCAACTAATCTTCAAAGACAAAAATTCCCAATTGTACGAATTAATTGTGTTTTTAAGAAAGTGTCTAACAATATGGCTAATCAACGGATTCTCTACCATATCGATCTAAGTTTATTTAGCAAAGTGTCTCCATGGTAACGCTTTTGTAAGGCGTTCTCTAATTATATTAAGTGTCTCATTACGGTGTCCCTGGTGTAGGAGATGGAGCGTACCATGGCAGTTTTTTTCATTCCTTCCCGTTTTCCAATACATCTATACCGACAGCACGACCGGGGTATACTCTTCGACACATAAATTGTAATTGTTCCTTTATTGTTTTTGTTTTTCTTTTGTATCTATTAATTCTTGAATGAAATAAAAAAGCAATATCAAAATCCAAAACATTGAATTTTTTGTACAAAGCATTAGTCACAGATACCTGCAAGTTGTATCATGACTGATACAGTGTATCAATAGTATACTATTATAGTTGTTTGAAAACGTAAAGCTTTTATGATTTCATTAACAGCTATAAACAAAGTTGATAACACGCGCCGTTTTTTAATTGTAATAAAGTATCTAAGTGAACACATTCGGCGAAAATATATTATGTACCGTATTATTAAGTAAGTATTCCAAACGCCCATCGTTAGTTAGTGCTATAACAAGTATGGGTGTGTATTATAACTGTTTTAACATGGCTTTAGTCAATATGGATTTCCCTTGAGTGGTATTAACGATATTTTATTATTGATATATGGTCGTTTTCATTTCCCATTTTTCAGTAGTGTTACTGATTAAGTTTGGCAAAGGCTTTCAATTTTGAAAAAAAAACACATAAGCAAGATTTATTATGTTTAAAAACAATATTTTGCAGCAAAACCTGAAAGCCCAAAGTTTGCTTAAAAATGATATAATGGATACATGAACATGCTTGTTTGTGATATAAAGTATTAATAAATCAAACTTAAATATCATAAATATCAGTTCATTAATTCGATAGAATATCAATTGATTGATGACAAACATCATTTTTACTTCATATTTAAAAATGGCAACATTGACAATCTGAAAATTAGGAAAACAAAATATGGATATATCTGAATGACAAATTCATAATACTTTTTTTGCATCTCAACACAAATAATAATATCTATAAATTTATTTAAAAAAGCAATATCAAAACATTGTCACTGTATATAGCAATGTTTTATGCAGCAGGAAGATCAAGGTCAACCACATGCATTTCTTTAGTCTTGCAATTTTCATTGGAAATTCCTACAATGCACGACTATACTAGCTTATAATAATTGAATGCAAAACGTATTGGTTTAATGTGTTATTTTTTCAAGGAACCAGCTAGTAAAATATCCGAATTATTTTCCATCTTATTGATATACTGTGTCACTTTTAACTAGTAAAATTCTGATAGACTACTTGTTGATAACATCAACAAATACAGCTTTATTTTAACGTATTCATTTTGGAAGTAGGTTCAGTGTGTCTTTCGAAGAAACGGACTTTGCATTGCGTTGTTTTGTTCGATTGTTTCTTTGTTTTTTTCTCCTTTTCAACGTACAAATATGTTTGTATCTTATGTATATCAAACAATGGACATGGGTTTTTCAAGAATAGTATATCACAAATGTATGCAATGCCGAACCTGAGACGATTTCAGTGCAATGTGTTTTCAAGTTAGATTTTTTGTCTATTTTGTATGCTTTGTTTAATGGGAAAACACGACTAATTCAGTACTGCCTTAGTTTAAGCGACCAGGTATATTTCATTAATTCCAAACAATGTATAAGTTAGGATTACCAGACAATGGAAATTAGGAAGATCAGTTTCATCTTCCCGAAAGATAAGGACGAAAAGAAAAAGATTTTGATACATTGTTCTATTGTGATCAGTATGTACTCCCTGATTGTGTGCTATCTTCTCCCTGTTCGTGCTTGATGCTCCCTACCCACTATCACAACGTGCTAATATGTGCTGCTTCCGTCCTCAGAGTGTGGATATTTGTGGGTCACTGACGATAGAGTCATGCTAGAAGGTAATTAGAAAGATGTCCCCTAGAGTATACATTCATTACGTTTTATTGTATTTGACCTAAATTAGCTGAACATTTTGAGAATGTAACTTCTTCCCTGTGTATATTGATACAATTTTATGTTTTTCACTTGTTTATTCTATTTGCCAGAAGAATCTACAAAAACTAATATGAGCATTATGATCACATTAGCTTCGATGATCGAGATCATGAGATACCAGTTATGCTATTTTCCATACCTAGAGATCATCAGCATGCCAGTGATGAGTAGTTCGCGTTGGTGTAACTATCGATTGGAATGAACCTTTGGAACTGAAACGTGATCATAAATATTGTCCAGAATCGCTAATAAACTAGGAGTGTAAACGGATCTAAGTTAATACATGACACGTGGTCTTTTACTACACGAAGGTGATCTACCAATCTGAACAATCGTGGAGAACTCAATAAAACAAAGAATAATTGATTGATTTACAAAACACAAGAGCCCATGAAGCCAAATGGTTTTCAGAATAGCCTTGGTGACGTCTAGAAAGATATATCACTGGTTCCCAGCAAGATTGTTTTCAATACATCAAAGTCGTGTAATGTGTGATATAAAATGTATTTATACTAAAATACATTAATGGATGTTTTTTTGGAAATATATGCGCATGTGTTGAATCGGAAACATTGAAAAAGGATATGAACTATCTTCACTGTAAACAATACATTTATTAAATATTCAAGAACTCTTTTATTTAAACCAGTTCGCAAAAAAACAACAACAAAAAACCAGTATACTGAACTGTATATGTTTGATGAAAAAGATAATTGTTAGATGCGTAAATAAAATGCTGCTGCCCAGCAAATGAATGGCGTTCTACAGTTAAACATATGCATATATTAACAACAGAAAAATGAGTCACAGCACGTATAAATACAATGTAACATAATATATAGTAGCCAAGAACGTAAACATTTTATTACAGGGTATACGCCCATTGGAACGAATCGCCTTTTCTAATCAGGATATACAAACAAGAAGAATAACAATTGTTTATTTCGTAAATTAACAATTATTAACAGTAAATATCACTAGCTGTTAACATAAATAACAATAGCTGACATCAAACACTGGATGTGTCATTTCGTAGTTATGTTTTCTTTCAAAAAAGCTTATGTTTACATCCCTAAACAACATTATTTCAAAATATAAATGGACAATAACAATAACACTATTCAACGTGATATATTAACCAAGTTGATGTACACATGTCAATAACCTATCACAAGTGTGACCATCGCATATTCGCAAGAATAATGTGATGAATTCAGATTGCGCATATTGTTCCCTGTATCATTATACGTTATTGAGATACTAAGACACATATTGATAATTGAAACTTGTGTTGTACCCTTTTCAACGAACAGGTGAAACCTGACACCCTTATCGTTTTCCCCGAGGCCATTTCATACTAGAGATCAGAGTTCGTAATATCGATGTATATTCCAGGGCAAAGTAAATCCTCACTTGAATTGAATCTTCAAAAGAAATTACATAATTATGATCGATCTTTCTTTCCAGTCCACTCTAATACATTAGATTAGTTTATCAAATATCTTCAACGTATACACCTTTGCAATGAATTAACACACAACTTAAGTGGAAACCGACCAAAATGTCACAGCTACACATTAAAGCGAATGTTCAATTTTGCATGGTTAATGATACATTTTCCTGTCTAGTAGAGTTTTCATATTTAAAAAAAGTGTAAGACCAAGTTTGTATGTTATCTGTGAAAGCGGCTAGGCGTTCCATTGTACACTACCGTTTATCTTGACTCGTACCCAATCTCAATCGTGTATCAAAACGGAAGGGCATAGAAACCAAATAACTGAATATCCCTTTAAAATCATCTGCTGCGTGAAATGTTTTTGAAATTGACACGAAATCTACTCAGCCATGTGTAAACGTGGTTTTTGTAATGGGCAGGGTAGGTTCGGCCTGTTGAGAGGTTTATGCTCTGTGAATCAGCTATATAATAGCTCTAATACTCACAAGGAAGCGGGTATCGTTTTCATCAAAAGGTAGTCGCTTTGCTTACTATGTTGTAACATAGACTTGGAGGAATAAAAAAAAAATCATTACCTAGCTATAAATGTGTATATCATATTCCGTCTCTTATGTGGCTACTCGACGTCCACGGGTGACAAAAGCAGTGCTAGTGGTGATGCAATCAAACGTCCATATGACTATGTCTGTTACTGCTTCGCCAATATGAGAATTGCGAATCGAATATCCTGATCACATTAGAATGGTATCTCTTCTCTTGATAATATATTCCATAAAAAGAGGGTATTCCAAAAGCATTACTCAGAGTTAGACAATTAGCAAATCGGGAACCTAGGTCAATTCAAAAATTAAAAAAAGTCTGATATCACACGTAATTATTTCTTTCTCAATAATTTGAGATCAAATATTTCTGGATTCGAGTCTTTGATTAGCGGAGGTACCGTACTAATGAAATGTACGTTATTTAAATCTAAATACCCTGTACCAATTGTTCTTAACTCATGAACTAAGAATGTTTGATGTGGAACAATGCAAAACCCTGCAATCTATTTATGTGTTTTCAAACAATTTTTCATGGATAATGCCATCTGTAAATAAGAAAAAGGTATGTGCCATACATACACACATCTATATCTATATGAGTCTAATGGTCAATTAATTTTTAACTCGGATCTCTCTACGTTTACCGCGAATAGCATTGATCGCAGCAGTACCTATACGGGTTGTATCATTAGTGCGTAATCAAAGTGAATGCTTGTGTCGTCTCTCTTATATCACGCTGTTTATCTCCCTTGGAAGTTGTGATAGATGTTAATCAATGCGACTGACAACACATTCAAGACAGCATTTGTGTAAAGAAAGGGTACGTTCACCTATTTCAATAGTTTTCGTTCGTAGTTAAACAAAAATATTTTCAATAGATGTGTTTTTAATTCAAATTCAGTAGGGTTTTATTTAAAGTATGAAACGAATATAAAGTAGCTTTACCGTTATTTATGAACTTAAATCCTAGAAAATGAATAATAAAAGGACCTTGTAAAAAATACGTGCTGAATCAGAAGAAAATAGATCATAATTTAAGTAGTGATGTACAGTATATGATTATACCTCATTAAAGCAATGTTTATGAGGACCTAAATCTACCCTAAACGCCAAACGTCAACATAAAATATTTACGCCATAAAACATGATTGCATCAGCCTCCTGAAGAGCCGATCCGTTGATGTCTGCAGTCACTTTCGGGACGAGTATCATAGTTAAATGTGTGAATATGTTTTATTGTTATAATTAACGACAAAAATCCAACTAGCTGTAGTGTGATACGTATATTACAATATACAGGGAGAAAAAGTAACGTTTCTTTATCTTTACACAAAGATGAGAAGTATTCTCAAATAGAATGACGTTGAAATACGCGCCCTATAAATTATTGTAGTTTACGGTGAAATACTCAGTATTATCATTTTTTAGCGGTATCTCTTTGCCGAAGGTCATAACTCACTTTTATGTCTCTGTAATTGAACATTTGACTGAGGATACAGCGTAAAGGGTCATAAAATAAATTGTCAGTGATGACTATCTGCCCCAGGCCAGAACTGTACACAATTGTTTTACATACGAAACCACTAGGCATACTGTAAACCTATGTCTGGCCAATTGGAGTTTACATGCTATCCAACATTTCATGAGGTGCAAACGTTTATTAGATTATGTAGTACTGATGGAATGCATACCTAACTGCAATACATATTTATATTTATTTAACGATACATTTAAAAGTTTACATTATATGACACGTTTCTGTGAATGTTTTGCCACGAATTAATCGTCTTAGCTTTTACAAGAGGATTATGTGGCAATCATATCCGGTGAATTAAGACATTGGATTGCCAGATGACATTTTAAGGTAGGCCTGCGATGGGCAGACAAGTGATGTAGAAGGTCGCTGCGTATATCATGGCTGGTATTTGTATCCAGCTTATTTCTTCAGCTATTTACTTATCACTGCTTAGCATCTTCAGAACTTGAAAAAAGGCACCGATAAAGAAGTTTTGCTGGAATATGATAAATTTTAGTAAATACAAGTTCATAGGGAGTCTTCTTATTTAAAATATACTTACATACCATCACATTGCAGCCTATTTATGACCCGAAGCTGTGCACATCTGAGTTTGTAATCCGATCTTCGTAAGTGACAAGTGTGTTAACGATGTACACATAACTGCATTATTACATATCGTTAAATTTAAGTGTATAGTCTTTACTAGATAATGAACAGTGAAGGAAATTTACTCAAACACGTAAAAACAATTTAATGAGATTTAAATCACTGGCATTTTTTTCCCTGCGTGGCGTGTTCATTTTTTTCACAGTGTTTTAAATTTAGAAACAACATAAAAAACGATACAAAACATCTAGATAGGCGAGTGTTGGTTGAAATATACTAATTCAAGTATTTTAGGTGTTGTTTTCTTCCCCATTGAAAGGAAGATAAAATATCAGTGTATTTTGAATTATCAAATCAATATTTCGTTTAATTAATTAATTCTGCTATTTTAATTAACATTTTTTTGTATAGTTTTCTAATTTATCAACACATTCAATAGCATAATAATACCCAATAGAGCACTTTCACTCAGTATCGATCAAGTTCATCTAATTTGAAAATGCTGAAAGAAGATAAATGCAAATCATTGTACACGTCCCGGAGCTTGTTTCAACACACGCGTCCGTCTAAATCAAAATGTTTATGTATGTCTATTATGGAATAGTAAACGTTCTAAATTCATCGTAAGAGACTATTTTCACATGGCCGTTTTTTCTTTTCACCATCGACACAGTTGACTAGAAAGCATACACATTCATCAACTGTAACCTCTCAGCATGCTGGAATCGTACAATAAACAGTTTTACTCGCTGTGAAATTTTATCCTACTCTTTGAAATGAAAAATGTCCCGGGAAGATGCCTGTTTGGGATGGCTTTCGTTTCTCCGGTAGTATGACAACTGGTAACAGTGACGGTCACTACTTATAGGTTTATGTGGCCAGAGTCTGGCGCCTCTCTGCCCATAAATCCTAGCTGTGTGAAACATGCCGCGAGCATTGTGTGCTTAACAGAACTTCACTGTTCAAAACCATAACAAACATTGATGCACAGGTGTCGAATTGAATTGAATATAATTAACGGTCGTTCAGTGTTAGTTTTGTATTTATAAACATGTAAACATTATATATATTTGTATAGGTTGGACTGAAATCGATTTGCCATAAATATGTGTAAGCTAATTAGACTTATAGAGGTGGAAGTGTTGGAAAACTGTTTTACAAGGTTATATTGGACTAAGGGGGAGCCAGCTAACACGGGCATCTTATCCCAACTTAGGTACCGCTTACAGAGTTAAACACAGAATGCCACAAACAAGATTACTGTTCCGCAATTCAAAGATACATCGAGAGGGGTTTTATGAGATAAGCAGTTTAAATCAACCAGGAATGCATATTTTATTCTCATCATTTGCTGCCGCGGAAATCAAGAGATGCTTAACGATGACATCCCTGTTCACATGTCATAACATTCGCTAAGCAGGGTGTTGAGTTCTGCACAAAAGCTGCAAAATAAGAACAGACAAGAAGGCTCCAACCGTTTGTCCAGAAACTACGCGATTAGTGTGGATCGGAATGACAGACTTACAAAATATTGTATCTATTCTTTTATATCCATGCATATTCGTTTGACACATGCATACAGGTATGTCATTTAATAGAAAAAATATAGATTGTCCCACAATTTTATGCAAAGAATATGAAAATGCAATAACAGAAATCAGACATTGTTTGATCCCATTTGCAGTTTTAAATAGTTTGGAATAATCGAGCAAAGAACTATAATATTGAGTTTGAATTATTATTTCTATACGATACACAATCTGGGTTGATGGGATTTGTTTTATTATCTTTAGTTAGCTGATGTAATTTCATGTAATCCCACATGTTTCACTGTTTGTGAAAATAAGTTGCATTCTTCATTGGTCCATACACGATTCATTTCCTGGTCTGAGATTATTATTTCCTCTTGTGGATCTAAGCTGAATGACTTGGACGACAACCCAAGAAAGCGCGGGGAATTATGTGAACTTGCAGACGACAGGAAACGGTTGTGATGCGTGCATGTATGGAAGCCACCTCGGTAATCCATTGCAACGTTTTGTTGTAAGAGTCGGCAATTGGAATCCCACGATGAATACGCCGTTCCAAGAACGAATGACTTTTTGCACAAAATCCATTACCAGCGGGATCAGTTAGATGGAGGACACTACAAACTTTCCTGACATTTCTTCCTTCACATGCCAGGGGTTTTTCGTCCAAGTCTCAATCACGAAACACCATTCCGTCAACTGCATTTAAACATGAAGTCTTGCTTTGAAGATCTGAGAACAATGAACTGTATATTAGTGGTCTTCAGTTAAGGTCTGAAAGAAACATGCACCTAGATTGTTTCGTCTGCAATAGTAATTTGGCTCAATACTAGTAGTCAACAATGTTTTAACGGCTAATATGTTCATTAAAATCTCCAATAAAGAATATTATCATAACGTGAATCTATGACAAAATGGAGTTCTGTCGGCAAGAAAGGAATGATTCAGCATGGTATGACTTAAGATTCTACAGTAATCACTGATAGTCGCCAATATTGGTAAACGATAAGTTTTTAGTATTAAATTCACTGAATATGTGATATTTCGAAATGAGGTAGTGGATATGGCTGAGAGGCATCTAAAAACAACAATACTTTGTTTTCCTGCAACCGTCAGACATAGTTTGAATATAAATCCGTCACTCCAGGAAGATGTCACAAATAATTGCATACCACTCGGGGAGATCACTCCACTGGTTGATTACTCCTCTCTGGGGTTGTATAGATTGTTTATAAATAGGCGGCCTGTGTTTCGGAATAACCTTATATGAGTTAACTTTCTAAACTTACAAATCAGTACCACTCTCGTAAACTGCTGTACATCGTTAAATTGCATTTCAAACCTATTTTTTTTCATTATACATTCTCCCTTCATTATTTATATATGAGTATAACAAACTCAATGAACAGGGAATAATTAACTAATCAACTGATGATATTAGATATGATATTCTCTGTCCAGATTATGTTTATTGTTACTTATTGCTGCGTTGCCAGGTTGATACATTCAACAAGTGATGTTTGATAAAAATTTGGTGACGTAGATTGCCAAACGTAAAACAAAGATGTATTTCATGTTTGACCGCCGTCGTGTTATATAAAAACATTATATCAAGAACACCTACTTAATGATGGGAAGTTATCAAGAATCAAATATAACTGAGCAAATAATGCTATCGATTTCAATAATACCTTGTTTATAGATTTGCGTGACAGATATTGTGATAAAACTATTCCAATTACGTCATACGAAAACAAAATAGAAAAGCGCTGCTGTGTTTGTCGTAAAGTGAAGCATTCTATATAATGAAGATTGAACAAGGGATCGTATTGGACATAAACTATTTGCATACCGGATATTTGTAAATGTCTATACACACAATACGTTTATATGAAATTCCACTTTGTAGAACAGAATTAATCTAATTCACTTCTTTTCATGTTGTCCTCGTAAAGATTAAGATACCCATTTCGTTCTACTTCTTTATTATCCTATAATTTATATAATGACTACCGCTTATTAAGGTTAGTGACAAGCCAAGCCTTAAATTACGCAAAACATGCTTAACCATCATTCTGCGCAAGTAAGTTTAATTGTGGAAACGCACAATGTTATTAATGTGGTTTTATCAATTATCAAAACATGGCAAATGTGATGTCTTCTCCCTAAAGCTGGAGTGAAACTATAGGTGATTAAGTGTTTAAAAATGGAGTTATGAAAATCTAAATTTAGCCTCTAATATTCATTAGGAAGCTATCTCATCAATAAATAGAAGAGTTGTCGCTTGAATATATTGATGTATTAATCACAAATGAATAAGTTTGCAGAAAGTTCATCTGGTATTGTTGAAATGTTTTATTGGTTATCTATTTCACTATCTTAGAAAGGCTCGCTCATACATTTTTTTTATATACAAGATTTATAATCACACAAAAGTATAATGGGCTACATAGCCATGTATCGGCAAGTAGTACACTAATGAGAAAACTAACACTTGATATAAGAACACTACATTTTGTTCTTAAGCTAATTCATGTTACATCATTTTCATTATTATTCTGTGTTTTATTTATATTGCTATCATACAAAATAGTAAAAATAAGTATTGACTATCTATTTCATCATTTAAGAATGATTTATCATACTTTTTTTGCACATTAACATATACCTAGTGATTTTCTGGCTTTGTTTCGACAGGGGCATGTGCCTTGTTACTTTAAGAAAATAATAGGCAAAATGTATGGCATGGAGGAAATATAGGGATTTTTGCATTAAATTTGAGGAAATACAGCAGAAATCGTCACTTGAAAGGGCCTTTACAAAGCCCCAACGTCACATGAACAATCTCTGGTACTACTGAACAATTTTATGAGAAAGAAAACTAAAACATTTCAACATAGAAATACATGTTAGGACTATCGCGAAAAACCATGTAACTCAATGCACTATTCATACTCTATGAATAAAACAAAAGTACACCTACCATGTGTTTATTAATATGTGCAAAAACCAATGCTTTCTTTCACATGTCTGTATGCTATATTTTATAGTAACTCGATAAAGGGGGTTGTGTCCCCCTTCTTATTATACTGTGATGTTGACAATACCGTATAGATGTGTATACAGGTCCATAAAGAAAAGCTGCATTGTATTAGACCATTATATTGCTATGGTTTCCTGGTACCGGTGGGAGGGAATGGGCAACACAGTAATTGTATCCAGCAAACTGACAAAATGAATATCAAATCCGTGTAAATTATGACTCTACTTTCTTTTTACTTAGCGTTTGGTGGTCTTCGGATCACACCCGATACGGCGAGACGTTTTCGTTCACCTTAAATCATCCCCATGACACTAGCAAACCACGATATTAGACCACTCAAGGGTTATTTGGTGTGAGGCTTGTATATTATTCCGATGCAAATGGAATGGAATAAAACGGAAACCATGAATGTCCTGATGCAAAGTATCAAATATTTAGATTGGTTGTAATTGGTATGAAAGAATTAAAACATTAATTCTCTTCTTCATTATCGGTTTAAATTATTTAAGAAAGTAACACCTACACTCAAGTTGATTTTATATTCAAATTATTTGTTAATGTTGTATGTGGGGTATATTTGACACTCACGTTCCTGCAATACAAACTATAGCTAAGTGTTATGATACAGATTCATATTTTTGCGACAGCTCGTTTACAAGACTGGCTATTCATTGTTATTATCAATTATTGTAATGCTATAACTGATAACGATACAGGGAAATAAATCATAACCTAACCAAATTTGTATCAGAAACCCTCATCAGACATAGTAGATAGTAACTATCTAGTTACCTACTGTCTGTGTAGTACTCTAGTCTAATATATCTAGTTATGATACATATTTATATGTCTGGGTCAAATTGTTTCTAATTGAAACAGTCACAACAGGCGGACAACGTGTCGAAATTCTAAACTGACACTTAATGATGCGGGTGATACCCTTGACAATTTAAGGTACTTTATCTTATATGTATGATATAATTAATTACGTGTTATATTTTTGTTATTAAACAATGGTTTGTCAGTTTTGATTCGTTTGATCATACCATGATATCGTTATTGTGTACCCTTAAGTAGTTTGTGCATTTACATTTGTAGAATACCCAATCAACAAACAAGGTGTGGAATAGTTGTATAAGTAGCCTGTTAAAGTTCACTTTCGCTTTATTAACCCATTATGGTATTTGTTTAATATGTACCTGACGTATGTACTCATATCTAACCGTTGATTTGTTTTCCTATTTGTAAATTCACTAGGTTGTTTCAGTGTATATATATCCTATGGGGACATAGATATATCAATTCTCAATCAGTTAAGTAAAACAGTTTCAAATATAAAACGCATCAATCACTATTTGACAGAAAGGCAAACGCCTGCGACTTATTTTGCCAAGTTGTCTTCTCATACAATAAATAAGGGGAGATAATATTTTGATTTCGACAGCAGAGTTAATCGAAGCGTGTTACTACAAACCTTTTCACAGTTAGTAAAGGAAATAGCAATCACACCCTCTAGCCTTATTAAAGGGTCTCGACATTCTATAAGTACACAACTGTCAGTCGGATGTAACGTTAGAATGTACCCGGAATGAAATGTATTTAACTCTAAAACACTGGCGTGAAAAAGTCACGACATCTTACGCGATTTTGTGACTTCTGTTTAAATTCTCATTAATATTTATCATATGTCAACCGTGAACCTTCAATCATCAAAGTAATGAAGAACAACTGACGGAAGAATGATACAATATCACTTTGTATAACATGCTATTACTTGATTTGAGTCCCGGTACATAACTTGGTTACTGATTTAAGGTATGGATGGAATGTCGTGAAAGTACATAAGACACATACTCGTTTTATCAATATCATTGTAAAGATTTGGTATGAAAGACACATCCTTTTTGTGTGTTGTATGTCAGTCAAATTGTTTTGAAATGATAAATCTGACCATGTATCAAATGTAAGGAAAGCTAAAGATTGTTTGTTTTACATAAATAATTTCTGTTGATGTATTAACCAAAGTAAAATGTGAACTAGCATTCAGTTGTTTATTGATGACATCACATTTACAGTATTTTCTTCCTCGGCTACTTATCCAATAAGTTAATGTTGTAGCATCATTGGGTCAGCAAATATCAATACCTTTCGCTCCATTATGAAATATCATTTTCAAAAGACTTCTCTTGAAAAGACACCTTTCGATGCGTTTGATGGAGTTTCGCTTGTTCGAAGTTTTAATATTTTGGAAAAAAATCAATATTTTTTGTTTTGAAATTCAAAGGGTCAAATTTGGGACTTATTTATAGCCATCCTAGCATATTTGGTTTTCTGGAATTGTCAACGTTCAGTATAAGAATTAAAGGCGAATTTCTTTAACTTATAAGCCTGAACATCGCTTTATAAAAAAATCCTATCTTTTATATCTGAGGGACATTATTCAAAGTCTGAATGCCTGTTCGGAAATATGAAAAAGCTCCTCGGCGATTATAACCGCTGGAGTGTTTCCTCTTTTAAGAGGCAAACAAAAGGAAAAACAACCAGTGCAAATGCTTCCAAGGGAGATAATCAGCAACCCTTAAACAAACGATTATGTTACTCGTATTGTACTTGTCCTAACAAAATGTAAGCTTAATTCCGATTTCAAAACTGACTCAGAAACACAAAGTTCAAAATATTTCCTCGGAACATAACATAAAACATTTCCTTTATTTCAATGTATTGCATTAATTGTGTATATTTAGTGTTTTATGCAGAATGATTCAGTAAAAGTTTTTAAATGATAATTCTACCAAATTGGGCATGAACAATAAGCAGTGGACACTGTTCTGACAAATGCTTTTTACTAGGAACGTATTTTCGACTTGAATATTAATAACGTCGTGTGCATAGTCTTATATGAGAAGGTGTGATGTCAACTTTTTAATTTTTTACCCTAATGGAATGTTACTAAAGGTCGGCTAGTAGAACGACACTTGGCGGTATATACATCCTGGCTGTGCTTCCTCTCGCTCATAGAATCCCATTTATCGCTGCCAAGATTGGCCCTTCTGGATCTGTCTAAGGAAACAAGTATCTCGCACCTGTACCATGCTTGACGCGCTCATTAATTGTACTGTCAGGCCGTCATCCCGCGGTCAAGGAATGAAATAGTTAACACATCTGGCATGTATAAAGTTTTACTAGGAGAAAATAAAGTGCGTCTGTGCGCTTGTAATGTGTCGAAATATGTTGACTTTTGACTAAAATTTTGTTGAAATTGATGATAGCGCGCTTCCAAAATGACAATCTTCCATAATCCTTATATCCCTGTCTTCCATAACCTGTCGGCTATGGCGTGAAGTGGTGTTTTATCATCGCCTTGTTATCGCTGTGTCCTGCCAGTTAAAAACACTATCGCCGCGTCTTCTTAATATTATTTAATATACAGTGATAATATGGTTGTTTACGAACTCTAGGTGATTCTACATGTAGTATATACTGTTGGTGTTTGTGTATCACCAAGATTTTGTCCCCGTTTGTAAAACAATTGTTTTGATTTTCAAGTAATATTGAAACATTTATAATAAACAGCAAGTCTTAATCCACAAATCTCATTATGTATCCATATATAATACAATGAAGTAGCTTTCTATTTCCGGATATAAACGTAGGACAGATTGTTTTTATGTTCCATATTCAAGATATGTAACAGACACAATTTTATATACAACCCATCGGTTATCAATAACCTTCAACGGATAATGTAAAATAATGCTTAATGTGCATGCGTCATAGCTTTCAATGTGTAATAAAAATCAACGTTATTCAACGTCTATGAAGCAATTAAAACGCATGGATGCAAATAATATCCTTAACCATGGGGTTTACATGGGACACTAAGGGTAATCAACAGGTATTTTGAAATACCATTGTTACTAATTAACTGCATTATAGTATGTGTATGTATCAGATGAAACAATAGTTATGTGAAGAGAAACGTCACTTCAATCGCGGATTTGCATCATGGTGGTCGAGTGCCTGTTCAGGAGGAATACGTTTTTCACTGGAATCGTTCTTTGAAGTAGAACCTGTTAATTAACATTAATGCATTCTTATATAATTTAATAAAAAAAAAACATGGCGGCTTCGCCAGCATATTTTAAAATACCGTTTAGATTATAAATTCGCCATATCTGAAAGTATACATAACAAGGAAATTGATGCGATTTCTTCCCTTGCCAAACTTACTGGATCAAAACAAGACAAGCTTCTCTGCTTGCTATTGGTGATTTTCCAGTAACGACACACAACTTTCATTTCTAACAATACGTCGACTGAGTTATTATTGTTTGAATTTCTGCTGAGCTGTTGTTATAAACCCACACAAATATACTTTAAATGTGTAATTCAGCACTATCTCTCTACCAGATTAGGTATTCCCCAATACCTCATTGTGATGATCTGTGTGTGTGTGAGTGTGACAGTTCCCCCTGCCCTATGTGGGTGATATGTGTTCAGAAATGAAAGGTCCTGATTTATAGAACTTCTTACCTATATATTCCTAGCAGGACATAAATCTCCAAACCAATAAAACCCACACATAAACCTACCACATCGAAACATTAAACAATCGGAACCTTGTATAAGGCGCCACACCATAATTCATCTCTCTTAGGCTGGTTTCATTAAAGTATAATTTAAAATACTGTACGTGTTAATATTTTGGTGTAATTAGATAGGGAATGTTTTTTATAAATAGATTGTGTGTAGTAAATATTTGCTACACACAATAATCCTTCAGTTTTCTTTCCGTCTTTTTTAAGATTTGAATTTCAAGAAATTATTTAAGGCGATTTTGGCGTAACCTAACCTATATTAGTTTTGGCGTTACCGTTAAAGAATAAGGAATCACTTTATGTTCGTATGTTGTTTTACCTTAGGAAAACATGCAATGCTAAAGCACTGATACTCGGAATAAAGTAAATGTGTTTTGGATAAGAGAGTAATGTAACCCAAAACTATGATGACTTAACAGTATCTATGTCTTATGCCCTTTATTTTTGTCGCCTCCATGTATACGTTGATACCACACATTCCATTCTAATATGAACGACTTCCTAACGGCATAGTCATGTATTTGGTTTAAATATTAATAAAACTTACGCGTAACTCAATAGCATCATTAAAACATAAAGCTATTTACGGTTTATTAAATGATATATAAAAAGTCAACTGAAATAATTAGAATTCAATTCGAGAAATTTTAAATTGTTTAAATAAATAAAATGTTATTGCATATTAAGGATTTTTATTTTTTTAACAATTCCCAAATGTAAAAGACATATATTAATTGTAAATACTAAAATACATATATAAAGCTATAACTATATATACTTCAGTTTATATATTTAGTTTTGATGATGATAGATTGTATGAGGTCTCAAATAATAAATGAATAACAGCAACAACAATTTTAGGATACTTTCACAAAGTTCACTATGATAAATATGATCCTGTTATATATATTAAAAAGTGTTATCGAAAGATTAGGCAAGATGAGTGTTGGCTCTCTCCGTCTTCATCGTAAACTAATAGGTGTTAACAATCGACCTTATTACTAGGAATAAACTATAGGTTATTTATGCGTGGAAGATAGAGCAGCGAAACGACACATGTCGTGTTGTCTCGCCAAATGATCTATATATTGCTTCTGTCTTATTAATTATGACACGTTAACCTTAGACATTGGCAATATATCATTATAAACAAGAATCATCTTCCATATTGTCCTCAGCGTACACTTCCAACCGGGTCAGGATTTCTTCAAGATGGCTAATCATGCAATAGTTCTCCGGGAGTATTTACCTAAGATAGGGGTCCCTTATCGCACAGTCAGTGTGTATATGTCGCTTTACTGTCTTGTTTTATTTTTGCCCCATTCCGATTTTTTTGTCGTCTGCACTACAGTGCTTAACTGCACTTTATCAGCCGTTATGTGTATCAGCGGTACTTTACGGCAGGGTTGATGGTATTCCGGGCCAAAATGTCACCTGATCACTGCACATGGAGGATTTAGCGTACAACATATGGGAAGCTGTCTTCTGTACCTACCGCAATATTTCCTGAAGCCAAAATGTCTTTTTTTTTGTAATTTAGCACTGCGATAACTCACCGATACTGGATTTTCACAAGAAATGCTTCAGATTGATTTTTCACGAAAGATCTGCCATTGATTATTTTTATTTCCCTGTGCTCGCTGTAGACTATCAGTGTAAAAATATTTCTCATTAATTACCATCTCCTCTTTAGCATATTTAATTTTAGTGTCAACATATTAAGATGTAATGGTTCAATGCAACGCTAGATTATTGATGTGCATTATCATCAGTTCAAAGCCATATTTTTTGGAATCTAGCAATATGCAGTGTGTTGCTGGAGGCGGAGAACAAAAAATAATCTAATGCATCAAGCCTTTTTGCTAAATTGCCTTCTTGGAGGTGGGGGTTAGCAAAGACCTCCAGCATTGTGCAATGGCACAGAGACAAAGGAAATAAGAGAGCGAAACAGAATCACCTTCAAAATTAGGCCTGCAACAAAATATAGCAATGGAATACAATTATTATATAATATTAATAATAGATTTCATTATCGTGTCCTTTAGATATGTTATAGGATCATAATATAGCAACATGTTGACACCTTTTTGTTTTGTTTTGCTAAACACGTTGTTAACCGTTTAAGCATCAATTGCTCCGATATGTTTGACGTGCTATCCCAAAATAGCAGTAGCTAATGGTATTCGAGATATACGTATCACTGTATTATGATGTTTAATAAGTATTTCCGTGAAAATGAAAACACAAACAATTCCAGACAATAGCAGATGTAATATTTTATTTACTGTTTTTGTATTCAGTGGTTTTTTTTTATCTTTCTTAAACAATTGTTAAACCCTACAACTACTAAATGACGAAAGCAACGGGACAATTTCTTAACAAATAAACCTCACATTACCAGTATTTATTTATGAATCCCTGTTTGACAATATTAAATGTATGTACTAAATTATTAAATTTGTATTTTCTTTCGATAAAAATAAATATTTCAGTGTACACCTAGTACCCTGCAACACTTGTCTAACAAGCTGGTTGATTTGTAGGTCATATTGTGCTAGACTGGGATATATATATATTGGGAGATCACGTCTTTTAGACTGAGTATTTAACCCAAAGTTGATGTTTCACAATTATCACTGATTACCAGACAGTCTGTGTGTAGATCTAGTTTCGTCCCATGCTATTAGAGTTACTATTTGAATTCGTTACATAATCGTAAGCTGGCCATATGTAACATAGCAATATATACACCCTTGTTTCATCATAGTAAATGATAAGATCGCTTTACAAGCAAAACACGAACTTTCGTCTGGCGATGAAAGTTATGTTATACATTTACTAAATATAACTGCACACGGTGATCATGCTTCTGACAATTGAGTCGAGTTATTTATAGGATATCTAGCCAAGTAGGTCATATCATAATGTCCATTAATGTCCCACTATATTAAAGACCGATGTTTATCTTTCGAAAGAAGGTCAATTATGCGAACAGAAATAATAACTTTGCAATTGTTTGAAAACAAAACATCGTTCTGGTGAAACTTGTTTTTGAAACGTTTAGTTCATTGAATGTGTTCTTGATTACTCAGCATATGAAGATTTGTCCCACGAAAATGGAACAGGCACGTGTATAAATGTATGTAAATATACCTTATAGGTTGCAAATGTACATCTTTAAAATAGCTTTATCTGTTCTAGATACCTTTGCATTGCGAACTTCTTATCATTCCTTTAAATGTTTAAATATAAATAATTGTTGTCTCAAATCAAATCGCCGACTCATGGTTGTGGATGGGCCTTTAAAGTCATCTGTACATTTGATGGTTGGAGCGCTCAAAATATTTCCTTTAATACATTTTATAAATGTCATTTATTACAACTGTCATGAGATACAAGCGTCAATTTCTCACGTTACACGTCTCAACGTCAGCCATCTATTCTATGTATTTAATATGAAATTTATATGTTTACTCTAAAGAGCTCTCAACTGCCTACAACACTTTTATCCGAGTTGTCAGATAGTGTCAAACGAAATGAGCCATGGAAGATCCTTGGTAGATGTTTGACCTAAACAAATACATCTCGTCTTACCTTCGTATTGTCCGAGCATTGAAGGAAAATCCCTGTTCTGTCAATGATATATAAATATTTGTAAATGACGATTTAAGCGGCGTGCTTCAAAACTGAAATATGTTCGTCGTTCTGGTCAATTAAGCAAGTGACTATGGAAAAAAAGATTCTATATGCCCCGTGGAATATCTGTAAACTCGTCAAATAAGGTGTTATGTGTCAAAGACAAGGTGTTTGAAAAGAAATGAACATAGAATGAGATGAATTGAGGTTCTGATCTGTTGTGATTCTACAGAAGTAGAATTCGTTAATCATTAAATGCCGCTGTAGGCTTGGTTGTCCATAACAGCGATCAGAGTGTAGCATATTGTAAAAGCGAACGGAACTATGGCTATGATGAAGGAGCTGCAGTAATCATTTCGTTTTACTTTTAATGTTTTTATTTAATTCACTTATATAACCTAATTACAACTTCATAATCAATTGTGAAATTATGAGAACTTGCATAAAAAAAAATCAAAAAACTGTGAAACATATTTATTTTATAAATACAAACTTGTTCAGTAAATGAAGCATTATAAAACTAATAGTTGGAATTCAGAATTCATTGATTAATACCAATAACAAATAAACGGTCAAAATACGCTAGTTTCAGTATTAAAACAAAAACATCATATTAGAGACTACCGTTATTCATAACTACCCCATGCCCCCGCCCCGCCCTCCGAACAAAAAAATGTAACAGAGCCTGACAGGGCACAATGGTAGACAGCATTAAGGCGAAAAGCACCTCCACTGCTGATTTGCATGTATGAATTTAAAACTAAGGAGTCCTATCAAATAATACTTATGCAGATATCTTCAATAAAATAAAAGAAGTTGAGACATTTGTAAAATTTGATTGTGAAACATGTATGCACATAGGAATGCAAACAATAATTAAACAAGTTATAATATCAGATAATTGTTACAACGGGTTTAGTTTGCTGATAAAACATTTGTATATGAATTACGCAAGGATTTTACCGTAGGTAATCACATTAATTATATCAGTCCTGTAACATACACCACACACAGTACATATATAGTATCGCAGGTATGTTACGTTAATTGCTAATTAGTTTGATAAATCGACATTAATTAAACCCTGGTAATTTATTAGTATGTTAGCAAATATCAGTTGATTGTAAAAAGACGCATTATCTGGAATTAGTTGTGGTTTTAATACTGATTGTGAATCGTTAAGTATAGTATGCTGTGTCCCAAAGCACCTAAGCACCTACTACAATGTGAATACAACGTGTGTATGAATAAAGGCTATCGTAAATGGTTACATATCGTGATCAGTATAAACAATAGGTCTTGTATTTACATAATACTCAACATGTACTCTGAACACGACAACGTAAATACACAACCAAATATTTCTTGTAGATCATTCGGTACACATGTCTGCTGATATTTCTCTCACTGACATAAAATTTCATGAAAACACGATATATATATAAAGAAAGCCCCGAAAGGCCAAGAGGTGAATACTTGTTTTTTTTTCAGGACACGAAAACTCGGAACGATATAGTAGGTAGTTCGTAAACGTTTCTGAACATTTCATTATATATACAGTAAGAATCAACAGAATACGACCCTTAAACCAAGTGTCGCACGCGAGGCTGTTATTTCGCTGTCAGGTCACCTCAGTTTCCAAAGTCAAAATCACATAGAGCCTATCATTTAACCCCGACTATTTCATCGTTTTGTTCCGTGCTAGTCGGGGGCAGGTCGAAAGCAAATGATCATTGAAACTGAAAATTGCCCTCATAGAACAAGACACTGTAGGCACTTTAAATGGTGTCTCGACTGTAAGACAATTCGACAAACGATGATAGAATAACAATTTACGATGTATCTTTTTTCAGTTTATATTTTTGTTGTTGCGAAAACCACTACTTATATTCCGGGTTTAATTTTTCTTTATCACCATGTCGACATCGATATCTCATATTCGATCGATCCCGGCAATGATACAATTATACAGACGCAGAACAAACCTATGTGTTTTCACCTTAGGTGACTTGGCTACTGTGTACCACAATGGGTCTGGGTGACTCGCTAGCCTGGCCTCTAACACTGTCTGACTGCGTCACGTTGGACCATAACTTACCTGTAATTACCACATATTAGTGTGTCTATTTACAGCTTACCTGGTAGTTACAGTGTTAGGAGACATGAGTACGTTTGAAGTATAATTCTAGTGATAAATTGTATAGATACTACTTGGTTTTCTACAGACATTCACACATTATATATAATCTTTAGCCGCTGTATATACATTAAAAAGATCTTCTCCACCTTAAGTATCCAGGACACTAATATTGACCATTAAAATATTCTTAAAATATTATCATAGGTATTAGATCTTTCACTCAAATGCTTAAATATTTTCAACAGGATTTCCAACCACATCCATATCAATTGACGACTTCATGAAGATGACTTTATTCTTTGTTTCAATTTTGCCATCTGAATCATACTGAAATAATTCGAATTTCAATATAGCTTCAGAATCGTAAATTCTGCAAGGTTATAATTAACATGAAATAAACTTATATTTGTGTGTGCGATTATAAGGGAGATAACACATTTATTTATTTGTAATCCGAGACCCACGTATTTTTCAATTCATAAAGCAGCGGTACGATCTGAGAAGAGAGGACCTGCAAGCAGCAGTGCTGTTATTTATGTTGCTATTGCCATGTGAATATAGATATTCATTAAAATGTTGAAATGTACTAAAAATAAATAATAAATCTAAAGCAAACAAACGTGACTTGAATTGCAATAATTTCAAATCTTCAAAAATTTCATTTTTGTATTCACACATATTCCTTTATCTTCTATTTATTTGAGTTATCCCTCTTGCAAGTCAGAGTTTGTTCATTGAAATTGTCATTCTACTCTAGGTCGGCAATTCAATAATCCAGCGTGGTACATCTATATTGTCCGTTGGACTATCAAACAAAATTCCGTTTATTGCATTCATATACTAATGTCAACAGCCTATGACACATGTACATATCCCTATAAAGGATGATGTATTTACTCAAAATCAAATACCTTCATCTTACAAGGGGATTACTGAATCATCTGGGGCGGATTTCCGTCATTACTTTTATTATTTTAATATGTGTCAAGTAAGGTCAAAGTCACACCGTTGCTTTTTTATGAGAGAAAATATGATTTATTTCTCATAAAGAAGCAGATGTATGCTATTATGTCAAGTAAGGTCAAAGACACGTCTTTGGCTTTCAAAGGAGACAAGATTATTGTTAAACAGCTGGGGTCCATGACAACCATAACGATAACAACTCGTGACAATTTTAGGTCAATAAGATTAACACAATTGTACTATTTTTTTATTTATCCCTTAAGATGTAAATCGAAATGAAATTGTGAAATAAAATCTGTAAAAAGATCCGTGTTTAACATCTCTGCCCTCTGATTTCCAGATGTTACTCTCTTTTAAGTTCTCTGCACCCATGAACAAAATGCCATGACAAAATCGATGGCACGCGTTGAACTATTTGATAAGACTCAGGTAAAAAACACAGCTGACGAATTACTAGGCTTATACCCGTCCTTTGAAGATTATAGAGAACGTTTAATGAGTGTTACAGCTGAGATTTCGGGGGTGACTATCACCGTGATTTTCGATTAGGTCAATCACCATTTCTGGCGTAGTAACCTTAACGCCATTACAGTTCTAACGCCATATCATAACATTTGTAATTACTGAACGTTTATAGCCGTTGTCTCTTTCATCTCCTTGAATTATAATTCAAATTTTATCAATAAATACAATATATAAGAATAAGACATTGTTAAACAAATAATGAAACATTCAATTAGCTTAACACTGCATTTATGTAGTATCAAGTATACTAAGGAAAGGGCATGTATACGATATGCCTGTTGCCCTGTTCCGATTGCACTTAAGATCTGTACAATAAAATATTCAGAAACAGAAACTGCATTAAATTCAGAGGCAGTGTCAAAATATCGAAATACATAACTGTAATGAACTAAGATACAGTGTTTGATTTGTCTGTAATCCTCTTCACGAAATTAGGAAGATTTCCCCAAGCAAATGCATTTTAGTGCTCACATAAATGAATAAGTGTTCGTGTAACAACGTTTAACATAGACTCTGAGCCTTGTATGTCAATTATTTTATGACACAGTGTCATAACACGGTATGGTTACCACAGACATCGGGTTGACTTTCATTAGTTAGAGACTGGTAGCGGTGTGAAGTTTATGTTGTCGGCTTTCATAAAATTATCACCTTTTTGATTCTCAAAAATTAGGATTACGAGTGTAAACATTCTTGTGGCAACACTTTGGTCGTTACTAACTATTATTATTCATTGTATATATATCTCGAACAATATTAAACTGTAAATCATAATGGAAGTTAGTTTGACTTTGTTTGGTGTTAAAGTAAAATGAAATACATTTTTGGACAAAATAAAAAATAAATAAAAAATGTGGATCATTATCTTAAATCATCACTTCAGGATATCATCAATAAAAAAATAATTATTTATATTAATAGATATAATAGCCTTCATAGATGTTTACTTATAAATACTCTTGTCATCACATATCACAAATGTATCTTCAATCAGTGTAAGACATTCACAGAAACAAAAAAAAAGAATTGTAAAGTACAATTTATATTACAGGAAAGCCATTCATCAGTAAAGAATGAGCTTATGAGATTACAAGGCGTGTAATCGATTCTATACATTTACTTTTTTTTCTATTTGCATGATGTATTGCGTCGCTTAGATAATATAATTTTCTTGTAATGCAGTAGTGTAAAATAATGCATACATCTTGTTATATTGTAACCCAACATAATACATTTATCTTGATATGAATCAGGAGCAAAGCTGTTGCGGAGGGAGAGAAACAACACTGCAACGTCTGTTATCGCGATGTAACGCGCGGTGATTCCCCTTCACACATCTGTATTCACTATCGATTAGGCATTCAGATTTTTTTCTGTTGTCATAAAAATATGTAGGTGCCATAACATCACACCTTTGCGATATAGAAAACTTGTATGACGAACAATAAATGTCAGAAGCCGAGACCATTGTGACAGCTCCCTGTGTCAGACTGAAAGCTCCTTAAGGTCTTACTAAGATTATGGAGGATATGGAAATATTTAAAAAAGAAAAATGTATATATATATATATATTAGTATTCCGTAGAAACAGCTTGACGTGCTATGATAACGAACACAGAACATGGAAAAATAAAATAGTCTTTGATCTTATTAATTGTCGGCTATTGTTGTCTGGCCCGCCAGAGCACATCACAATCAACAGAGTAGGGTCATAAACCTGTTACAAATGTTGGCGCCTTGTCAGTCGGGCTGTCGTTTTGACGAGATCTCGGTGCCGCGAGACTTGATGCGTGAATAGAAAATCGGATTGTATGATTCGCTGTCCATCATTTGTTATTATATCAAACATAGTAAAATTCCGACAGTTGATGAGTGGACAGAAATACCTGTTATAAAACTAACGTGATATGACGAGCTGTTGACATGAACGATTATATTATCACAATTTTGAGATAATCTAGACAACTACTTAGACGGATTCCAAACATTTACATAATAGTTTATTTTATATATAGTAACCTATCACACTGCCCTTTCCGGTATACATTCTTTAGATAGTTTTACATCAATGAAGAAAAATGAAACTACCATTCAGAATTTTTTTCTTTATATAATATGAAATATAATTTATTAGGATTATTTCCTTCATGTTAAAAGGAAATTATGTAATTTGGTTAATATTTTCAAAAAGGTTGAACGTAAATAGTTTGAAGCAACAGTTTAGGCCTGTGCATTTTTATCTTTATGATTACACAATATGAGGTATATTACCTCCCTTTTAACCTAATTGGTCATGATAATCATTAACCGCATTACCGTCTGTGTTAACTTTTGATATATCAACAAAACTATTAAAATGTATTTTAAGTGCATGAACTTACGGTACTGGTAACCTTTGATATTGTAATAAAACAATCAATATATTATGTTTAGCTTGCAAAAACTCTGATACTACCTTAATAGTAATGTAGATTTCTCATATTGAAATTATTTTATATCTTTCAGAAAATGCAGATGGCGAATCGAAAAGATCGAGAACATCCTACACACGGCACCAGACGCTTGAATTGGAGAAAGAGTTCCATTATAACAAATACCTCACAAGACGCAGACGAATCGAAATTGCGCATGCGCTGAATCTCACGGAACGACAAATAAAGATTTGGTTCCAAAATCGAAGAATGAAATGGAAAAAAGATCACAAACTCTCACATATAGCCAAAAACATGAACTTCTGTAATGCATTGGAAAAAGTGTCACAAGAGCGAGAACATAAGGGGACCTTGTGAATATGTCAGATAATAAATATACTCAAACTCTTAAGACGATGTGACATATCGCTTACTCACACAACCATTGACGTGTTCAATAGAACGTCATCACTTACGTCATTATCTATGGCGATAACGTCACGCAGATCCGGTTGATTCACGCCCATGTACTTGCTCTGCAACGACTGTGGAAAATCGAAGGATATTCGCAACGGATGGTCGCAAGATATTCGACACTGAGGAAAAGTCCCGGGTCCAGTTTAGAAAGAGTCTTTTAGGACGGTGTCGCCAATAATAACACTAAAACAGTATCCGATCAGTTATGTGGATCCTTTAGCATTTGGAAAGGTCCAATGAGCTATTTTAGTGTTCTTTTAAAACAAATATTGTATGAAAACAGATTATATCGACTAAATTAGATTAAAGGCGAATATTTGTGAACTATTTTCGTGTTCTTTTGAATCGAATAAATTATTAATGAAAGCAAATTTATCAGCGCTTAATTAGATAAAACTCAAATATTTGTAGCTAGGTTATTAATTATTTAAGTTCATTATGTTTGCTTATAAGATAAACGATTTCACATTTAACGGTGATTCATGACATAGTTTCAATATTCTACTATCGCGATTATCAGGGAAAGATTACCGACTGCTACATGCAAGTATGTTCATTGTCAATCATATGAATAAGGATTAGTACAATCAGGGGATGTTGCTAGATCGGCAGAGTATTTCAGTATTTTAACATAACATGTGTAGTATTTCAAGTCAATGTGGACGACACAGTAATTAACATGGAACAATTGCAGGGAAAACGAATGTGGAAAGTGTGTGTATGAGTTCAAAGTCGAGTGAGGTGAATGAATGGAATTTTGTATATGAAAATCCAGATATTGTAGTGCTTATTATGTTGGATGTGAGTAATGATATCGTACCGAATTAAAGGGACATATTTTGCAGTTCTGACAGAACACTGTCAATACAAAAAAACACTGATTACAAAATGTACAGGTTGCAATTCCTTCAAATTTCCACAGTGCAGCCGAGTGAAAATATTCGTGTTTTTTTTTATTATGTAGAGTAAAAAACGTTAAAATACATCTACACGATTTGACATTTTAGATATTTCCAAAGTGTGCCCCTTTAATGAATTTCGAAATTAGCTACTGAACATGTACATACTTTATATAACCTCGGTTTTCTTATCAGGGTAATGACGAGGATTATGTGTGAATTACGTAATAAATATATGCGTATTACGTAATTAATATTGAATACTTATAAATTGTAACTATGTATTTATGTAAGTAATTGTATCAATCGGCGATAAATATTTTCCGTTGATATGAGAATATTTTATTTAGCCACAATTCCAATCGTATCTGTGTCTGTTTCGTTATTTATGTCGTAATAGTCGAAATAGTGTTGGTCTTATTTTACATTTTCAAATTACAAAAAATATAAATATATAAATATATCTATATATTGTTTAGTGACTGAATTGATATACTTCTACAATCAAACTAAAGGAGAAACATTGCAGGTTGACGTTTCCCTGAGCTATATACATTTCACATAATGTTGTTAGCAACAATTTGAAGATGGATATTTAGGAAAAGGTTAAAGAGAGCTGATCTATTTATTTATATCATTTTTTTATCTGAAAGATAACAAGTTGTTATGCAACAACCGAAATAATAAAATGCTGAACTTGATACATGTTTTATATATATATGTGTTTCTACAATATCTTTTTCCATGATTCAGGACAACTTTCTGATACTATATTTCTTACTGTATGTTCATTACTTGGATTAAACGTGAACATTGTAAAGTATTCAAAAGAAAAAGAAGAAAACAAATGGCGCAAATTGACTAATCTTGCTACTGCCCTTTTTAAACTGAAGCCTGTACAAAGCAACACGAACCTTCTTGAAAATTAGTTTTAATTACGTTACATTGCAGTTCAATGTGCACAGAAATAAATTTGCTGATTTTCAAACAAACACATTTATAATTATATTTGAACTACAACATATGGACATCACGTATTTTTGCTCAATAATCCCAATAAAGAAATTCAATATAATACGTTTAATTTCCAATAGTTAAATTAAGAGTTTAACGTAAGAAATATATGTCTGATTTAATGTCTTTGAAAAGCACACAAATTGAATGAAACCGTAGAATAGAAATAACTTTAGTTTCATATTTCATTTAATTGTAATTCGTAGGAATTTTACTGCCTAGTTGTTAATTTGAAAATTAAATATGATGAATATAATTTATATTAAATGACTCATTTGAAGATATTTAAATCTCGTGACCTTCTACCTTCATACTGAGCATGTGTCCAATCATTATCATGTTATATATGCCATTTGTTCATTGTCAATTTCGGTAGCTATACTGCCAGTCGTATAACGTCAGCGTACGATTAATTTGGAATAAAAGATAATTTTAAGGAAAATTACTTTTGATTTCTAGTTGTTATTTTATAAGGGATATAGTTGTGGAGCTTGTAGAAAGTGTTTATATAGACATGGAATCATTAATGATATGCAGAATATTAGAAACCAATAGCATTCTTGCAACAAACCATTATAATCAACATGCATAGCTGAATACAAAACGGCATTGACAGGAAGTTGAAGTTGACTACAAAATACCACAAGGCATGCTTGAACCAACTAGTATTTAACTCATTCACCCCTGAAGTCAAATATGAGCTCTTCCAATTCAAAAGTTGGAATAGTTGAATTAATGCGACCTTACAATGCGAAAACAAAATGCATACCAACGAAGACCATGTGTAAGTGAAAGATATATCTTAATTCAAATTTACCTATAACAAATCTTGACAACAAACTTTACAATATTTTTCAAATAAAAGAAAATTTTGTCTATAAGTCAAATAACACATTTCCTTGCTGTCTTTCTGAGCTAAACATTTTGCTCAGAACCTTGATAAAGACAAACATATGCAAATAAGTGGGTCGTAAGACTTTATATTTGAACAGTCGTTTAAAATGAATTAATCAAGAGATGACATTTTCTATCAATTGTTTTATCAGTAGATTTGTTTGAATGCAAGGGGTATTTACTTACGATGTTTGAAGCTGTTTCTTAATATCTCTGTAAGACATCAACTGCGATAACTGATACGATAGGGATTACCGTAGTATTTCACTTAAAGTTCAGCGTCAATTATGTTAGCAAATGGGCTAAATGTTAACCATTTATTATATCTGCTTCATGCCTGTACTGATATATACATCCATGTCGATTTTACGTGATATTGTGCTAACATAAGCCTAACTTGTCCCCCTGATAAACGTGAGTATGTACAATCAACGCTCTTATAGAAAAAAGTAAATGAAAGTTATTTTTTCAGTTTTATCTGAATAACTCTTGCTAACTGTCGTCGTATTAAAGAATTTACACAATATCACGACTCGATTTGCAAACAAATCGCAAAATAATATTCGGGAACATTATAATACCTTGAATATTATTTTCGAGAGCTAAAGAATAATTTTACCAGATGGCTGCTTTAATATAGATTATAAATGTAATTTCTACCAATAAGAAAGGTTATTCAAACATCATCTTGAAATATCTAATGTCAGTCAGTAATTATAACAGTAGTAATCTGGTGAGGCCGTCGGCCAGGTAATTTGCCATTATACATTTCACTTATTGCACAGTTATGGACCAAATAAATAAAAACTAAGTAATACGCTATCCTTGCTCAAAGAACATGTATTAATAAGACTTTGAGCAACATTTCCAGGATAAAGGAATGCTCATGAACTAGGTGTGTTGCCTCCTGAAACGGGAATAGATACAGACGTCGTGAAAATCAATATTTTGCCTTAAATACACACCGTTCAATTCAATAGCATTCTTCCTGTTGTCAGACCATGCGTTTGAAACCCTAACACGCCTTGACAAAGTGCATTGATGTTATATATAATCCTTTCGAATATATTTTCGCTATATTTTCTCATTTAAGGTTATTCCTAAATCATCTGATTACATAGACTGAACAGAAGAACTTTTTCAGCAGAAAATGTATATGTCAATATGACCATTAAAATAAAGAAAAATGTGCAATCACTTATTTCAAATATGTCTATATTTTTTTCAAAATATTGAATTGATATTCCTTTGTCTTGTATCACTAACGTTACTATTTTACATTTATTTTTAGTATAACAGATATTTAAAACATGTTATGATTTCATTCGACTATTGCATTATATGTTGTAATGCTAACATCTTTTACGACAGTTACCGCTATATTAAACATAACTTGTGTTGCCAACAAAAACAATAAGCACACTGCTATATCGTTTGATTCATTTAAGCTTTATTTATGTAGGAATACCACACATTTAAAAGGAGATTAAAATAGTAATTTGACGACCCCTCACCTTCCCGAAAAACATGTTTCAAAGGGATTTAAATATATAAATGTTCTTTTCTCTCTCTCAAACATTGTTCAGAAGTGGATATTCTAAATTTCATCATATCAATGTTACTGTCATCACTTCCTACTATAGCCAAATATTTTAGTTACAATTTCTAATATCTTGTTTATAATGTGACAAGACGGTGTTCAAAAAATACTTGCTCAACAATATAATTACAACGACGAAAATAATTTTTGAAAAAAGTCAAAGTCGAATCCGAAAAGATTTTCTTTATACATGGACATACAAAAACGCTACAAATGTGTTACAACAATTTTATTTATTTTATTTTGTGTACGAGTTATAGATACATGTGTTAAAAAAAGAATAGACGTATATAGTGTTTTTAATATTGGTTCTATATATGCTATTAAGGTATCGTATGGTATACTGTTTGCCATCAATAGTCCCTGAGCGAAAGACGAGTGAAATATGACCTCAAGGCAGGTACTATGAAGCCGTGATACAGACTTGAACTGTATATCACGTATTTGTCATACTCCAATCCCTCTTAATCATACACAAATAAAGTCATAGATTTAAAATCCCTGAGGTGAGAAGAGAACTTGAAAGTAGCAGGTGTGTTGTTACCAGTGGTCACTCACAGGAAGTGTTTTACTTCTTAGCGCGTGCGTATATATTTTACTGCCTAAAAGAGTAATGTACAAGAATATGGCAGAGTGATTGACCAAACACATTTCGTAGAATTTCTGTTGAGCCTATATATCACTTCAGCGATAGGGAAAGTCCGGTGCACTCTGCTGCTCTCTTCATATATATATATAGAGAGAGAGATAATATCTTTGAACAATGATTCCCCGTCTAAAGAAATAAAATCAACAATTTACTACTTCATATCAAATAGTTATTTAAACAATACATTAAGTAGGTTTTAAACATACTTTTACAATACACCAAAGTAGTGTATATATGATCGAACATTGCAAACCATTGAAGAAACAGTTTTCGTATAACTTGACATGTTTAAAAACATGAACAGTATTTCTTCAAAGTCCGAAAAAAAACAATGTTATCTTAGTACATGTAATTGTGACTACCTCGTTAACGTCTTGGAAAGCCTGATAACGAAGGTCAATAGTCAACGATCTCTCATATCTGACCAGAAATAGTCCTTCCTATTATACATGGAAAACACAACCAGATATTGAAATGATCAATGTTTTTGTGCAAATTTGAACTCTTTCCTTATCAGTGCTATTTAGAGGTGATATTTCGCATTCATCCTAATACGCAAAAGCGTTTTATCATTTCATTAGATATTATAAATTATTATCTCCATGACACAGAACCCAGGTTATGACCGTAAAAACAGCATTGAAAACTGTCAGAGAGATTACGACAAAAAGTGACAGTATGCTTAGGATGTAGGAACAAGATTTATTTGAAGTTGTTTACTATTTGTGATGGATGTTATGGGACTTGATGGTAGAGATAATTTATTAAAATCATAATTCTCAGATACATGAAAGACCCTTTTAGACAAAAATAAGTATGAAATGTATCGCTTAAATTATTGTTATCTGTGGTATTTCTTCGTTAATTCGATCTGGTAATAATCTGGTATAAACAAAGACTGCTGACGAAATTTTGATCTTGAGTAAAATGTAATTACATGCAGTTATAATAGAAGCATGCAAATGGCTATGTAATAAAACACGTCGAATTTAATTGAAAATTTGAACAAACAATTTCAAATGTCCTTAAAATTTCGAGTAGTTTTCAAACTATTAGAGAATCTACAGAGATTAATTTAGTTAATTTACCTCAAATGTAAACTGTCCCCGAGTTAATCAAGGTACCGATATTCTCATCGCTTCGTATACGTATAATATTTTTTTATCATTTTAAATGTTACTACAGATATGTTACATGTACTGTTAGCTTTATTTTAGCTATTAGTGATGGATTGCAAATAAGTAAAAGGGAACGCCTCAAGTTTAGAATGAAACAAGTTGAAATATTATCACATTTTCAAAGGAAAGGTGCTATCAGAAGCTCAAAATGAGTTCATAAAGGAAACTACATTCAACGAAATCTGAGAAGATAAAGACTTATTTTGTAACACGACTGGATAGAATAGTTTTTAAAAATAGAAACAGTCATAGTATGAGAAAAAATGTAACAGGAGTTCTCGTGTTAGATATATCGCACAGAACAAATTAAAAATGTACAATTAAAAACTATGAAACAGTTTTTGTCAATATAATTTGAATATACGCATCTGGGGAAAAAATATATATTTGCAAACGTTAGGAGCCTTTACGGTAATCCTGTGGTTTCAGGGTATCGCTGTTCTCATCTTCTGGTGCATACTTTTCTTCACAGCCCCAACATGTGTCTAAAGAGACTGGTATATTAAAATCACATTAAATGGAACTTAGTAAATGTTTGGTATGAGGCCGTGGAAGAAAAACTAGCAAGTCATTACCTTGTCCTGCCGATTTGATGTTAAGATGTTTTAATGTTTAGTTTTGTTACAATGCCATAAATCATATTTCGCTGACGAGAAGCGGTATATTAGATATCATGATTCCACAGTGTTTCTTCGTCTGTACTTTAGAAATTGGAATTTTCATCTTATAAATATGATTTCTTCCGAGAGGAAAAAAAAATACATATCTCAGCATGTCAAAATATATTTAGTTTCTATATCATAACTCATGATGAAATAGCGGCGTTTGAGAGCAATATGAGTTCCATTACTGTATACTTGAGACGAGAGTGGTATGTCTAAAACGGTATATCTGATATTGAGATATACGACGGACAACTTACTTGTAATTAGTAAAGTGGGCTAAACGCACGGATATCATTAGCAAAGATAGCTTTTGATAAATACACCCAAAGTCATTTAAAATGAATGAATTAAAAACACTTCCATCATAGCAACATCCTTCAAGTAACAGTAAAAAAGGGGAAAAAAACAAGCCGTTTCTAATGTCTTGTTATATTTCATTTTAATAAATTTAATGTAGTAAAATGTGTCAAATAGTGTAGCAGATACATTAAATTTATATATATCACTTAAAGATATGTTACCATACCATGAACACATTTATTGGAGGTGGCGTCACATTAACATTGATTTTGTTGATCAAACGACCTGTGCAGTGCATTATAGGGATGTGTAGGTTCTAGCGGTATCAAAGACAATTGATTAGGAAATTGAATAACTAAAATAAAATTTAAAAAAATGAAAAAAAAAATGAAAAAAATGAAAAGAAACAAATTGCTGCTTGGGTGATATAATAATTCATAATACAGTCATAGCACACACAAAAACACGTGTAGGTAAGTTCATATCATGATTATACATTAAAATCAACTAATTTCGATTCTATAGTTTATGAAAATTATATGATGCACCAAGAACCAAGGAAACACCAAGATGAAAGGAAAAGCAACATGGGTTAAGTTTTTCTTTAACTGAGTATGTCAGCTAAGTTGACATATTCTGTCAAATATAAGAAAATGTAAAGGGCAGTTAGAAACTAGTAGCACACGTATTGTTCTGGTTAGATGCAACTGTCAACAGAACAAATCTTTTCAAAAATTGTTTTTGCTTATTGTTAATGGCTGTATGATTCGGGGCACATGGAACTGTAACATGCATCTACCATATCTGACGATATCTTATAATCACCAAAGGACTAAAACTTAAGAAATGAAAATGTTGATAAGTAGCTTGGGTGTTTTGTCAAATAATAAGGCAAAGACTATGTATTCCTATGTATTACTTAAACGTTGTCATTTGAATCCTACAATAAACATTTTAACTATCAGCAATGTTGAAAGCATTGCATTTTTATATTAATGTCTCATCAATCTTATAAATATTTACAAAACTTATCTAGTACAAAGCAAAATACCAACATCACTCCGTAGCAGAACTTATAGACATGGTTAAACAGCGAATGTCCCACACGTCTTGATAAAAGTGAACTCTCTGCAAGATACTCGTTAATAAATTATTTTTAAGTGAACGTAATAGAAATTTCGTGATACTGTTATACGGAGGATAAACCTTTACATAAGAACAGATGTCAAGTTGGGGATTTTGACAATGGCAGCAGGCTTCCTGCGTGTTGACATGCCCATGTTTACAGTATGAAGTCTAAGTCTCCTTTACCTCGGGTAGGCATTGCAGTTCCGGCTCATTACATCGAAACTGCAACATCACTATTCGATCATTGTGTTTGATAGAAAATATCAAGCATCGATTTCACTTGACCGACCAAGGAGGCCTGCCGGTTACCGCCAATTATTTAATGACTTCGTATCGTTTTTTTCTGTACCAATGACTAAATATGAGAGAAGGTAAGACCTGACATGGGACCACGGCCAAGGGTTCATATGACGTGTAATCGGGTGAGCATGTCACGTGTCAGACTGACACACTGACACATGGCCCGACTTCCGTCCACTGCTCGCGACCTCAAGGTCACTGAGGCTCGAGACTTTTCACTGGGTCACGGAAGGGCGAGACACGTCTGGAGGTCTTCCATTATATAAAATCACGCTGGAGAACCGTAACCACAATTGTAGACGGAAGAATTTCTTACCTTCTGTCGCATTGTAAAATTAGGGGATTGGTACATAATTCAACGGATGTAAGCAAAAGTGTTCTTAAGTAAAAAATAAAACGAAACGAAATAATAGTGCCCTATAACTAAATTTGTATTCGTTTTTAACAGGCACCAGTTATAATTGATTTAATATGCGTTTTACTACACAACCATATCACATATCTTACTGCAGTGGAAGTTGTATGTAACACGGGGGAAAATGGCACAATAAAATGTTAAGATTTGTATTATCTTGAGTCTAACCAATCATCAGTTTAGAGTGTGGAATCCCAGTAAAAAAAATATCGAAGTTAAGCAATATTATACAAACGTGTGTCGAGTTGGGAAGATGTTGTCTTGTAAAATCGCGGTAACGGTTTGACTGTAAACACTAGAGCAGAATCTGAGAAGCGTATATGATGATAAGGAGAGAATGTGATCAAAATTAATCTGTTTTAAAATTAAGGAAGTCTTAATTTTCCTTATCTGTATAGGGCATGACCTTAGATCCACGGCTTAAATCAAAACTTTCCATTTTTACCAATTTCACTTGTAAAAAGTCGGCGTTCGTAGTGCGCCTGTCACAAGTCGGATAAAGACTCTGTCATGAGGAGATAAGGAAAGCTAACAAACGAGTCCTTTACGATAAACAATTACAAATAGTGTAGCTCTCACCGACAGACCAGGCTTGTATTATCCTTTTATCAAAAGCATTGTTAGCTTCAGTCTTTGCTGATCAGGAGTGATGACGTAACGTATGCGTAGTTATAACAGCGTTTGTAGCTTACAGACGTTACCTATCCGCGGTTATGACAGCTAGTGACAGACCCTGTCAGTTCTGCATCGAGATAGTCACAGTATTCTTATATCGATCTTGATATCAAGCCGGTTAATCCAGGATTGTTTAGAGCAGTGATACATTTTCCAGGCAGAACTTGACTTCACTGATAGCTCTGCTGAGAGGACAGCTATTTAAAAACGTCAAAAATATCTCTGTTGACACTGGGGGTATCGGCGTAGCATCATTAGAGTCAGAGAAATGTCATGCACCGTAATGTATGGTCAATAGACAGGGTATTCGGTACACTTGTAAAGTAAAATGATAGTAGTACAAGTGTAGTTACATAAACATAGACGATACAAAACTACATGTAAACACTTTGCAAACCTATAAAATGAAGCAAATAAGTATATCAGGATTCTTTAGGATATATTTCGTTCCAATTTACGGTGCATCCTTTTACAAAATCGACAACGAAACGCTCTAAGCAGAAGCAGTATATTGCTTCAAATAACGTATTGCAGACATTGCAATCATGATATAATGTACAAGCGTATATAGGATCCCAGTACAGATAAGGATGTCCTAGAAATGTCAGAAATCGACAATCTATAACCAGTGACTAGGTACACGTGAAACTGATAGCATTGATATTCATAAACAAGAACATATTTTCAAACAAACGTCAAAATTCAGACGAAAACGCCCGTAGAATCTGATGACGATGACGATAATATAATTATGCTTCGCCAACAAAAATCTAGATCATACGGGTAAAATGAATTTATGATTACAAATGCCGTGTTTATTAAATTGATTTATTGTCGTCGCTTTATCCGAGATGCACTTTGAAAGGTCAAAATGTAGATTTCTTTTTCAGTTACAATTATCGTACGTAGATGGAACCTAAGAAGGTATGTATAACACTTATTTGATACATGTCTCTGGCGGCAAAGAAAGAATTATGAGCATTCATTTCATAAACACCATTTCATTATTTTCATCATGATAAAACGCGCTTCCTTTATTTTTTTTCTCAAAAAAACTAAAATTAGATATTTCGTACACGCCCCATATCCAGTTCCATTTCTTATCAATTAACAACAGTATGACACCAGGTCACTCCCTTGCTAAACAATTGCTATAACAAACGGGTTGACTAATTTAGTCTCAGAGTTGCTTTATTTTCTTTCTCGAGAGTCCATGCCTGTTAAAAATGATTGAATCTAGATTTTCCTGAGATAGGAATCCTCTTCAATAATGAACTACATGTCTATCTACTCTATAAGCTTTATTCAATGAAGAAGAATATTAATGATGGTCATCAAAACCTTATTCTCAAATCGTTGTATGTCAAGTGTCTTAAACGTTTAAAGTCTTTTCTATGTCTTAGATCTTTTGTGTCTGATTTTTCCCCCCAGAAAGTAGAGAGATAACACGATGTGTTTCATATTTGATGCGGGACACGTTGCACTTCCGTAGTTCCATGTATCTCTTCCGGTATGTATTTAAAACATTTTCCCGTTTATCTCCACCGTTTTGTTTGTCCGTCAGTAATGTTTGAAATTGTTGTTTTTATTTCAGACCGTAATATGTATGCTTATATGATAGTTGATAGATTTATTATATGAAAACAATGTGTTTTTTGGCTATTATTTACAGTGTTTTCTCATTTTTCTCACGTTTTGTTATTATATCACTGAAATATTGTAACATTGCGTATCAGCGTGATCCTATTTCAGTTGTTTATACATTTAGCATGTCATGTTTTTACTTAATTTAATGAAGTCACTTGGACGTGTGATTATTAACGAAGAATGTGTGGATATTAAAATATAAGTAAGACGGTCTGAAAGGCCGTACAGTTTTAACTCTACTGAACCAGAAAAGTTTGTTATGCCTTATTTGAAATTTACATGGATATTGATTACCATTTAAGTCCACAATGCACGCGAACAATTGAAAAATATATTGTTGCAAAACTTAACCCATAGATAAAGAGGCTCTTGTTACATCACTGAAAATTTAGCGAGCTTTTACATGAAAGACACGCTTTTAGGATTGAATTTCACGTTTTGTTGCAAGCACTCCTCAATGAAACTTGTACCCAAGCTACATGTGGAAAACGGGAATATCACATAAAAAATATCTCCCCTGTCCGAAATGTCAACAGGTGACGCACGGATCTTCAGAATCTATTTCAGTTATTGATATGAAACATCTAACTGTCAATGAAAATTAATCTGACCCCTGATAAGCAAGGACCTTTTGACACCGTCGAATATAAGATAAGCGTCCAATCCCTAAGTTGTAAGACGTTTTGAAAAATTAGATTTCGTATTAGATTACTCATATTTAAGCGTTGTCAAATCATGCCAAAAGGAAGCAACGCATAACGTACAAGGCCAACAAACACTTTATCTTTGGTAATAGCTTAATAGAATAGTCTGCACTCGACTCGGTCGGGTATCATATTGTTATTGTGAAACATACAGAATGAATGGTTTATACTATCATTGTCATTGCAGTACCCCTAGTTAAATAAAACGCATTTATCACTTATACAATGCTAACAGTGGTTGCATGTTACCCTCATTAGCTAATAACCAAGTCGTTGGGTCACTCCGTACTTAGTTGGGCCGATACTATATCGGACCGGGTGTGTGTGAATGGAAACCATTCACTCGCTACGGGATCCACTCATGCTTAAATAATGTTACGTTCTTAAAATGCGGGATCTGTTCATTTAGAAAGTCGTGTCCAAATTTGCTACGGTCTGAAACCTCGTAACGACCCGTGGTTTTGTTTGCGGTTTTCGCGTCTCATAAAACAGGCGAAAATAGAAGCTGGTGACATGTTGTACATATACATGGCGCTACCACAATAGAAGCGTATTTGCCGGATTGTTGGCATACAATAGGATCAAACATATCAAGGTGTTAGCTATCTTTACTTCGTCGAGGTTGATCGATATTTAACATGAAGATGTCTTATCGTGTATTGCTGTTTTGTAATGTAGTTAATTCAAACACAAAACAAAACACTAGACCGCCACTGAGTTGATATGTTAAATACGCTATATACTATGCAAAATTTACTTCATCGATGTGTGTGTCTATTGTTTTATATATCGATTTCTGGATACGTCAAATAGTGTGCTGTATAGTATTATGTACATGCATAAGTAAATAGTTTTATATAAAAAAAAAAATATAAAGACTAAACAGTTAAAAGACTTTCCCGTCGAACATTTTGTTGATGGATTGTCAAAACCGACTGCAAAATGGTCTCTGTATATATTGAAGAATTCGTCACCTTTAAAACAACAAATTGCCAACTCGGGGTTTCAGCGGAGACCCTGGTTTAGTACTTTACAAATTGTGATCAGGAATCTATTGCTATTGAGCATTGTCCAAATAACGAGCGAGACCACTTTGTATAAATCAACGGCCGATAGGCAAACAGTTGTTATTTAACGAGGGCGACATCAGAAATTATCTAGAAAGTTTTGCGAATAGATCCTACTTCGTTTAGAAGTGCATTCATAAACATTTTTTTTCATATATTTATGAAATACATATAATATATATTTTTAGAACTCGAGTTGTTGTTCCCTTAATTGATAAAGTAGCACATTTCTTTATTATGAAAGTATCAAAATGCTAAACTCAAAAAACAAAAACCCCAGATGTTTATGAATGAAACTGAAAACATACATATGTACATGCGTTCGTTTACTCTAAGCTTAAGTCAATAGACAACTCCGGATTCTGACAGAGAAAAAATCCGAATATATGAGGTGATGTAAATTCTCAAATTACATTTCTCTGGCACTATCATAATACGAACTGATATAGGCAAGGTTCTTATCCTTAACTGATAATATTTGAATCTAAACATATGTACTTTGTGCCGAGGGTGTAGATAGCACAAAGGTTTTTTTACCATTAAGCACTGAGAATTTACTTGAAATTCCAATGAAATATTTTATTGATATAAATATGTTTAAAAAAGATCAGCTTTGTCTGTTCATCTCACAGTTGAGTTCACAAACAATTCATTGTAAGTGTAGCTTTCTTATATCAACATTTCTTTGTTCAGAGCCACGAAAGTTTAAAGAAAATGGATTAAGTAATTCTAATTTCTAAAGAGTTTAAATAAATGCAATATATGTAAGACGAACCATATATCCTAAGCATAAAACTGCAATTTTGATAGCTTATTATTATTCACAATCATAATGACGTGTATAAATATGTTGGTGTATCATATTCCTGAAACGTGTACCTTTGCATTGGTTCTGGAGGAATTGTCGATACACCACACATTATTTTCTTATATTTAGTATTCTTTGAATGATGTTTTGTTAACAATACTTTCCAAAAATCTGGAATTGTCTATACCTGTAGGACACTAGAGAGATTTTTAATATTCATTGTCGCGTGCAGTTTGTAAACAAGATGTTTAATTGGTTTCCCTGACAACTTGTTACTACGGCTGGCAGATTGAATCTGACAAACTCTCGCTTGGCCGGCCATCATCTGTCACGCGCGCGTTGTCACCTGCCAGTGTCTCCCCCTACCTGTTAATTTTACCTGACTAGGTGTATCGCTGGTCAACTCTTTTTTAAGCGTCTGTCGTAAATATGTCCAGTTGGTGTAAGTCTGTATCAAATATGCCACTATTTAGATCTAAAACAAGTTAATATGGCATATCTAGTTCACTTGCTGTCTTCTCCCACGTAAACGAAGATAACTACAGCATGCTTTACGGATTTCATTAACTAGCATTAGTATAACGAGCGTCGACACAAACATTACTCATTTCAACAGGAATGAAACATGCATGCCTAAATTGATTGTAAAGGATTTTCACTTGGCTTAATACAATTATAAATACAGACGTCTGTTTGGATATTTCACTAATGAATTTATTTTAAAATTGTTGGTCTTCATCATAGGTGGATTATGAAACATTACACATGAAAACATGAATTATCAATCATATTATCAAAAGGCTCTACAGAACAAATACACAATATGTATACCTAGACTTCTTAAACAAAGCAGAACAATAGAATATAGTTACAACATTCATTTCTGTAAAATTCAATACTGCACAAACTGGCAAAGTTGTTGACAACCAAATGAATAAATAAAAAAAAAGCAAAGCAAAAAGATTTTCGTATCCATTGTGTAAAATGTACATTCTGACAACCCATTTAAACCTTGTGTTTTATTTAGCGCTGTCTTTTAATTACCCTTGTCAGGATCAACAGGTGCAAATATCTTGAATCATTTGTGGCACGCGATAACTAGCTCCCATGCCGTATGTTAGAGACATGATTGACACGAGGTTACGATACGTGTACATTGCACAGAAATTATAGTTATGTCATTTTCTCTCGAAACCATTTATGCTATGGTATATGTCCTGTGCTATCACGTATTTGACAATAAGGGGTTAAATCACTTATTTCGAGTAGACATCTCGTACGTGTCGGCTATGTTAAATCACCGTGTTTATCTTGCCTGATTAACAGAGAAAACATTGTCACGTGACCTACTCACCCATTGAACGTTAGGTTATGAACCTAAGGCCTATAATATCTATTCTCAGGTCAACTTATCGTAATTCTGACTAATGCCCTACAGGATGTCATATTAACAGAAACAGCATGTGAAATATACATGTGAAATATACATGTGAAATATTCTTAAGGCAATTTGTTGGGATCGCCTCTGTTCGGAATGTAAAACTTGATGAAATGCATACAAATTTACCCCATTCATTACAACCTTTATAAAATCCTACTTTTATTTTAAAATTGATAATACAAATGAGATTATCACTTATGCTGATTTGAAAACTAATCAAATTTAGACGATTTTTATAGATGAGTAAGAAATGTCAATACCTTTATTACCTAACGTGATTTCTACACTAACGTGAACGCTGTTTCTATGGTGTCGACACTGTATGCTAACAACGCATACTGGATCAGATATAGAAGGGAGCTAATTACCGGTGTTTTGTATGCAAATTATCTGTCTTCTACCTTATCTGGGTATGACATTAATCTCTAAGTTATTACAGACTATTTATTTGTAAATCATTCGCAGAAATACAAGTATTGACGAAAAATAGGATGATTAAAATGTTGATTTTCTGAAAGGTGCCAGACAGCATATGCTATTGATAATGCTAAGTGAGTGCGTCTCTTGATATACCGTGATTATTCTCATTATCAAATAACACAATACAAATGTTGTGCACCACCAACATGTATTGATAGGTCGTATAGGCGATGATCAAAAGCAAGATGAAAGATGTAATGCCATATGACACACCTCTCTCTTCGTACGTCCCCAAATTAAACTTAACAAAGATTAAAAGTTTGTGTTTTCAAGATGTTACTCATTCCTTTTAACATCAACGAAAAGTTCACATGGCCGGTTGTACTACGATAGTATAAGAGATATAGTTATAGATGTAAAGTTACATTTGATAGCTGAACTTATCTTCCAATCGCAAAGTTAGGACAGCTCCCCCTAATGTTCTCACTCCAGTTTCAGATACGCCATTTATGCTGGAGAATATCAAAGCTAAAGAAACATATTTTGTCCTTGTATATAACATTTATTGACAGGCGTACCCTAAAAATACTAATGATTTCTATTTCCCAGCTTCCCATTCACATATGTTGAACGATATGAATCTGTATTAATTATTTCACAACAGCAGATCGAATAATGCGTCCTCAATATTGATAAGATTCGCGTCATTCGAGCTTTGACCTCCCTGTTTCAAATATAGTACTGACATATATTTACGAAATGAATTACGTTTTTTGTATCTCCCGTTTATCTAATTTAATTAACTAATTCATCCCTTAAGACACATTTAAACTTTTCCAATTCAATAGTTGGAATAGTCTATTATGAAATTTCAGGGGTGAATGAGTTCGGCAAAATAAAAAATACAAGTATATATTTAATTTTATAGATGGTTCTGCATGCTATCCATAAAAACAGTCTGAACAGGATTGTGAACAAAACATTTTTGTCTTATTTCTATTCATGTTCAGTCTTTAGGGAAATATAAAATATAAAAAATGATAATTGATTGTATATTTACAGGGTCCGTAACTCAGGGTCCATACAAATAGACAACAGACGAGATTTCAAACCAAACAGGAAAGACAGTCATTAAAGTTTATAATACTGATTCACATATGGGCCAAATTGTGTGGAGACATTTTTATGGTTATTTTCACAATTTCAGCAAATACTTATCTTCACCTCAAAGAAAAAAAACATGAGAATCTCAAAGAGTGGTGAAAAAGTAAGTCGAACTTAAAAGCTACGAAATTAGGAAAAACATGTCCAAGATTGCGGGTTATGTTGTTTTTAATGTAAATCTCTTTTTGAGATGAAAAGTCATTTTATTTTGTATTTAAAGATGTAACGTAATGACTTTCAAAACTTAATCTAAGACGTTTCGTCATTTTCATGTGGAAAAGGGACGTAATGTCGCTATATTACACATACAAAAAGTGTGCCAATAAATAGGAAAAATAGGTAAATTTAAAGTATTTTTTCTCTATTGTAGGTTCACTAAGTGTTCATATAGTTAAAGTAAGGGATGCAGGTCGATGAAGACTGTAGGTATATATTTTTTCCTGGTTTCATTACCTTTTTTTCAACCTGCATGTAGTTTTCCACACTTTGGTTGCGAAAAGACCAATACTTATTTGATGGAAATAAACTTTATAAACTTTTTATAAATCACTTAAATGAACTGTGCTATCATAATGATAGTAAAGCAATCCGGTAGTCATTACTATTATAGAATGTGATCTGTAGACGTCATTACCAACGTTTTAATATTGCATCACAGAATATTGAAAAATAACAATTGATTCGTGCAAACGGATTTCTAATGATTCTCTGCAATTCCAACAAATAAAGATGCAATAAAGATGATATGAATTACTTATGTAGTGTTCCTTGTTGTTGTTGTTATGAAGATACGACGCTGTTGTCGTTTTTTTTTAGATATTTTTACCATAAAACAGGAACAAATTAAAAATAGAAATTAAATCTTACACGGAGATTTTCTTTTAATTTATCGAGGAAAATAAACATATCACAATGAAAATAAAATGTTGAAGCGAAAGTGTAAGTATCCGTCGCCAATACCAATACGGTATAAATGCATGAGCAAACATTATTAATCGGAACTGCGCTTGTCACTATAGGACAAAACTGTATACAGTTGTGTCATACCGTCCGTGGTACCTTGTGCCTTACACACGCAGGAAACCAATAATTCCAAACGTGTCAACGACGTGGATTCGACAATGGAAGTCGGCTACACTATGAGGCAAGCTGCCCCTGCGTAACCTAATCGGCCTTTAAATCTTGGCATGTACAATGCTATTAAGGAATTAGAACAATATGTAACCCATACAAATTTAGTCAAACATAAACAAGAATTCTGTATCGGTTATGCGTGTATGTCACTCGGTACACTGATATAACAGCAGATGGGGCTCTGACACTACGTTAGGGGTACACCTGTGTTGTATACATTGCGGCTTATAATTAATTGTTTAAGAAATCAAAATTATTTGTAAATTTAACATAATCAGTAGTGCAAATTAGCATCTGTTCTGAAACACCGGAAGACACATTCTGCATTGCAAAGAGAAATGTATCCTCGAATTCAGCTGTCAGGCCGGCATAGCTAAACCCTTTGCTACAAACCCCCCGATGCATCCCTCTACGATTGCCGCTTGTACCCAGATCCCTCCACACCCTCCGAGATGTAGGTTTGTTATAAATGTTCAAATAATTGAGTAACAATCGGCCGGTGTGCTCTCGAATGTAAGTCCGCTGGGTGGATCAGATGACGAGACATAGCAGTGCTATATACCATCGATTCTCATCCTCAAATTCCTGTGCATGATCAAAGTCATTACCAGCACAAGTGCTATGTGTACATTGTATGTACAACAAACTGATTTATGTTGCATTGAGTTAGTTAACAGTGTTATATAAAAAAAATATGACGCCATTAAAGACAAAGACAATTAAGATAATTGCACAGTAATTTTGTGACATTTATTTTATTCGTGTAATTATTCAATTTTACCTGACGTCAACTAAGGCAAGAGCCCAAAAGGTTCTATTATTATCAAAATACATGAATAATCTGTTATAAATGCGTTTGTTTTACAAAATATAAGTATAAGTATATAAGCACTTCATTTTTGAATTAAACCTCTTTAGTGGAAGATATGTTAAAAAATTTGCATCGAATAAATCATTACAAGATATTTAAGTACTACCTTTATGTTTTTGCTGACAAAATTTTCATCACGTTTAGAAAAATAAAATTGCTACACGCACTGCAAATCGAGTGTGTCTACAGCGAGAAACAAAAGTACATATATCAAAAGCGGGCATGACATCTTGTGCTCAAATATCAAAACATCTTTTGTAATAAATCAACTGAACACTTTTATTCCTGAATAACTAGTGGGTTTATTTACCTGTTATATATCGATTATGCGGCTGTCATCATGCAATCTGCTAATTGCAACAGTCCAAGACACAAACACCTGTTGAAAGCGTTACAATTTCCACAAAAAGCACGTACATTGTATTCTAGTGTTAACGATGTGTGCCGATGAGGTATCGCTTAAATATGTATCTTGATCTTTGTCTGCAAAAACAAATGCATGGTATATTGGACACCCATAAAAACTGATATCTGATAGCGAAGGAATCCTATTTCATATCAGGTTATGTTTGTCAACTAAATTGAATGATTCCATTACATGAATGTCAACAATACGAGAGTGTATTCTGTATTGAAGCGCAACTTACACAATGAGTTCGTATACTTTTTGCAACGTTTGATAGCAACAATGTACACACATCGCCATTCTAGATAGAACTAATCGAACAGTTCACCAACACATAGTTCGTGAAAGCGTTCTATTGCAAAATATACGCATCGTTACCACAATTCGAACAGTGAATGACATAGCTGAGACGTGAAGAATAGTTCAAATAGGTCAATAGAAATTAAACGTGCACGTGTTTTGCGTTCTCGTTGAATATTCCGTGTGGAATGGCGAGTCAATGAGCAAAACGGGAAGAGTCCTTTTCTTGTGTAGTAGCGGGCAAAGGGCGATCCGGCTACAAGGCGATATCAGAGAGCCATCACTCATTCATGCGAGTCCTGTATTCTCTCAGGACCAAGCACCAGTTCAAATAACAACGGCAACGAACGAAATACAAGATTAATGAGAGCGATTAGTTGACCCTTATATAAACATTGCAACTTCAACATTGTTTACGAAATCAATGTTCTTCATTTCGGCGGCACAATATAAAATAGCAGCTCCGCAGTGAAGATTGGGTTGCATCCATTTGTCAAACGACAAAACAAGAAACGAAACGAAATTAATATGACAGACCCTTCTGAATAGATATATCATTTCCAACCTTCAATACACATGGGCATATGAACTGGCTTACTAGAGAGTCCCACAATTATTCATTACCATCATTAGCCAGGGTCGTACCATTCGATTTTAAGGGTTAATTAAGGGTCTTCAGAAAGGATTTATGATCCCTGCCATGAGCTCTTTAGCGAATGGCATCACGTTTATGTCTTTATAATGTATTTATTCATTAACTGGTCTTGATTTGAGTATATCCTTCTTTACATCTCAGACACTCGCGTATATCCATGAACATATTGTATAGGCTAAACGGCGTGTCGACTCTGTGATCCTTCATTAACTGTACCGTATACTTTGCAGTAAGTCTACACTGATGAAGTTACGACAAAGACGTCAAACGTATTTCATTCGAGAGTTGCCCTCATATTTCAAAGCAGCGTTAATAATGATGACACCGCTTTGAATAAACAATCTTCAGAGTGTCCCAGACGAGATGAAAGCGTAAAAACCTTGTTACTGAGAAACAATGTTTTCTACTCTTTTTCGTCCGTTGTTGTATAATAATGTGTAAAAGTAATAGTCAGAACATGCTTGGAGGCAACTTTGTTTCCGATATCGAAGAGGAAATAACAGCTTTCATATATTAAAAAAAAATCAATAAAGGTTAACAATAGTTGAATGCGGAATGGCTAATTGTTCGATATCGTTGTCGCTATTGTCATATTTGACGTTACGATTTTATATGTCTGTAATTCAGGTGGCGTTAAAGTGATTGGTTTTATGCTACAGCTTATGCAGATGTCAAATGTAATAGATCATGTAGCTTCATATTGAAATAAAGCAGATGTATGAATAATAAGATTTCTTTTTGTGGTTCTTACCGAAGCTATCGCACATTTTTAAGATAATATATCCATACAATGGTTTTCAATCATCGTCGACAAAAAGATTACGACCTGTGGTTAATAATTGAAAAATAACACTGAAGGAGGAATACAAATTACAGCTATTACATCGGAAATTTTAGTACGAATACATGTCATACTTGTGTAACTTAGAGGGAAAACATTTGAAAAGTTGTATACATTATCGAAGGAAGTTTACAAAATGAAAATGCATGCTTAATCGTGAGCAAAGGTAAAAAAAGAGTTTATATAGGATTGAAAATGATACTTAATATTCATGTTTTTATTTGCAGTGTTTTGCTACTAAATAACCTAGCCAAAACAATGTCAGAGATACAAGACTATTATTTGAAGTAGCAAAACAGGCAGTCGGCATGACAACGACCACCATAATGGTGCGTTCAGCAAACGGAAAGGACACACATAGACAATGATACCACATTTATCGGTGTATTGTTATCTGCAGATGGTTCCATGTTGTTTTACACTGAACAGATATCACATTTCTATGTATTGTAGTGATTTAAAAAAAATTGTATTGATGTTTTTTGTTACCTGGTACTTGTTTGTAAGGGGAAATGCACAAAACATAGAAAATATGTTCTCAACGGACTTTTCAAGCTAATCAATTGAGAGCGGGATATGTGAACTTCAAGTTGTGGTACATGATTGAGAACTAAATCAGGTTCTTACAAAAACGTAAATACTAGTGTTTAAATATTAAGTAAGATTCATCAGTTTCGAAATATGTAAGTATCAAACTTTAGCTTAATACACATACAATGTGCATGTACTTATTAAATTTGCAACGTTTCAAAACCGACTAGCTCCTTTGGCAAGTCATTCATATCTTGACAAAGAGACCAGGCAGTCTTGCACCGTTGGTATTGAAACGTTGTGACAAGTTTTATAGGCATTGCTTATGTGTTGAGTAATTTTTAAATACTTAAGCTGTTAATTTGCGGGAAGTATAATCATGATACTCCAAACAATATTACAGACAAATTGTCTGAAAACCTAAGTTTAGTTATAGGGCTGTTACTTGCACGATGTATCAGTTTGATGCTATATTAACCAAAGCTGCACCGTAATTATGTCCCATAGTAAAGTTTGAAGTGTGTAGTGCAGTTGCGCAAAGATTGTATCAACACTGATCTGGTAAAAGAATGATGTCAAAAGCGCTGTATAAAGCAACAAGCTATCATCGGATCGTCATGCCACTGCGAGTAACAAAAAAGGGTATGGTCGTTAATTTGAAGATGCCCTTTTTTTAAAAAGTAATTCGATTTTAATTGTTCATATTTAAGTAAAAAAATAAACAGTTGAAAAAAATAGCGCGTTATCAAAACTACTATACAATTCGATACAATTGATGTGATTATTGTTGAACCTTTAACTTTGTGATCTACCGTGTGACGCCGGAAGCACAGGTCTGGAATTAGGTGTCATATCACCCACGAAGCTTTAATGTGAGGCTGTGTTCACAGAAAGCAACGATGCATTGATGCAATGATGCAATGCAACCACGTGACATGCGATATTCGATCGAAGATGCCTACCGAAGGACTGCGTTACAGAGTGGATGATAAATGGTTTGCTCTACTTCTTGCATCTATTGTATGATTTTATCTTATAATTAACCTTTCCACGCTGCTTTTCTGCATTCATTAAATATTATTATCTTACATTTAGCTTTTTCACACAGCTTGGGAGAACATTATATATCTTAACCGCGTCACAGTATGTGTGGTGGAATATAAATATACATTATTGCGTTTTATTGGTTCCTAAAATAAATTATTTGATCGTAAACCGCACATAATGGCATTACATCCCATATCCACGACTGCCATTAAGTATGAATTGCATATCTAATATAAAAATGCATGGTATCCATCAAAACTTAACAGCACGTGTCTTGAATTCGATACATGTAAACGGTTTTGATTTGTTCCAATATGACGAATGTCATTCTGCCTGACCTTATGTCCGGTCAGGACACGTCAGTATACCGGAGGATCTTCAGCTTCCACCACCTGTGTTTAACATAATCCATCACACCGCTGTTTAACGTTAAGGTCACTTTGACGAGTGATAATGCACACACAACATATCTTCTGATCAGTAATTTCAATAAGTATGTACATTACAAAAAATATGTTCCTTCCAAATAATGTTTTGTCCTGTAAAATCGTCTTAAAAGACGTTAATGGTCACTTGTTTTCATCTTTTTCATTCACTGAATTGAAAACTGATCGAAAACAGTACTATTTGAAATTACTAGTTTTTATGTGGGTTGCAAATTTATGTGCATACCCTATGTACCTTCCAAATAGTTGTGTGTCCTGTAATACCGTCTAAATGGCGTTTACCGGTCTGTCTTTTTCATTTTTTTCATTAATTTAAAACAAGAATGATCGATCAAAATGCTATCACAGCTATGTAGTATTCAATGTTTTAAAACAGTTTGTCCATCGCAACATGTTCGTTGGCTGTATTTATAAATATAAAGTCCAGCGATGTGTTTTGGTGTTCCAAAAGGTATTTTTATTTCAGTAATAATTACCATAACTTTAATATGCATATACAATACCTACACCCATCTTTGTAGCCCAAAAACAAAAGATTCAAATATCCCTACCTCCCTACCGTGACGTAACCAATATCCCGACGACAGAGCCATGGAGTGATATCCCTTCCTCTTCCTTTTATGGCACCTGCTGCCTGCTGGCGCCCGGAGCTGTTATTTTGCTGTTATTCGCAAAAGTCCCCTCCCCACCTATCTAGTAATGAATCAATTGACCGTCATGAAAGTTAGCATTCAAACATCACATTTGTAAATTTTGCCAGTTATTCTATTACCAATATTTCGAGAATAAATTTCCTGAGTACATATGCGGCACACTTCAAAACTAATAAGACGTGCATATGCTTTCCTGGAAGATCCCAGTAAGGCGATCTGAAGACAAGGTATTATATACATATGTGTTAAAAGCTTTTGGGCCCCTTAATTTTACTTCCCCCTATTTTGTTGTGGAAATCATCTATTTCAGGCATGTGAAAAAAGTATCTTAATTCTTCAATTATTCGTTAGAAATATATATTTTCTAACATAAAAGAGGTTGACAATAATACTTATAATCACTATAGCAGTTCCTGTACAGGCACTTGCAATGTATAAGTGTATACAATTTTATTTTTTTACAGCAATAATTTCTTTTTTTAAACAAATATAACACCTGGATTTTGAAAAAGTTGATTAAGAGGTCATTTTTTCTTTAGTAAATATAACTCACACGCAACATTTGTATACATTAACAGTAATGAGAAATGGTTTATATTAGTTTTCTTCTGTAAAAAAGAATACAACTTTTCATGAAATCCAATATATTTTGTATACAACTGAAACATATGTGATCAAAATATAACAAGAAACAATACTATTAATGTACGCTAATAGTATACCAATTATCTTCAAATGTTTCATTTGCCTTTTAAAATCAATATCTTTTCTTTCGCGTTGTTAAAATGTATGTAAATAAGTTTGTTAAATATAATAATGTAGATTAGTAAGTTGATGTATAAGTACATGTATGATAGTGTAAGGAGTGTAGGATAGAATGATAATGATAATAATGACACAATATTAAAATACATTATGCTTCAGCAAATTCTGTTTTAAATTAGCTGTAATAGTGATTAACAGCAGCAAGAAACGAACATGTTAAGGAGTTAAACATGTAGATATGCGATGCTATCGGAATAACAAGTTCGCTAAACATTATAAAAATATAAATATCAATATTGATTTAATATTTGCAGCCGACAAGTGAAAAGAAACTATGACATATTACATCGTTAGCAAATACACAATCGGAACACACCATCGATATGAAAAGATGCCAACAGGAACCTATGGGATACAAATGACAGGAACTCCCGCAGACGAACCGGAGACCAAGCCAGGTGTTTTGAAAAGGTAATCATCGCCTGCACTACAATTCATACAGGAGACAGGTCATAACAACACTAAAGCAATATTTATAGACACGGTGTCGTATATTTAACAAAAACACAAATATAAATTTAGTTTGGTTCAATGAGGTATTAATTAGTGACTAGACAAAGATTTCCTTCTGACAGTGATGCCAAAACATGCTACTAACTTTCACAATTGCGTCATTTGAACACTTTCAAAATAAACACTATTTGAGTAGATATGTTTTCTAGGGGATACCCATGGTATTTAGGAAACGTTATACACATACATAGGGGTATATGTACGTATCACACCCATTTGGTTGCACCCGTCGTGATGTTTGAAATTCATTACAAAATGTCGGTCACAAACTAAGTTACAAATTTATCATCGAACAAATACTATATCCCATAATTGGACAATTCTCGCAGGCCGTATACCCGATAGCAAACCATGGCTTCGTATTCTATTACAATAAAAAAACCTAACCGCAACTGTTTCACTCTGCTCATTGCTTTGACAGCTAAACTGATCAGGTATGTGTCTCACCTTTGACCTATTATATGGAAGCTGGTTGGAAACATGAATTTAACTCCACTAGACGTTAATCAAGATGTATGGACTTTGAAACATGTTATCACCCTTGTCGTTATGTATACCATGCTAACATTTTAAACGTGTAAGGTATGATCTGTCATTATCTATCACATAAAAAAAGATGTTGTGATTTGCATATAAGCATATCTTTAAGCAAACTGGGTATTTAAACGAATGCATTGTTCCGATGGCGACACCGACAATCATTCCTGGTGTCTATACAAATGCTCTGTAATTGCGATCACGTAAACTTGGTATTGATTATCAGGTGACCTGATAGGATTGCTATTTAACTTTCTGCCATTCACAATACGTGTACCGGGTAGATTGTACGGGTGATATGACAAGTGTACTTAAAACAAGGTTATATTCATGTTTGTATTATTTCTAATACGTATTCGATTTTTTGTACGTAACATAAACATGCACACTATTTTTGTTTTTCATTTTTGTTTTTATTTTAAAATTGACGCAAATAACTTATGTCGTGAACCAATATATCTTATAAGTGATCGTGATTCGATTGACAACTGAAGTGTGAAAGATTGTGTTACCTTATCAACCCTATCGCTTGTTACTACCATAATAGGAAACAAATCGAAAATGGAATAATTGAAGTGATATCCTCATACAATTATAGCACTATTAACACCGTTATGGAATGCACTGTTCAATACGCTTTATGTACCAAGATACCAGTTTTCTTATATATTACATTTTCTTTATTATGTATCGTCCAATATGGTAAAACCCAACGATATCGTGGATGATGAGAAGGAGTTGAAATGCAGCATATCTCTTTGAAAGAAGTACATTGAAAAACACATTAACGACAGTATCCGCTGTCTACTGAAGAGGACAAATCGAAACTGGAAGTTGATATCAGACAACAACAGGGACAGTGGAAACATTGTAACCAGATCAGGGTAACAGGAACACCCTACCAAGTTCGGAAAACGGAATTCTGTGTTCTTTAAAGCTTCATATGTAATGATGGTTATCGTCAAATCACGAAGTAACGAAATAAAATAGGTTAACAACGATCAAATATGTCTCCATACACGAAAGATATCAAGATCGTCCTTAAATGAACTTAACAAGTTGTTAAACAAAAACAAAACAAACAAAAAATCGTATCAATGAAATCATGTCGTTGTGACGTTTAAAAGATTTGTTTCTACGAAGACAGGATCTCAGCAAAACTATGTCAGAATGCTAGAGTGGTCAGTCAACAGGGCGCATGTATCTCGAACATGACTTATTATAGTTTGACAGTAAAATGGTAGATGGAATTAATTCCGTTACGATTTGTCAGGAAATACTAGATTAAGGATAACGATTTGTTGTAGCTAAACTGGTTAGCTATGTAAAACCTTAATAAATGAATTTCAAAACTCAGAGGAGTATTTACTTTAAAATGCATTAGTAGAGTATGAACCGAGTATATGATATAAGTGCCATGCACTAATTTATGACTGTTGTATTCACACATAAACTAATCACATGCATTTAGTATTCGTACACATGAAAAACACCTCATAATTCCGTAGGTTAACCTGTGATTGTATTGGTGTCTGGGAAATCGGTAATAATGAAAATAACAAAAACAATTTACGTTACCAGACAAGCTGCATCGGTTTTGAAGTACATACCACACGTCATACGTGCTGGTGACATAGTATACCAGACAACGGTACCAGCATGGTAGCAACAATCATACAATGTATATTTCAAATTGCATAACGTATTCAATTATAATTGTACAAAAATAAGAAACCTTATTGCATACATATTCACAAGTGAAATATCAGAAATTAGACAATTAATAAAACGTTATATGATATATGAAATGTTATATCTTCCCGTGTTAAGAAATCACTGTTAATATTGATCAATCAGAACTGTACTTTCTATTTACTGCGGTAGATTTTCACTTTTAAGTTCAGATGAAGCGATGGTAGAATAGGTGGTTGTTTTAATACACCTTTGCAATACACGATATGATATTTACATAACTACACAATTGATATCATTTTCGTTTTGAATTCCGACCAGATAATAGCAGAAAACGGCAGAATTGCGTTGAGTTACTGATTGAAAATGGCGTTCTGCCTTGATGGCAAGTGTGACGTCAATAGATCTTGGCGTTAAACGCAACGCTACTAATTTCCGTGCCTTTTTATGCAGCAATATTTGCATCGTGCTACTAGGAAAAATATAATCAAAAGACGATTCAATGGTTTTGCTATCGAATACCAGATATATTTAACTCGTATGGTAAAATATACCAATAGTTTCATAAGAAATATTCTGCAATTCTGGTGAAATATATGGTATTCAACGTGAACTCATTCAATGTCTTCTAAACATTATAAAACTCAGTTTAAACAACCTCCCTTTCTATGTGATATAACTATACCTAAGTAAGTATACAAACGAAATGCACAACTCTATTTATGTTTTTCTGAATGAAAATGTACAGAAAGGTTTATAGAAGTAAATACACCCAATGAGCTAATATGTCAGTGTAAGAAAAGTAAGAAAATAAAAACGACAAATATAATGATGATGACTTCTGATTATGAAATGCGGCCAATTTATAATATTTTGGATATACGGTACGGGTACATGTGTCTGGAGGTACGATCACCTGCTTCAATACATCTGTATTCATTTTTGCCAGTGCCAGGGGACGGATGACACAGGTGCTACACACTATCACCAGGTATGTATCACGTCATTAGGTAGGTCGTAATTGACACGTAAGACATAATGCTATACTTATGTAGTATATAAATTTGTGTAACATCTCCCTAACCTCTTGCCCAACAGTCTGTTCATCGTGTCGATGATAAATAATTAATTGGTTTATACGTCAGCATTTGTTTTGACGGCAATTCAAACATTTAAATCGTCTACAAAAAGATCCATTAGACGATTAATTGATCTACAAAAGAACATTCATTAGACGACAATTTTCTTGTTGGCTTCATTTAACTCGAATAAACAGTTTGCAGCTCCGAAACAAAACTCCTTTTTTGCTTTAACGCACATCCACAAAAAACTTGGATAAAAAACATGGACACATGGGCATTGCCCCGTGACTGATAAACAGTTAACCTCGACCATTTCCCGCCAATTAGTATACTGTACTGTAGATAGAATTACGAGTTTGAACTGTACTGATGTGAAGGAGGAATATATACACTCGGCGGTGTGATGGGTATGGGTGACCTAATTGGAACAGGTACAGAAACAGAACACTCAGGATACTGGGGCCCCACATCGTCTGTCTCGTCGGAATGACCTTGAGGTCACGATGTGGGTCGGGAAGGATTTTAAGGGTTATAATGGGGCCACCAGAACGATGTCTATATTTAAGTATATGATGAATCAAAAGAACAGTCGTACCAGGTAGTCTGTATGGAGACTGAACTTACCACAGTATATCATGTCTGAGAGATAGATCTGGTTAATTAGATGTGTACATACGGAAAATGTCTCGATTTAGTTTTAGTATTGATGTCAAGTATATAAGACTAAAGTCATTTGCAATTCACAATGTAAAATAATATAATTTATTCTGATATCAAGAGTCTTGTGTAGTGTTAGGTATCAAGGATGGATAATCGCCTATTCACTATGCATATGGGTTGCTAATTGAGAATGATACAAGTAGAAAACCGGAATGAGATATAATCAACAGGTTGGAATGTTTTGATATAACATTTGCATGATTATGCTAACACATGCTATCATATTTGAAAACAAAAGTCTTTAAATTTATTTTTAGTTATCGTAGATGTTAATACAGTAAATAATCACTTAATTAAATGTCTCGATGATATGATATTTAATTTTAGTGATTCCTATATTTAGACTTACCGAATTATACAAATGACTTAATCAAACAAAATCCGGACATGAATATTATGAATATATCATTTAAATGAGTGAAAACAGTTTAACAAATTAATCGATAGCCCAACAGCAAATTAAAGTTGAAAATGGTCATGAAAGGTGACATTTGATGACCAAATATTACTTAACAAACACTTGATAACAAGTAAACTTACATAACCTATAAATTATATCAATACACAATGTTTTGCTAATCATATATATATATATAAATATATACAGTTTTGACCATTTTGGCCATAGTGGGGTTGTAAAATCTCCCACAAACTGGTGATCTGTCCATCCAGAGGTGCACATGTATATTTATACACAACTTCCCCACAACGATTCATAAAGTATGTATTAATTTACAGACACAAAGTTAGACTGATTCAGTCCGCCACACGTGGACCATAATAAGGAACCTGTGTGTATCACACATGACAAGCGTCGCGATTCGTTAGTCGTGTAACAAATATAGTCTAGACAAGTTAAAACTATACCCCTAGTGATAATGACTGCATTTGTTTAACATCAAACAGCTTCAAACAGTATCAAGCATTACCTTTCCTGTGTCATAGTCGACTGCAATCTCCCGGAGAATACTCATTTACAGTGAACAACATTCTATATGATATCACGTTATTGAAAATATCTTTGAAATGCAAAGGTTTTACTCTCGGTATCTCATTATTACATTGCACTTTTGGAAAACAATGCAATGACAAAATCGAAAGTTCACAGTAAGCTAGTTGGTTGGGTCCAGACATAAAAAATGACCAATTAAAAATGCTGATAGAAGTTGGTACTTGTGGATTGCAGATTAGAAAGATATAATCCGAGATCAAAGCTCGTCGATTTTACCGTTAAGCTGTCGCTCTATTTACATCTATCTTTATCAAATTTCATTTTGCAGATGTCTCAGGCACATAGGACTAGTCTAATCCTAAAGTCATAGACAAAGCCCAAGGAGTATATGTGATATCGAGAACTGAACTCTTGGATTTCGGAGATGTGCGGAGAATTTCTTTATTTGTTGAAGATTGAGGCCGGGATGTTTTATATACTACATTTCTCAAAAAATAACAGATACATCTTCCGAGCCCAAATTCGTAAATTTACCGCCATTCTCAAACTCTTATTCAGTACTAAAACTCCTTTATATAGTCAAGCGAGAAAGGACCTTAAAAGTTTATGTTACCCAATGTTTAACTGAATGCTGTTTCCCTGTAATCATTTAACAAAAATAGTTGATTACAAAATAAAAAAAACATGTTACTGAAGTTTGGGTTTGAGAAGGCCTTTGTATAAAATTGGATGAAAGAAATGTAACCATATTTATTATTTGTTAAGACAAAACGTTTACCATTAATAAGCCACAGTTTCGATTTAATCAATAGGAATATCGGTATGAGAGAGTGGTTTTAGATAGAAACAATGATGTGATAATACATAATTCATAAACCATTTGATATCAGGGAAAGCATGAAGAAAGTCATAATTATATCGTTCATTAAAAAAAAAAAAAAAACAGTAGCAGAAATGTGATTAATGCTAATTACCTAGTCGGTGATGTGGTTTTATCATTTAATCATTCACGTATAGTTTAGCTGCGTTTTCCATGCATTATCTTTTTTTAAGTTAAGAAGCAGAGGAAGATGTAATCATTTCATGACTTGTGCTTTCACGGTTCCCTATTGAGATGTAGGCATACGCAGTTTCAGTACAACAATGCAAAACGTCACTAGCCAAATTATTGAATGATAGGCGGATCTTTCTTATACCATCAGATAAAAACTCAATACTACGTTGATATATCAAAGTCAATTGTAGATTCGGTTTGCATCATATTGCACACAACCTATGTTTATTTAGTTAAGAACAATAGTCCGTTTTTTCTAACATTATTTTCAAGTACTACCTGTATAGAAAGGAAGCACTTTGTCGTAAATCTTATTTGGAAACAAAGTACTGTTTGCATAATATAACGTGTCAATGGGAATTGCAGAACTGAATATTTTGTGTGCTTATCATATTGGAATATTACGGGAAATCACATCTAAAATAGATCTTGTACATCACCAATCTTTCAATCTGCTTACATGATAGGCTATCAGAAATACTATTCAGCATTGCAATATTTTGTGTGCAAATCATGTTGCAATAATTCATGTTATCAGTATCATAGTTCGTGTTAATAATGTTATAAATTGATGATTACCCCTGCTTATGGTATCATGTGCAAATATTGTGATCTTACCGATATCCCCTGTAAAACTGTTAGTTATTTCATCAACCGTACAAAAACTTTAAGAATGCTATGATCAATCAATATGATTAGAAATAAACCGACCTGTTACGTCATAAGTCAGAGTGTACTTATCAACCTGTGGTCGCAGGGGACATGTCTCAATCAAATAAAGAACAATTAATTATCTGTAAATTAGACAAATGATGACACTAGACAAGATATTTAACATGCACGATTGATCTGTTCATTGTATATAATGTTTGTAAGTTGACCCTGCCTTACATTGCCGATCTCTTCATACCTGGTTCTACTTAAGGTAGACTTACAGACGAGTTTGATGTATTGCTTTACAGATCAAAGTTATAACAGAATGAAATATTGTTTGATGTTCTTTAAAATGTATTTATTACAATAACATACCTGTATTTAGTGTGCATGTTTTTTTTACATACAATTGTAACTTGTTTCATTATCCTTGTATAGTATATAACATGTCATTTATTTTTAGTACCAATCTTTTTTAGTTTAACTAACGGAATAAAATGTGCCGATTTTATAAAAACATTAAAAATTAAATCCAAAACAAGACTTGTTTCATTTTTCCAAGAGAGATCAATATTTTTGAAAAATGTATCTCAATATCACCCCTTCACCCCTTTAGTACCCCAAAGACATGAATGAATTTAAACAGAATTCCGTACTATTGTATTTGTAGACAATGCACTCATGACAATATAAACAACAGACATTAGAGTGAGGCGCAAAAAAAACCTGCCGGTTCCCCTGGTTAAATAGATGTACTTTTAATCTTTGACCTTGACCCCTGCGACTATCTGATAACAAGGCCGGCAAGCGGTAGCTGGTACCGTATTGAAACTCAGATAGTGTTGAAACCAGATCATGCTTAATTCATTACATAGGAATTGTGTAACCGTCATGGACAGAATTATAAATAACTCAGACAGACGGAACAAAACCCTGTGCATTAAATCAGACTTCTGATACACAACATGTTATTTCTATTGTGCCCTAGTGCATATATACGTATAACCGAGCTATTAGGTCAACGGATTTGCCAATTCACATATAAGCAGGTTTTATTCTTATGGACCCCGCGTGTTGTATGGACAAAGCGGACACCTGCAATGGACAGGCAAAAAAAAGGCGACATTTTGACATTTTTTGTGGAATACAAACTTAAGGCCTGGAAGGGGATCAAAGAACATCAAAGTCAAATAGTGTATCATATTTTTTTTGTATTCCAGAGATAAAAAGAAAATTCCAAACACTTCACAGTTGTATAGATATATATTGATATGTCATCGGTGCATGTGAAATATTGCACCCAGTGTTATATATACCTGGTAACAAGTGGGGGACCAGGTGTTGGAGTAAAAATCACATACGTAACTGCTTTTAGAAATTTAACACATGTTAGTTAATTAACAAGTTGTTATAATTATCGTTAATATCTGGGTACGAATTCTTGATCGTTCTTACGTAAACTGCTATAAATTGACATGATCTCTCAATAAGATAGTCTTTGATCTTATTATTCAATTATGAAACATAAGCTGCTTACTAGTTAATAAGAACCCTGTATCTCATTATTTACACAGAGAGTTATTATCAGACTTAGCAAACAATAAGCAAAGCTTACAATAATACATATATTAAAAATATCAAAAATACTTCAAACATATTCATTAAACAGATGTTCACGTTTAGAAGTACAAGCACAAATATAGCTATATTTCTACAAAACTGTCATAAATAAATTTAATCCAAGAATCATAAACTATCCAAGTCTTTCTTTCAATAACTTTATCGTTTTAGTAAGACAGGATTACTACATAATTTAACACACATTCGATGTGTTCTGCAACTAAAATCTGTATAGTAATTATCATGATAATATATACGTTTTTAGTTGTTGAATAGCCCTTGTGTCTTGTTTATGTAAGTTATGTGTGTCTTACCTTCTAAATGCAACAGAACAAGATAAGTATTGTAATACAATAGCTAGAGTTCACAGGTCATACGATATAGAAACTGCGAGAGACTGACAAATACACAATTACTACAATAAAGTAAAACACAAAAATAGAACATGCACATCAATGTCAATGACCCCGTTATTATATCTGAGTGAATATAGACTTTCACAACATTTTCACAAACGACAATGACATTAGGACTTAAATATGGCATCAGGGAATGTGTCACCATATTGCTGTGGCATCAGGGACTTATATGTCAATATGAGGTTGTTGCATAAGGAACAGCCCTTTGTCATTAAGGATGTCAATATCAAAGTGAGTGTGTCAACAATATCATAAGTATAGCAACAGGAATGAAGTGACGGAGGATGCATCTCAACAGGTAAGTACAGTAAAGCACTAGAGAAGAATATCATAATGGAAATGGTGAATAAGAAAGTATGACATTTTTAAAGTATGACTTTAGGGATGTATATCATAGGTGTGGCATCTCTGAGGTATGACATCATGAAAATATGGTATTCAGGTAGTTTGTCTTCGTGGAACTATACCACTACCGTAGATCAGAGATGTACATCATTAGGTACTGTGACAGAGAGAGAGAGAGTGTCATAAGGAAAGAGAACTCGGAGTGTATGGTACTAAGTATGGGACATATGGCATCGACGATAATATGTAATAATATATGGTATCAAAACATGTAAACATGGCATAATGGTCATATGGACATAACCTTCAGTTAAATGGGGTTTTTTTTTCTTACGCGTTGTTTGTAGACAAGTTCATTTCTTTTCTGTGGAAACAAAAGATTAAGAAAAAAAGTGCAATTTTGATTATTCGAAAGCAACATTGGTAATGTCTTAATTTGCTATGAATAGGTCTTGTTTTCGACCGCAGTCGGCTTTGATCTTCAATTTTCATTGTTTTCATTTCTGTATTCAACTAGTCAAATTTTAACAAACTATTTTTCTTTCAAATATAGTAAAAGATGTTATCTAAAAGGAATATGAATATGAATACCGTGTTATGCAATGTCATAAAGCCATAATATTCAATTATAGCATTTGGCTGAGGTCGATACCTGGATTTATCGACCCGAGAAAAGATATATTAACAGAGGGCGCAGTCCGAGGTCAATATATCTTTTCTCGGGTCGATAAATCCAGGTATCGACCGAAGTTAAAGGCTACAATTGTTTTATTATTTTCAAAACAGTAATGTTAGCAATCTGAAAAAAAATAACAGCAAAAATCTACGGAAGCGGGTCGATGCGTTTGTTTGGAGTCACGTCATAATTCTATTTTTAGAAACACCCAGTCCTTCAACAAAAATCACGCGCTTTAAGTCAATATCGGTTTTTATCGGTGGACACGTGATGCACTCTTGGCTAATCACTTGTCGGGAATAATATGAAAAAATAATAACATAAATTATGTTTATGTATCGTGTGTAATATCACTCCGAAAATGACGTCGCAATCGAATAGGAACAATTATTGTGACGTCACATCATTGTGAAGCGGACGCAATTTTCATCGTTTCAAAGGCGGCCAAGAGCACAATATTCGTTTTATATCACAATTATACAGTTTACATTGTATTATATGATAAAAAGAATCTGTCCTAAGTTTCCCTTTATATTATATTTATTATACTCGTTTAGGATTTTTAAATCGAATATTAAGGGAAACTTATGACAGATCATGTATGTATTACAATGTAGTGTTGTACGTGCGTCACACATTCTCTAATTGAGTATTTATTCATTTATATAAGTACATAATACAATAGATAAAACAATCCAAATCTACCCGAGAGTTAAACAGGAACAACACAACTATAAATCTTACAAATGGTAATAAATCACATTAGTCCCATTTATTTTATGTAAGGCTATATTTAACCAAGCAGGTGTCCGACAAATACTGTGATCTCACACCGTGACAAAATGATATTGTTCAAACCGGTTTAAGGTGTCAAAACGCATTATCCCTTCCACTGCGTCGTGGGTGTAGTATTGTTGAAGTTTCGGTGAGGTTCAGTGGTATGGACATAGCGCTGGTGATGAGAGGACACTACCTTGGCAGATCTACCCGACCTTATGTAACATTACGTACCAGCAGAACATGCGTATTGCATTAGGGACCGCCTCAGTGACTCGCTGGTGTTTCATTATATTGACACAGGTGTTCACTCACACAGACAGACGTTAATTCTGACGATTCATAATTGAATATGGATGTGTATTCGTGCTGTTAATGTACTAATCACCTATTTCATCGATTGTTTGGTAGGTTTTAATGTACATGGAAATCATGTTCATTAATTAGAATAAGAATTGTATATATTAGTTGTATTTATGCGTCTGTATGATCAGTTCATGGTAGAAATTAAATGTATCGTGGATTAAAGTATCAAACTCTGATAAACTGGACTGAAACTTGTAAGCTGATACTTCTATATTGCCTTATCTTTAAACGGTTCAAACGGTTAGTTATATTTCAGAAAAAAAAGGAATTAGATTTGATTATATTATTTTGTTCAACAATTGAAAACAACTACAATACAATCATAGCCAAACTCATTTTTTTTCAACATTTCGTTTTTAGAAACGACGGATGCATTTTGCAAAAACATCGGCATTAGTGATTGCTAAAAAGGGGGAAACCTTTTTATTTTGAAATCGCTATATATCAATGCTGTCACATGGTAAGGTACAAATAATGAAGGGGCTGATATTATAAAAAGTAGGATGTTTTCTACTCTTTATAATCCTTGATTATTTGTACTCTACCATGTGACAGCGATGATATATAGCGATTTCAAAATAATGTGTCTATATTATATTGTATGTACCGGACAATGCAGGAAATATGAATGCTAAAGGTTGCTCTTTAGTCATCAATAGCTTGGACCTAACATACCTGTTCTTTCTTATCATATGCAAATTACAAAATAGTTTCTTTGATAAAACACATATTACTTTCAATAAGCATCTCTAACTCTGAATCGCATACCGATACCGGCATGTATCATATGCTGCCTGGAACTTTCTATATTTTAGAGACATAATGGCGAATAATACATAAGTAATGCTTGCACTTCCATAGCACAACAGATATCATCTATGTTTTATTCAATTTATTTATTAATTTTGTTGTTGATACTGTTGTATGTGTTGTCGCTGCTGCTTTTCATGATTTCTGCATCGCCATGTGTTGAAACCGTTCCGCTCTTCCTGCAAATGTGATTTAATGATCCTGAATCTATTGAAGAGCTTATTATGACTGGTAGCAAAAACTTTGCAAAGTCTCTCAAGTTCTCTACATTGACCACTTTCCACGATCTTCACAAACAACATAACCAACAGGACGGCTTACTACGAAGCATGACGATTTCGAGTGTCCTATCGTGAACTTCCCCTTTTTGATAGCAACATACCTGTTTCCCCAACCTACGGGGTAAACATATTGCAGTTTGGTTGGAATTTAGGAGCTTGCTCCGAATATCAACATTTCCGTGGTAGATGTCGACTGCTGAAAAACATTCAACAAATGGTTTGGAAACAAGTACGTTAAAATAACCAAACTTTATTTATTTCATAACAATTATGAAATGAGATATATAAGTGAAATTTATAACTCGATGCGTATGCTAGCACAGGGTGGATTTAAGGCGGGCGGAAACTGGAGCATCAGCAGAAAAATCCCTTGTGGTCAGGCAGATGACAAAATATCTGTTCACGTTCGCTCGGGGGATCGAACCCCGTCTTAGTGAAAGACGAGAGCGCTATTCACTGCTCAGTGCGCCATCCGATAAACCCAATGCAAGTTGAGAAAGACGGGAAAAGGTTATTATATTTCCTTGTGTGATACATAAGTCGATTTGTTATGTATATTAGTATGCCTTGTTGTTTTGTTGTCACTATCTCGTTTCTTGTTATAAGGACCTGGCATTTGATCGACTTGACAAATGATTACTTGGTTGGTGTCGTCGATGAAACGGACAACACTTTCACTTACGGAATACCTTCCTATCCTCCTCGTACTTTTGCAAAGGTCCATATAATTCTTCCCCTTGATTTTTGTAGGGTTTTTTAAGCTTTATTTTAGGTTACATTTTGCCGGGTTTTTTCTGACAGAACATATTTTTATTTATTTTTATTTGGAGCCAAGTCCACTGAAGACGGCAAATTTTAAAAGCGAAAATAGACGTGACAGATGCATAGTACCACATAACCCTTTGCTTACACTTTTATAAAGATATCGAGATACAGACTGTGAAAACGTAGTCAAAATGGATGTTCAGAGAGGTACTTGTGGGTTCCTTTTGTTATTTGATTCAGGGCTTGTCCGTATATACACTATCATGACCTCTGCTTCTGTGTGGTGTGTTTAGTTTCCTGGGCATTGTTACACCACATGGCCTGCTGTCTCGTGTCGCCATTATTTAATGGCGGACATAACATGACAGGGCTCGGATAATGTGGCTTTAATCTGCAATAGTCTGCAGCACGGTTGGCAGACAAATGTCCGGTCTCAATTGTGAAAAATAACATAAATTGGACCCTGTACAATGCTAAGGCATCAAGTAGGATACACACAATCCACGCTGTGTTCGCGGTAAGGACGCGAACATGAAAATAAAGATACTGATGGGGTTTGATGGAAGGTTATGTTGTGGTTCTGACAGTTTATAGGGTTATCCGAGAGCAAATTCCTTTAAAATAATGAATTAAATTTGCAAAAGAATAGCTCTATCTGCAGGCCCAGTTATCTCCGTATAAACATTGAAATCAGAGACATGCCGTGTTATTGCAATACCTCGACGTTTTATGGGTTCGAATCCTGAGTCCCGATTGGTCGAATGCATCACATGGCGTGTTAAATTGAGAGAAATTACGAGCTATGCCTGGCATTATAAGAGGTAAATCATACATTTATGTTTAAATAAATCGCCATTGAAAAGGCCACCGACGCCGCTGCGATGGTATAAAACCGACCAACATCTGCCTTTAGTTAGTGAAACTATCTGTATTCTGTGGTAAGTTTTAACCCGTACGTACGCCTACGTGCACGACACACGTGTAAAGCAGGGATTACTCTAAATACCGACCCAATTGTATATCCGGATTATATTCCACTGTGTTGCGTTTGAATAAGTTCGTTGGAAATATATGTAGATATTTTAACCATTATATATAGTGATTGTACATTTTTACATGGAGTTTTTTGCACATGGAGATTTGTGAATGTGTTTTTTTCGAATTAAAGTGTTATCTATAATTAGTGCCTGGCCTATGGTGTTATATGTAAGGTTATCCTGCCTGTGGTCGTCGTAGATCCATCGCTCTTTTCTGTGTTACGTTGGATTAAAATCCTTAAACCGGAAGTACATATTGACTTGGATTCGTGACAGAATGATGTATTCCTACCCAGTGTCCACCCCCACAAGGCGATACTCGGTAAGTCGGATGCATCCGCCAGCATGGCACTATATCTTTTGACACTCTTCATTCCCCAATGGTTATTTACGGCGAGCCTCTATCCTCATGGTCTGTACCTCCTCAAGTATCTAATTAGGCCCAATCGGCCAGCATTCCATTCCTCCCTGTCCTTCCTTATTTATGACCTTCAAATGTCGATGCAGAAGAGAGATTATCGTTTTATCTACTAGTATTGAAATGTAAGACTTGCTTAGACGGAAAGATTTAGATCCAACTGCGAGAGCTTCAAGTGCATGAACATTCATATAAAGTGACCCCAAAAAACCGAATTACAACAAAAAAAGCGTTGTGGACGTCATCTTTTTCTAATTCCCAAATACATCCTTATATTTAAAAAGGGGGAATTGCACTAATCAATAAAAATAAAAATATTAATATAATTGTTTTTATTGCTAGGTCTGCCCTCCACGGAGGTACAGGTAACTTTCAGACATAATCCCTCCTTTGTACAAAACAATTAGACATGTTTATCGGAACTTCCTTTGCGTTGGAAAACTTGTAACAGACTAAATGGATCTGTAGAGCAGATGCCAATATAGTAAGGTATCCAGCCGTGTGAAGGCTCCAATACTTCTAGGATATTGACATCCAGGAAATAACTAGTCGGAATATGATTGGTCATGTGTTTCCGTGGTATTGAATTGGAAATCACTTGGATATTTATATAGTTATTAATAAACTATAAGCACATAACTATCAGTATACACAATTAGAAAGTAGCACACGTCACTTACAAGCCCACATAGCTCTACACAAATTTCTGTACGGTCCAGCTTAGTTTGCTATACTCAATGGCACAACTGACATGTATATTGTGTTCTACTTCCGAACTATTTGCTTGGAAGATTAACTTAGAGTGACTTTTTGGAGTTTAAATAGCATCCGATTGATTGCCATACATCATTGCTGTACATATGACAGGTAAATTCCTCGATAACGTCGATACCAGTATTTCTGTCGCCCCCTAATATTGAATATTTTTCCGGTCGCTTTTCTCCACAATGGCACTTTGCAGTATTACGCACGTCATGCTGATATAACGGCTAATCGATAGGAAACCAATGCTAGAGTTTGAGGATTACTATAAGCTTTATTCGTGGTAATTATATATTTATGTTTGTCAAATATATATACACTAGGAAGATACTTATGAATTGTTTTATAAGAAAAGTTAAAAATCATCACTTATCATAATTTATTAACAACGATCTGAAGCCTATTATAAAAGTTGTCCGTCGAAATGTCTGCTCTCTTTTGATATGTTATGTCATTGAGATTGATAAATGAAGAGTGTTGTTCTTGTGTTAAGAACAAAATGCATTTGATCAATTGCGAAATTATCAAAAAGAAATGTAGAAAATGGGATACAATCCCCAAAATGAACTCGGTCAGCTATCATTACATGTATGCACTTAAAATATATAGTTAAACACATTTGATCAACACAAAATATAAAAACTTTAGAATTTTTGCATCGATAAGGTTAATATATAATACAGTTATACAGTTCTGGTTTAATCATACTCATTCACACATTTTTGTGAGTGTTTTGCATAATTTTACACTTATAGTGAAAATGTGTCGGAGATCGTTCTCAAACAGGACGCATGCGTTATGGTGTATGTGCAACTTTGCAGCTCAAGGTGAATTCATTGTTATAATTTTGCACTATCACATTATTAAAACAAAGTTAAGTTCTAGTTATTGTATTGCCCTTGTGTGTTTACCCTGGTTTCGGTTAACTTTAGTGCACACAAATTAAAAGGATATGACAGTTGAAGTAATGAGGCTATTTGTACTACTTTGTTTACCATATCTAATGTACAATAGACAGACTACAATGCAATGATGCTATTTTAAACTTGACTTATTAATAGCAGATTGGTAGCAATATGCCCTGTACACCAACAAATTAACCTTCAATGTAAAAACGATTTTTCGCTAAGTACTTTCCACTTTCCGAATATTCTTATTGCTCAATGGTATTCTCATTTAAGCAATTATACACAATCAATTCATTTTGGGGATTGTATCCCATTTTCTACATCTTTATTTTACAGGCAAGAAATCAGTAAATATTTTGGTAAGCTAAGACCAATAATACAGACGGGAGATTCGGTCAAGAATTAACCCTAGTTATAATAGCTTAATAGTTATAATGTTGTTGTTGTTGTTTGGGTTGGGGTTGGGGTTTTTTGGTGGTGGTTTTTTTCAAAACAATACCAGTGCCGGTTCATATTTTAAGCAAAACTGTCTCAATCTTGTAACATGCTGTTTTTTTAGAAAACAAACCCTTTATATATATAAAGTATATAGAATGTTCAAATCTAAAACTAGACATCCCGAAAACATGTGCCTTTTAACCGGTTTGGTCGTTTATAACTCACGGCTAAAGGTACAAACTGACTTTAATTGCTTAGTTTTTATACCATACAGTGTATCATTGGTTACTTTTATAAACATGTTCTCAATTTCTTTAATGGTAAAATGTGTCTTCAAATAAAGATTTTTCAAGGAATCGCTATTCGAGCGCCGATAGCAAAGCTGAAACATTTTTGTTCTGTAAAAAGAGACCAACGACAACAGATGGTGTCAAAATGAAAATGCAAAAAATAATCTCTTAATGAAACAATAAAAAAATATATGAATTAATCGTGTAATTGTATGTTATAATATTTTATAGTCTAACCGTATTTAACGAAATCAATCTCCTAACGACCTTCTGTGTTACCTCTGTATGCATGAACTACACGTGTCGGAGTGAGCGCTGGGAGTGATTTGTCTACGACCACACAGTCAACTCTGATAAATGGCGGCTTTACGAAATTGTCATTTACAGAATGTGTGATTTGGAATATGAATATTTTTTATAGAGTAATCAGTAAAATAACGAATATTATCTGTTCTCTTATTAATCATATTCATAGAGACGAAGAAAACCAATAAAGGCAGTGTATGCTACGATGGTTTCATTAGTTTTGATATGCAAATAAGGCACTCTTAGCCAATTAGAAATACGTTTTCAGATAAATCATATTTCCTCAAATGGTCTTCAGCAAGATATCGTAAGACCTCATGTACGAGATATATTTGACCGTGAGCACTGCAGAGTTATCAAGAAAAACTACGCATTCCGAAGGTTTACAAGAAAACAAATCAAGAATATGAAGGATTTATGCTAAGACATTGACCAATATGTTTGTCGTTATAGTTAATGTCATGGCTATATTCTGATAGCAGATGATACACTGGTGCATGGCGGGTATTTTTTTTATTAGTTTATGATTGTTTAAACTTTTAATTCAGAAATGAATTTTAAAAAATAAGGATTGCAGCAGTTGTACATAGGGATAGAAACGGAGACCTTTCGTGCAGGTTAAACCAAAGTAGAGTTAATCAGTCAGTATCATCCAATCACATGAGTAATTGGTAGGTGCATACCTTTGACTTCAGACAGACGTTTTAAATAGAGTTAAATAGATAACACAGACTCATTACTGCTGTTGGATTTGTGTTTCAGTCATTTGATTTTATGAATATTGTTTTATATTTCTTTATAAATAAGAGATGCTCTCGCTTGACCCTATCATAATTAGAACAACACCTGTTATACATTCCAAATTAATCCTGGCATTTGTCATCTTTAGAATAGCCAGAGACTTGCAAAATATATATATCAAATTAGGTTACGAGTTCACCTCCCAGCTGCTGGACCTGACACGGTTACAAACGACTGTCTCTTGGTCATTACTGGTCCGCTAGTATTCACAGCGATAACCGTCACTTTGTATAGCCAGATTGCCGCTGACCCAATTCTACTTGCCAAGATTTTACAGTGTGCGAAGTAACGTTAACTTTTTTACTCTCTACACAACTTGATATTGATTCTGGAGTTGATATTTCACAGCGCGCCAAGAGTCTCGCGTGAAACCTTGGTATGCAAATTATAATCTGTAGTAGGCGGGGTCATTGGTCACAAACTCATAAAACATTTCCACGTGAATTGAGAAATATACAAACTGCAATTTTACATTAAGATGGAATTAGAGAGTTTATGTAATTGGAATACATGCATTTGGCTATCATTTACTATTTCAGTTAGCGTTTAATTGTAGACTACATTTGATTGGGTGAATATTTCGCTAGCATTGGCAGTCGATCTGTCTTGGTAGCCTATGTATATTGGAACGCAATATTTGTGCTATGGTCGAACGACATCAATCAGAATGGTATTTTTGCGTCACTAACCGGTGCGCAGTCTGGTAATCACATCATTTATCATGAAGGCCTTGAGATACGTGTCATTGTGAAATGATGAATCCAATACCATAATGTAACCTGGTAAAAAAAATCAAACATTTTTTATTAATTTGTTTACTCAGTAAAGTGATATTGTTAGGGGATTATTTATTTATGTATTGATAGTTGAATCAAATTCATTATATATTCCCACCATTTAAAAGCGATTACATCAGTCAATATTATTAATGAATAACGGTTTTCCAATAAATTCTCTATAACAACGATACCGCTAAAGGACGCCAAAAAAAACAACAATTTATGTTTATTTTATCATTTTAATTAAATTGAATTAACTTTCTACACCACATCATTAAGTATTCAGTGCGGGCTATTACAAGAACAAAATGAATGTTAATTTAAAGCAATTGACAAACAATTATTTCACCGCTGAAATATATAGCCTGCATATAAAAAAGATACCGCGGTAAATTTAGTGAGCCTTTCCCAAATGATATCATGTTATAGAAACAGGTATCATTGAATACTCGAAGGCAGTAATTAATCATCAACTAGACATTACAGTGCACTTCAGCAGAATAGTTATAACCAATAAACAAAAGTATTTGCGTAAAGATATGTTAATATTCTAATTAAAAATGCATACCCATGTTTTTTTCAGATGATCGGGTATTGTATCATATCAAATTATAATTGGAAAAATAATCAGCGCTTAGTTAGGACAGCAACATTTTTTATGATTGAACTTTATCGGAGACGAAATTCAATACTAATTTAAATGTTCTGATTAAAGGACTGGAGCTTTGAGAGAACTATATATATATATCTAAAAATTAATTCTTTTTTTTTTTTGGTTGAAATGAATGGTATTTTTGCTATTACATAAAAACTGTTGTATGACATTTGCCTTCTTTTGAAAAATCACAGAAAATAAATGCAGCTATACTTTATTTTAAATTGATCATGTAATGTCTACTTGTCATCCATTAAGTTTTTTGTTAGTTTTACTGCATGCATTTTGAAAGTTCTCTTCATACATGTGATGTACCTGAAGGAACCAAATAAACTTGATTTTTTTTTAATATTTAAGACACAAATATAAGACAACTACACGATATAACAGACACTTTAAGCTGTTGTTTAGATACGAACAGTTTTCCTCATAACGGTGCATTGTATATATATACACTGACGTCGCTCTTCCTCAGAAGATTTCTTGCACCCTTTCCACTTCTCCCTGTTACTCCATCTTCCATCTTTCAAGACTTATATTTTGTCTATGTGTATACTGGCTAAACGTTACAACAAAAACTGGCATTAAAAGTTGTAACATTCCGGAAACAAAAATAAACCTTAGGACTTCTGTAAATATCATTAAGCACGCTTCTCTCAACAACATTTCTCGCTGGTAAAAAGAGAGTTTACTTTTTTCTCCATTTGATGAAATGGTGTCGTTTGCAACCGAATCGTTCTGGCTCATCTCCACCATAAGTGATCCGAAACTGACCTAAGAGAAAAGCCTTGGTTTTTAAGTCATAATTTATATCTATCCATTTCAAAGTAAACAGAGATCTGAGAGGGCTAACAAGATATCTGTTGGTAAGATTCATTCTAACCGCGGAGATGCATTTTCCGTCTGTTTCCAGTTTGGGGTTGAAAGGATGACGTGTAGAGACAGTAAAACTGTTTAGAATGGGTCCCAGTGGTGTGTTTGGGGTTTTTTGCCTGCAAAAACAGTTCTTTGAAAATGATTTTGAAAGAGCAACTGCTGCTGTCTGAGAATTGTTACGAAAGGTATGAAGTAAAAAAGACAAGTTCTTACTTCTACGCCCTGGTAAAATATATCGAGTGTGCACTCATTTTTAAAAACCTTTTTTTTACCCCTTGTAAAAAAAAATAACAGCATTTCTTTGGAATAATTGCAAACTTAAGTTCATTTAAATAAATGTACTCGCACGATATCATTACGTTTACAACATCGGGCCACTTTGCTGCATTCATTACCGTAAAGTGTCATCCGGATCCTTTGTCAATGGTTATTTGTAGATTTCCGAAGAAAAGGTAAGTTTTATTATATCAACAGAGGACCCTATCACATTTAGGTTTTAAAGGGAGCTTCAGCGAGTTTAAATGATTCCGATGCAATGGGAACTAGTATCGGCTTGCCTTTATCATGAACACAACCAAAGCATGTATATTCGAAGGCAAACACCGTAAGTTTGGTCTTTGCCCCGAATTCGTGACGTTGTCCATGTGACGTCACAAGAAGTGATATATTATTATATTACATATCGAGCGTTTATGTGATGCTGTTGGTACACTAAATAAAAGTATATATATTATTTTTAAAACAATTCCTCCAAAGAATAACATCTTGAAAAGATCTAGGAACAGAATATATATATAAATAGCTCGGAGCAGATTCCATCTCATACTATTTTTGTTGACATAGGTTACCATTTTTTTTAACTCAAGTATTTTACACCAAAATCGGTATCATAATGTAGTAGTGTACCTCCATATAAACAATATTACGTTATAATGCAAATTAATATATCTTAATTCATTTTCCTTTATTAACGGTAACGTTATTATGCATATTAATTAATGAATGACATGGATCTTCTCTGACAAAAATAAAACAAAATCATCAAAATAGAATTTCCATTTTTTGTTCATAATGGTGGGATACGCGACCATCTCTTACTGGTCCAAATTGTGCTGTCCCTGTTTTTTTAAATTCTTACTTGGGGTCAGAGTTCGGCATCTGTCAGTGACAGTAAAATTTGGGAGCTAAACAGAAAAATGTACTCCTTCACACGAGAAAAACTATTGCCTGTTACTGGAACAGATGCCTCTCTGATGCAGACTTTCTCTTCAACCATACACATACAACAGTATGTTTGTCAATTCTGAAGGATGTTAAGGAGCTATAGTTGTTGGTTTACAAAACAGAGTTATTCCCCCTTAGCAATCAATAGGTTTTTTTCCTGAGCCAATTCCTTCTCGCTTGATATATTTGAAAATTAGATTATGCAAGAGTACTGAAATACATACAATTTGGACAGACGTTAACGTTTCATGAGCTTGATAATGTGGAGCATGAACACTCCTAAAAGACTCGCCATATGTTCTATCTGCTGTCCCAAGTTCCTTGGAATTTGAGGCAAAATCTGAAGTAAATGATCTTCCCTTTAATGTGTTAATGTTACCCTTCCGATAGTCACAGGTCCATGGTTCTCCTTAAGTTAAATAAATGTTCGTTAAGTTGGACCCGCCTCATACCAGTTTAAGGTCTGAGTATGCAAATTAAGATAGAAAATAGTATAAAGTATATTCCTTACTTCAAAAAACACTTTCATGAACTTGCATCAGTTAACGCTTAACAACAGAATGCGGAACAAGTTAATCAAGCCGCTGATCCGTTTCTCTATATGGTGCTTGGCCGGGAATAGATGGGCGATATGTAATAAAGAAATATCCTGGTGTTTGAATGCATCGACACGCCATGCATCAAATTCTGGAATATTAGAAATTTTCTTCAAAAGGAGACATACATTTGAATATGTTTGTACTTTGTACTGTTAGAACACAATAAATACATAGCAAGGTGATTAGTTCCCGCAAGAAGAAACTAGAAACATGCGCCTTTAATGTAGATTGCGCAACAGTATGGAACATGTTTAGTAGACTCTGTAAAACAAGTGCCTTTAAAAGCAGACAGAATTGTGTTTCTTGATAGCTGAGCTAAGGATGGGAAGAAGGTCGGAGAACACTGAGTAGAGCTACACACCAAACCAGATCATAAAGAAGCGCCCTGACAGATTGGCGTTATAAATCTGTCAAGTATTCTACCCATTGATGGAAGTCCTACAGATGCGAGGGGGAGAATTTCACAAATTTTAACATGCTCCGGATCCTTCTTTTGACACGGAGGCCATATTTAAAACTGGAGTTTTGTTCCTTGACACCAATAGCTGAGTGATGGGATTACCTCTCCTCTCTCCCAGAACACACAAATCTCTTCCCCGCGTCTCCAATTCATCCGACAAGATTCTAACCCAGATTTATGTGCCTATAATCCACGTGAGCCGTAATAAGAGATGATTAGCCGTACTCTAGTCGTATATAACAACGATCCCGTTGGACCGCTTAAAACTAGATTTGTGTGAAATAAAAAAAATGACTTCAATATATATTTTTATTTCGCAATCTGTCAGTATACGGCTTTGATACCTTTCTCGGGTGTGTTGTGTTTGTTAATTAGATCTCTTCACGTTAATCTACTAACTGATAAAGGGATGGAATGAAGTGTTATGGTGGGTCACTTCCGGTGCGACAAAGGAAAAGTCAGATATCCCCTTCAGAAAGAAAAAAAGAAACACGTTCTTTTAAAATTCACAGTTTTCATAGTCGTTTTAAACATTGTAATCCTTGAAAACTTCGGAAATGATATTCCTTCAAAGTTATACTTTAAAATGTTACACTTTATTACAAATAAACTAGTGATTATATAAATAATATTGTTGCCAATTGATTACACATGTGCGCGACAACAAACAATTAAAATATCTATTTTATTTAAAAAAAAAAATAAAAAATAAAAAAAACATGGAATCAATAATCATCAGCGTCGTTATGTCAGTATCTGTATTTGAGTACTTGGCACGCTGCTCTTGCAGTTCTGGCGTAGGGATAATCAATTATTACAATGGTGGAGTTAGAAACTGTTCTGTGTTTGGGGCCGACGGGGAGGGTCAAACGAGAATAGGGTGCAAAACGAGTTTTTGAAGGAATTTGATAGGCATAAGGGTTTCCTGAATTCTTTGAAGCCCTTCTTGACCCGCCACTTTTTCATGAAAGAAAAATTTTAAAGACACAGCAGAAGCTTGTGTATACACCGTGTGCAGTGACGAAGTTATCAAACTGAAGCTAAGTCAAGTCCATGTTCCAAGCAAAATTATAACAGAGAATAAATTTAGTAAAAAAAAATCCATTAATAGAAAAGTTGCTTCTCTTCGTAACAAACTTTTTATAAACAACACTTTATAATAATGTATTAAAAATTAAAAATGAATATATGGGGAAACTTAAATCACTTTTCATATATGAAAATAACATCTTATATTAAAAGGTAATTTACAAAATACATTGTATGATATTTAAATATTTTATTTCGATAGCGATTTGTAAAAATACACACAGAATTCAGCAGGGGGGATCGTTGTTGATAAAGTAATGGATGAGCGTATACTCAAAAAAGTCTGTTATTCATCGTGATATCGTTTATAACTAATAATCATAAATATCCCTGCGCCGGAGAGCAAAGTGTTTTAAGATTATGATAGGGTGTGTATAAATCACAAAATGGTAATGCGGTGATGATGTCAGATAAATTTCCGGAACAAGGTCAAAATAGAAATAAATTGTTCACCAGAAAAGCATGTCTGTAAAATGATTTAATCTTTTAAAATATCTTTTCAAATGAAGTTTAATATGTATATAATGTTCGTTATATTTTGAAATATCTATTTTAAACGACAAGGTCCAAACTACTACATTGTCTAAACGTATATATACAATTTGTACATGGCCATAAGTCATGCATATTCTTGTTTCAATCTGTCATTTAAACCGTTACGAAGTCAACTTGATTTATTTATTTTGCATTTTAACCAAATTTTCAGTATAGTTATTGTCCTCTTGCATTAAGTAGCAGGATTTTATCAAATTATGTTTTACCTCCCTTTTCAGTAGAAAATAGTTTCAATATAACAATACGCTGCCCATATATATACATAGCAACTGCCGGACTTGACATCCATCACTTACAACTTAAAAAACCGTTTGGCACGTATTAATAAAACTTAGTTCACAATGTTAAACTACATTTTGAGCAAATATGTACGAAGCTCGCCCTAGTTCCACAAACATCCGTTCACTTAGTTTTCCCTGAATTAGTGTTATGTACAGTACAGGAAAACATTACTAAAGTTCAGGAAGCTTTCCAAAACACTTCCATTAATGATTGTCTATGTTAAAACTTCAGTTATAAGAAACCTCGTTAAACTGAGGTTTATATTGATCAATATTGATTTGAATTGAGTATATATATATATATATATATATATATAATACCGATTTAACGTGAGTATAAATTAATATTCATTTAGAGTGAGTATAAATCAATATTTATTTAGAGTGAGTATAAATCAATATTCTTTTAAAGTGAGTATACGACAATATTTAATTACAGAGAGAATATATCAATATTCATTTAAAAGTGAGTATAATCTAATATTGATCGAAATTGAGTATACATATATATCATTATTCGTTTAATGTCAGTATACAACAATATTTAGTGAATATATCAATATTGATTTTAAAGTCAGTATATATATATAGTAGTTAATTTGAAAGTATGTATCAAAATGATCATTAAAAAAATACATATAATGTCGTTTTACTGGAGATTAAAAAAATACTGAATTAACAAAAGCATATATCACCACTGATTTAAAGTAGGTTAATATTAATATTAATTTACAGGTAGCAAAAAAAATAACAATGAGTCTCAATTACTATAGCAATCATTTAATTTGATGTTTTGAGATAACACATTACCAGAATGATTGGACGTTCTGCACGGAAGCTAAAAATAGAAACAGATCGATATACAGAAATTGAAAGAAATGAACGAAAATACAATAAGTGTGCATTACAAATCATTGAAATCGATTATCAGTTTGTCAATCTGTGATTTTTCTACAAAAATCTAGAATGTTCTACATTCCAAAAATTATACACATGTTCATGTAGTATGTTATGGAAAGTGAAAGTTCTAAAGTGATGTCAGACTTGTCAACTCTCAAAAAGCGCAGATATTATGTACTTATGGTATGTTATGATGATAAAACTGGTAAGTTTTATTCAATAATATCTTGTATTGTTCTGTTATGTATCGTAATTTAATCTATTGTATTGCTGTGAATTGTATTGAAAAAACGGTAAATTTAAATAAGTTTAACATCAATGATCTGTATGAATTGCCAATTGCAATAATAGAATGTCATTAAATAAAGCATGATCATTAGATTTAAGAATGACGACAAATGATATATTATCATTTATTGTCAATACAAATCACAGAAACTCCAGTCTTCCCCACCCTCCCTCTGTTTGGCTTCCTGGTGTTTAAGATACGTGAACTCAGCATATATATATATTCAAATAAATGTATATGCCTTACTATAGATTTACTCCGCCCTCTGTTTGGTTTCCTAGTATATGCCTTACTAGATTCACTCCGCCCTCTGAGTCATTCCAGGATATTCAACAAGCTGTGGTATAATGCATATTAAGATAAAAACAACTTTTTTTAATTATCATATATCTGCGATGAAAGCAAACTCGCCCTAAGACCATTTCTACCGCATACATTACAATAGCAGGTGAGGTTTGCTTATATGCACTAAGTTAGAACCAAAAATTTGACAAGACATTTATTTTCCTTTGCCATGGATAGACTTGGTAAACTTAGTAATAATGAAGCAAACGCAAGGCACATGCAATTTGACCACACTATACAGGATCCTAAATTCAAAAAATAATACGGTAGACTAAAAAGTCGACAATTTCTCGTCATCTTCAATTCGTCGTTATCCATAGATGCTGTCTTTGCCTTTTTCATCTTGTTCTGCAATTTATAGTTGATAAGGATATAATATGCCATTGTCAGTGACGTAGAGACACCCTAATTAACTGGAACCTTTCACCACTAATCCTAGTGAAAATGTATCATTTTTAATTAAAATGTCTTTAATTGATCAAAAGTATTTAATGAGGACGAAAGAACGCGGATGTCCAGCTGTGAAATTCCCCACATAATACACCATATAAATTATCTTGAAGATTGAAGAATGAGAGCGTTAAAAAATCTTTAAGTTTAGAAAAATGAGTGTATAATAATATTATATATGCCTAATTTACTTTCCGTAATGTCTTTATTCATCGGCGAAACAATGTTTGATTTTGTTTGTTTGTTTGTTTGTTTGTTTTAAGAATATCAGTGTTCGTTTCATTTCTTTGTAGACATTTGTCTGGCATTTACAACAGGAAATGAGGAATACATTATTTAAAGTTTGGCTTTAAAAGCAAACCCTTTTGTACAGCAAGGAAGATGGATCTATTTCATAGTGACCTAGCCAGTAGTCAATACCATTGAAATATCCATATCATTGTCGCTATAATAATAATGTTGTATGGAAGGAAAGCATTACCTCGCATGATTTAGCGTTTCAGAAACGTTGATGATGTGAAAAATAAATTGTTCATATCAAATATCTGCTCATTAACATCATCTATTACTTAAATTGAGATTTTAGCAGAATAGAATCACTGTTGGTTTATATACCTAGAGTTATTGTGGTTTAACGATTAGTTAATATTTTTGAACACGTGTAATTGATTGTAGACGAACATTTTTATCGATCAGCAAATAGAGGTTTTTCTCCTTTTTGTCTTTAATTTAATAAAAAAAAACGCATGGAAGTATGACTATAGCATTAAATAAGTTCTACAACGACCCGTATAATTGCTTTTGAGAAATAAAATGTTTCAAAATAACCAACCACATGGTGAGGCACAGACGGGTGTTCGATCGAACGTACTGGTCCAAGGGAGATAAATCGTCTATTGTTTAAGTAACTTTTGTCCTAGACAGTGTTACATAAAGCGAGATCAGAAGATTTCCCCCTTACATTTTTCACCAATCATCTGACAACCTGTTGATGGACGTTAAGTATGGGATTGATATCACCGACATAAAACGGAAGTCATCATCATCTTAAAAAAAACAACTTTTTTTATAAAATGTTATTTCTGCATATAGAGTATTACTTTCCATTGGACATTTATGTACGTCATGTGTACATTGTATATATGAGATATCATCATTTTACTCATAGTGTAAACAAACTGACGTACGTAGTGTACTATACAACTCGGCTCCGTTCAAACATATTTTATGGTACGCGGGAAAGCATCATCTTGGATAACATGTCCGAAAACGGATTTGTGTTGTATTCCTTGAAACCAGCTGCGTTTCAACGCTTGCAATTTCTATGAAAACAACTAAGAACATTTCATTTCATCTTTCTGGGTTTTCAAAAAACGATTTTGGTTCAGGATACGTTTTAACATACTGTCGGTTTTCGGAACAGCTATTGTCGCGGGAACGTGGTAATATTGTATATAAAAGGTGTTTTTTTTATAATAAAAAATAATAAATTTAAGGATGTTAATTGCAGTACCAAATGATTACTCCTGGAGTAGCATAACCATATCATCCAGAACAGATGGTAGAAAATGATGCGTTTCCACCCGAAGATAATTTCTGGAGTTTAGCCAGTCTCCTAGTGTCACATCACGTTTGGTACCCAGCTTTCTAATATAAAATACAACCTATACGTTTGCAACAGCACGACAACAGCAAATTGTGGCTTAATCAACAGTTAGTTTCATTCTATAACATGACCTTAGCTGTTAGTAGGTCGTCAACCCAGATAAACCAAACCAATGGTAACACTTTGTCGACCGCATACACTGTTTAAGCTACGTCAACACCCATAACAACGAAAGGTATACGATTTATCACACGTATATTCCATATCTAAACAGTAATACATGTACTCCGTCACTCCGTACTCCGGATTAGACATTTTTGCGAGCTTGACGTTCATGTAGTCTGAAAAAAAGAGGTAACCATAGACAATATTACCACGTTCCCGCGACAATAGCTGTTCCGAAAACCGACAGTATGTTAAAACGTATCCTGAACCAAAATAATGTTTTGAAAACCCAGAAAGATGAAATGAAATGTTCTTAGTTGTTTTCATGGAAATTGCAAGCGTTANATTAGACATTTTTGCGAGCTTGACGTTCATGTAGTCTGAAAAAAAGGTAACCATAGACAATATTACTACGTTCCCGCGACAATAGCTGTTCCGAAAACCGACAGTATGTTAAAACGTATCCTGAACCAAAATATTTTTATGAAAACCCAGAAAGATGAAATGAAATGTTTTTAGTTGTTTTCATGGAAATTGCAAGCGTTGAAACGCAGCTGGTTTCAAGGAATACAATACAAATCCGTTTTCGGACATGTTATCCAAGATGATGCTTTCCCGCGTACCATAAAATATGTTTGAACGGAGCCGAGTTGTATAGTACACTACGTACGTCAGTTTGTTTACACTATGAGTAAAATGATGATATATCATATATACAATGTACACATGAAGTACATAAATGTCCAATGGAAAGTAATACTCTATATGCAGAAATAACACCTTAATAGCGTATACGATATAGCTATAAATTTACATCATTTTTTTTACAGAAAGTAGAGGGGGGGGGGGGGGGGGGGGGGGGTATATTAAAGTAATTTTAACATGTTGATCAAACATGCCTCATATTATTCAGCAACATGTTAAAACAAGCACTACTGTTAAATAATATACAAACATAACAATGTACAAGTACTTCCTCTCTTAATATTAAAACCCAACTTTGCGGTAAACATCGAAAATGTGCGCGAATTTAAAGACAGCTTCTCTGAGGAGTCATCTTGGATAGAAAGCGTTTGTTTCGCAATTCAAGACCATTCGTCACATCATGCAGATTTCATCTGGAGTTGACTTTCCTGTACCAAGAGCGACAACTGTACATTAAGAGTTATGTCCGATGTCGACTCTTCGATACAAAGCAAAATCACTTTAATGCAAACAAAATCTAAATGAGTTGAGAAACCTTCTCTAATGCGTCATCTGCTACAGTCGAACATCAGAACAGGCTTCACATTTTGTCGTTTTAGAGAGGAGATATGCTGTGTACCGGGTATTGTAATGGTGGTTATCACCAGTTATGCATGGGGGAAAAAGTAACGGAACAGCGAGAAAAGGCAACGGCGACACCATTTAATGTACCGGTAATATTTCGAACCAACGTACACGTTAAAAAAGACAACTATGACACGAAGATTATAAGACGACTGACTGTGGTCCATCATGTTGATCCTACTAAACCGGATAGTTACTTTGCATTTGTATAAAGGAAATCTATAGCGCCAACGGTAACTTTGTACAAAACAATAACAAATTGACAGCTATACCATTTTATCTTTTCATGACACAATAAAATCTGGTGCGTTGATTTTATTATCGCATTGGGTTCATAAAAAAACAGTTGCACAGCAAGCTAGGCCAGCGACTAGCTCTCGACACGCGGTGTGACACAGGTTGCTTCCCTTCATCTGTAGTATTTTGGTTACATAGTTTGTCATGGTGCATGTACATGCACGTTGTGTGACGTACTATAAAACCTGTATTTTCTTCTGGTGATATGAATATGATACTATAGTATCATTGCAAAGGCATATAAAATGGAAACTCAAGTAACATTGTATTAATCTATATACACAGTGTGTGTATATATATATACGTTTCACAATACAATTTTCACCATGACACATTTTCCTTTTAAAAATCAGTCCCCGTTCAGTTATCTCTGCAAAAATAAGCGAGCAACATTATAAAAATAGTAACACCAGTGAACAATGTGACGAACTAATGAAGTCTTAGAACCTGCTCTAGTTTCAGTACGGGCCTGAGATTCCGACTTGGCCGTTTTGGCAGTGTAATTGAGTTTCATTTGGGCCAGATGTAGTAGGCAAGGTTAATCGTTAATAATCTTCTGCTCTTTAGAGTTCGAGGCGTGCTACCTCATTAGTAGTACATAAACCAGAAATGTCTGCACGGGTTAAACATCACCTCACCACAACAGTCCTGGTGGTAAGCATAGACTGGAGGCAAGAGAAATAGAATATCAAATGCGACGAAAACAGTCATATATATAATCAAAGACACGACCACTCTGATCAGAGACGGATCCAGAGAGTGTTAGCAGGTAGACACGCTTGTCCGTTCGAGAGCCTTGTCCGATTCCTATTTTATTTTTGTAACCAGCAGAGGGCGCTTAACCAAATTGGCAACTCCCTTGAAATAATTGCCCTACCGTATCTGTTGGTTATATAGTAAGGACCACAGAGATCTGAGAACTTGTTACAGCAATATTTGGACCTAAACTAAGGTGTTTAGAGTAATTTTACACGATTTTCGTTCTAAACCCCCCATTATATGATCATTGGGGGTGACATTTTTACCGAAAATCGATATAAACCCCCCAAACGTGTAAAATTACTCCAAACACCTTAGTTTAGGTCCAAATATAGCTGTAACAAATGTTCAGGTCCCTGTGGCTAGGACGTGTTTGTTGTACACAGTGACATCTTCCAGTGTCGCTAACTGTAATTATAACTCTGACAGTCAAAACTTTAATTTAATGTTCAGTAGACAGGCTTGTGCTGCTTCTTCAACCTTCGATCTTTTCAGCCATATTCTGATGTGTCTTCATCAGCCGCTAATGAGAAACGATACCGACTTTTGGTAGCAATATAGGCCTCGACTAGAAATCGGACCAGAATCTCACACGGAAAAAAGCCTTTCTCAGAGAGGGAATCTTGGGAAAGCGAACAGATTACCTGGTACGCTCTCGCCTAAACATAACATGAACACGCAAAGCTGTTCTAAACTCTGCCCCTGTTCAGCTTCGTTTATTTTTACATACACATGTATAAGCATTAGCAAGGTATATTTTTCAATGCAACACGTTCGATCATCACTTGACAAGCCTTTTTCCTTATTTAAAAAAGCACATTTGACATGGTAAAATAGATAAAATGAACATTTGTTTGTATGTTGTGGTGGAATTGTAGCGCTCACGATTGGGAAAGGTTGGAAAAAATAATTGACAGAGGTCGAGTTAATTATTTCTCCCAACATTTTCGAGTCCCGAGTTATGTTCCTGACTATAACATACGCGCAAAACACCTGCTGGTTATTTCTGTAATAATTTACAGCGCTATAGGTCCATGTGTTCCGCTATGCCCACACAGACTCTGCCCCATAAAATGAAAGGCTGGATGTAAAAACAGGTAATAAAATTATAGTACGATAAAAGTATAATTATAGGGACATAAAAGTCAACAAGCTATGCTATAACGGGCCAGAGACTAGTCTTACCGCTAACCACCATCAAATACACATTCAATATACAGACCCCGCAAGGTGCGAAAACACAATTATCTTAAAAACCCGTTATAATATACAGTTATCTTACCTATAGACTGACACAAATAACCAGCGGCGATATTCAGATATTACTAGTTATATTTAAAATTAATTTAGAACATATCTATTGATTGTATAGATTTGTAGTCTTAGATTGCATACTGTGACCAATGTGGGCTTTTTACACACTGTTATGAGGTGCAGGGGATTACTACTGATTAGACAGGTTCTTATGAAACGCAATTCTTTGTAAAGATTTCAATATCCCATTTAACTTCGCTAAATATTCTGACATGCAACTTGGAAACACAACGTATATCCTTAATTTTAATTCCTTAATTTCTGACGTTTAAATATTTTATTTTGCTATAAGGAATGTCACTCTCGCTCATACGGAAGTTGCCGTGACATGTGCTCTACCAATTTTACTGAATGACGTCACAATATAGATGATTTCCTAATAATGAATCAAAACACGAGTGTATTCATTAGATCATTGTACTTGCTCTGATAATTTATAGAACTTTTCGACTTTCTAGAACGACAGAAAATCTAAGGACGCTTTGGTCATTGCACACCAGACTCGCTATAGTACTGTACCTGTAAGGGTCCGAAGATCAGAAATCGTATACAGGAATCCGGCTGACATTCCCCTTCTCCTCGGTCCCCTCCTTACTTCCAACCCCCTCCTGGTCCCATTTTCTTTCAGATTAATTTCAGAATTCTACGAACCTTTGATGCAATTACTAAAACCTATGACACGTGGATAGCTGAACAAAGATAAGTAAGTAAACATTTCGTTTGAATAATTTAATGCTGGTTATATGAAAGTGTATTTTACTTACTGGATTTGGTAAGTTTATGTTCACTGTAAATGGATACTTAACTCTAATATGTCACGCGCGGAAATTTTGTGCTGCTTCTTCAAAAAGGAGTGGACAGAAAAATCTATCCCCAATCAAAGATGTGGAGAAGTCAGCCTGAGGGCGAAAACTTATCGTACTAGGATATAGATGCTGTAAAGATATACTTAACTTTGAAAATGAAGCATCTCAGCAAATTTTACATTACTTGTAATTTACATATCCCGCCCAGTCGTCCCACTAAACACGAGGAATTGTATTTATAATATTTTAATAAGAACTGCTGTGTACAACATTTGAAGTTCGGAATCTACTCGCTACTTTTGGCTGTATACATTTACCTGTAATTGATAACAACATAACCATGAGTTGGTTATTACATGTACATTCGCGGGGACTTAGACGTGTGACAATGTGTAATCCCTCCATCTATTGGGACACTACAATAACTTGTCTCCAAGACACCAATCACTGATCAACATCTTCATCGTCAATTTGATCAAATATTACAGTCGAACACGTTTTTTTCATTGAAATACGCATTTCTAAATATTTTCCTCATGTTGGTAAGTATGGATTATGAAAAAATCGTATTACACAACCAATAAGAGTTTCTATGTGACGTTTCGATGACTAGTACCGTTCATTTCGATGACTAGAACGGTATGTACACTGTTACCTGATTTGTCAAATGAAGGTGACAGTGTAAGTCATCGAAACTGTAAAAATAACTTTTCAAAATAAAAACTGACATAGGCATAAGTACCTGTCAGGTCTATCGTTTATATAAACGACAAATGAAGACATTTGTTATATGATGATATTCCATATGGTTTTTGATTTAGAGAGAAAAATATAATAAAAAAGCACATACCTGTATAACTAACTGTTCACTTCTCTGTACACGACTTTTTGGCTGATTAAAGTGTTCGTGTAATTTTACTGACCATGTGGTAACCGTTCATGATACCATGATAACACCTTTGTCGTAACCCTCAATGAGTAGCTGTGGTTGCTTTCTTTGATCGGGTGCCATCTTTCGATTTGTTTCATTCAATTTTGAACCGTAATAATCATTTACTCTTACGGCCTTTAGCAAAACACATCATCCACCATTACACTTGTCTGCATGTTATTTCGAGTAAAATTAGCTTTGCTGCATGCAGGAAAGAAAGTATAATGAATATGTTAACGCGAGGTTGTGACATAACTGCTGATGTTGACTATGGAAACATGGATGCTGGAGGTATGAAAGCCTTCAGACGCCTAACTGGTATAAGTAACTTATAACCAAATCATGTTTCTGAAATTGACTTCAGCATATCATAATCCATTATCAGTCTGTATACTTGCTGTCTTTTTAAGTTCGTCCCCGATAAATGTAAAGAACGCGTGTTAAGATAATTTCTTTGACTAAATTTGAGTTTAATGTTTAAGGGATGAGGTGGAGCTAAGGTAACGGATCAATCTGATAATGTTTTACCGTTAGTTTGATGGCGCCCCCGATCAGTTAGTTTACTAAGTCCAGACAAGTTTGGAGCTGTCTGACTCGAGTGTCCAAGTACATCTCTATACAACGTTTGAGCCGGGTAAATACATCGTTATAACTACATGATAAACCTGTCATAAACATTTTACTGGTTGTATACAGTGTCTGATAGCCGTCGGTGGATGACTAAAATCATAAAATCATAAAACTAATAGGTAAGCAAACAACCATAAACGCAGAAATAACTGTAAATCTGTGAGAGTGCGCTCCCTTCCCCCATCACTGATACCAGATTGACGAGAGCTGATTGTAACAGACATTTACTTAAGTTTTTTAAACATTTTAAACATAGCTTGTTTTTATAGTATATATTTAGATTTCCTTACCAAGCAGGATTGTTAAAGTTGAATTTTTCACTTTCAATGTTTATTTTGATGACAACTTTGTACGTTTTTCCCTAATCATTGTCACACTATTAATATGCCAACAGGTTTGACACCAGTGACATACATGGCAGGTGAAGATGACGTGAAAATTTGCATAAATGCAACGTATTTTATTCTTAATTGGAGTAGAAATATGTATTTTGCATAATTTATTCAGAATATTACGGAATTAACTCAGGACATTAATTGGTGATGATATGACCCATATTGTCATAGCTCTGGTTACCTTGAATGCTATGTTTTGTTCAGAAGATCCACAGTCACCAGAGAAAACGTTTATTTGAACATAGTTTTAATGAAAAAATACTCATAGGTGAAAACTGTCAAACTGTGTTATGCTATTACTTAAAAGGACACTGAGGTAATATCTGAGAAAATCTAAAAATATCTCGAATAGTATTGTTGTGCATTGTCTCTCGTTTTCTCAAATATTATTTGCTATCATTGACGTCACCAAAACACATAACACATATGTAAGAGTTGGCCGGTATGTTAATAGTGTTTCTATAAGAAAACCAAAAGACCTTTTTGCACTTCTTTCTTTTTCAAATCACATTAATGCACATTATTACACACAAGCCAAAGTGTAAGAACTATTATCACATACCTGTTGAATTTTGTTATAGTAATACAAGCAATTTTCAGAGCATGATGTGCAATACGGAATGTTGTATTTACCTACTAGCCGGAACTACTTTTTATGGGAATCCCCTTGTCATGGCGAACTGAAAAGTTCCCGGTATATTAAAAAAAAATCAAAGTTTATAAAATCTTTGTTTCGATCTCTACCAAATACGGAAGGTATGTGATAAAAGCAAAACCACACACTTGGTGTTTTTCTAACGAATCCGAAAGCACTCATTTATTCCGCGGACGTATATATTAGCTCGTGCGCTCCGCGCACTCGTGAATATATTCGTCCGCGCAATACAATCGTGTTTTCTGATTCGTTAGAAAAACACCAAGTGTGTGGTCTTGCATATGGATACCAATTACACTGTATTACCATAAGGGATTTTCCTTTATTCTACGGGATACATAAACATTCCCCACACATGTTGGCAGTCTTGAAAGGCAAGAAATACTGTGTCAGGTCAAGTATAAAACGATACGCCAAGACTCCTAAAAACCTCAGTGGTGTTGTGGTTTCCCATCACGCTGTTAATGGTATCAAGACGCTCATACATTCTGAGGAAATGTCAAGGGCACCAGTTAGACTTTAGAATTACAAATTTCCTATTTCGTCCTTTTTTTGTAAGAATTATAGCTAGTAAAATTCGTCATATAATAACACACTTATGTATCAATTATATTCATATTCTCAATTTGATTTCGAATCTATATGTAATAGAACAAGATATCATAAACGTCATGGACATAGTGCAAGGATTAAATCCAGAAGTATAGTTTTTTTCATCAGTGGCAACGTATAGAAAATCAGTACTGCTTTAGTTGAAGTGCCATGATCCCATGGATTTGACCCGTATTAATGAAACCATTCTCATGAACATTCTCTGATACTGTGCTAAAACCCAATTTCTTGTTTCCTTGATAAATCAATATTAAAAACACATTTTGTCTGTGATATAGAAATATTTTTGACCTTGTTACATGGCTCAAGCGAGTTACATGGCTTGAGCACACAACTCATGCTAGTTTCATAAATACATGCCAAGGTTATAAAATTTCAGTGATACCGCGCTTTAAAGTGGCCCTTGATTGACCCCATAACCCGTGTCATGTGACCTTATTTGTTCACGGGAACATTAAACCACTGATAGATAAACTTGATTGTATACCTATTCAAACGGAGAAATCTCGGTTTTTCTGAAACGTTTGGTAAAAAGCAAATGAAAACGTTCAGAAATAAGTGAATGCTGTATTAATAGCTACTGAACAGTTTTTTTACATCCATTTACATACTACACGAAGCCAGCAAGAGCTTCTGTCAAACATGAATGCTACCGATTACGTTCATGATTATTGCTGATCTAAACATCATTTGCACTATTGTTTGAAATTCCTGTATCATCAGTGCAAACAAGATCCGCGGAACAGCCAAGCGTCATAAACAATTAGACAAGACGGAGGAGAAGGTCAAACTGGCACTGATACTATTGCGTTCACAGCTCTGTGAATGTCATTTCTTCTTGTATTGTTTTTATAAGTTTGTTTTGTTTGTTTGGTATATATGTCTAGGGAGGCACCACCAGAAAGAAACGAAAGAAGACAGGAAAGATAGCAAATGAAAAAGATCCCAAGTGATGTCACAGGGGCAGCAGATCAAGTTTGTCCTCTTCGTATACGTCATGGACATGCAGTAGGATACAGCAGGCATATTCCTGGTTTCCTCCAATGTGCCATGATATAAATAGAAGACAGAAAAGAAACCACCGCCCACTCTCAGTACATTAATCACCACGTACGATCATGCGATGAGATACAGCAGGTCTTTACTTTCCCCGAACCTAAACAGGTTATTTATGCAAGGATTTTGGCAGTAGAAATGTAAATACAACAGGTAGTGTCATACATATTATCATCGCCTACCATTGTAACCATTTAGACTGATTTACATATCTTGCATACTTTATAATATTCATAGTATATATGTATGAATACCTTAACATCTTTACAAAAAGTAATGCAATTGTGCTTATTTTCATAGTTTCAGAGGAGATATATGCTTTTAATGAATGCCATTAAAGAGATAAAATTCAAATATATCTGTCATAGTTAAAGCTATATAAAGAATGACATCTTTTCAATTAGCTAAACCCAGTCGTAAACCAACATTTCTGACAACGCGTTCACCTCTACGATATGTATTATGCCCATTCAAATAATCAGAAAAAAAACATGTCTGTTAAAAGTTATACAAAATGTAAATCTATTCATACTCTAAACACGAAAGAACTATTTTGCTTATGCTGAAACAGACCTGTGCTGTATCCACAAATGTAAACATTATAGTTCTGGTACAGCAAACAACTCATCAATGTTTTAAAGGGTATCTAAACACACAAACAAAAAACACAAAATAAAGATGTTATACAGCTGTACAATGGCTCAAATTGGAGGTACCCTGTCTTTGATTTGCCTGATATATGGACATCGCTATGCGTAGAGGTCTTCCGAAATACGGATAAGTTCGAGTCTTCGGAATTACAAAAGGAAGTTACTAAAGTAACAAGCTTAGTTTTGAGAAAGTACTCAGCATAATTACAGAAGAAAGTTCGGAGATCATCACTGTCGGGAACATGTACGATGGATAGATCTTTACAAGATGGCTGCTCGGCAGGACACGTGCAGGTAATCCCCGATTTCAAACAGCAATATTCATAATTTGTATACTGACTATAATGATAATATTGCTGTACAATTTACATATATATTTGGACTAAGAATAAAAGGAAATCTGTCTGTAAACTTGTCAACATGCCGCTATGAATATTTGTCCCTAACTAAAACAAGTAATCATTCGAATATTAATTTGAAACCCATTTAAGTCAGTAATTAAATGACTATGACCTGTAACTTATTGTGTCAAGCATGATTTAAAAAAAGACAACATAGTTAAATTATACTATGCAAGCCTTTGCTTCACTCTTATAAAAGTCACTCACGATGCAATTTGTAACGCCTTTGCGAAGACCGAGCCTTCGCATCGCCAATTTTTTCTTTGTTGTCTTTTTCTCAATCCTGCTTGACATTCAGTCACAAAACGCTGTCATTTCATTTGAGACTTGCATAAGCATCAGTTTAACACACTCTGACTCGCTACATTTAGTTCTCTTAGGTACGGGCAAAAACTAAGTTGAGATTCCGTTTGAATCGAGCATATCGGCAGGTTGATAAGTTTACAGGTAGACGTCTTTTAATTATTAGTCCATACTCGTCTAAATATATGTACAACAATGTTATCATTATTTAACACTCAGTCACGATATGCAGCACGACAATATGAGTATATAAATTATGAATATATCATATAGATATTACGGACATTGCTGTTTGAAATCGGGGCTTACCTTCTCGTGTCCTGTTGAACCGCCATCTTGAAAAGACCTACAGCTGTAACCATCGAACGTTTACGACGTTCGGACATACAATAGAAAGCTGTTCTTTTCAGTTCAAATAAGATTGTAACTCCCGATCAACTTTTAGAAGGGTTGTCGGGGTTAAGGGGCAGGAGCAAGTTTGGAAAAGCAGCACTACGAAGTTCTATCGGATTTACAATGGAGAAGGACGTTCACAACGATAAATGTATAAGTAACGGACTTCCGAAGTTACGGAAGAATGACCTAAAGAATGTCCCGAACAAACTAACTTGAACAACGTTACATGTAAAGTTACACATACTGTATACTACATGTACGTTCGGATTAACGAGTCTCCAGGTTCATCAAAGAAAGTTGTATGGACATGGGCTGTCCGAATTACATTAGAACGTGCGGACTAACGGAACAGAAGGAGTTGCAGGTGACGGTCTGAGAAAATTTATTCCGGATTTACAAAACGATGTTCGGAAAACTAAATCAGGAAGAAGGTATTACACAAGGTAAATCGGATTACGGAGCTGAAGGAATGTGTGTTGTCTTATTCGGAGTTTGGAGCAACTTCGGATTGTTCACGTCCAGGAAAGCCACTGTAGACCTATAGAATACCTGCTGCACGGATTGTTTTTGACACTGTCAATCTTATAACGTTTTGTCACTCGAAAAACAAACTAACTACACTTCACATTTAAAAGCATGTCTGTCAGTCACTCGGCCATGAACTGTTACGCACAATTACTAAGATCCTCTGTTATACATCTTACGCAGTCGCATATATAGAGCACAGGAAGTCTATCTATTATTCTACACTTTAAAGGGGATCAATTTCAGGTATAGCGTTACAAATAGGGATTTTGCTGTTACAAGCGAAAAAATCTACAAGTTAGGGGGCCGAAAAAGGGTTGAAATTTATCAACAAAGCAAGCAGAGGTTTTCATTGCAACAATCATTAATGCAAACTTTAAAATAGCAACCCAATATTTAATATAAACAGCATAGACCATTAGTTTTCAAAAAGGGAAACGTTCTAATAAGGTTAGGTTCAAAGGTCACCCACTCGTTACAACGCAGGGACCCCTATTTCCTTTCCTGGTTACAAGTATTCGCGCGATTACTAACCATAGAAAGCTTTATCAGTCGGCGTTTTGAACTTCAACTGATAACATATTGTTGAAAGAGAATGAAAGAAAAAACAAACACAAGGAAAAGATTGATTTGAGACATTTTGAATTCCCCCAAAAACAGTGCATAGACTGCTATATATTCCATCACGTATTGGTAGGTGATTTACACCCCCAGGGGCGGGACCAGGTCGGTTTACGGGCAACGAGGGAATAAAGTCCGAGGGACGCGGGGAATGTTGACCATGTCCTCAACCCTTATCGCCCGTAAAGTAAAGTACCCGCTTTTATGACCTTTATCAGAATCGAGCTAACATTGCACTGTAATAAATTACGTCGTGGTCATATTTAGTACCTTCGATTTAAATTGGAAATCGGTGTGTGAAAGTTGTATACTGGGTGTGGACTTTCAGAGACGACGGACGGACACGATCGGAGGATAATAGGTGGTTTCAACGGAGAGGATCTGTATGGGACCCGAGAGCGTCAGGTTAGCATTTTGAATTACATGTACGTAATTTAGTGCTATATCATTTTACATTTTAAGGCATATGTATTTAACAATTTTAAGTGAAAGAAAGTGTCGTTGTCAATGCATTGTGCCCTAGATTATATTCATGTGTAAATATTTCTCAACCATATCACGAGACTTTAAGACAGATTCATTTTCGTAAACAGCTATTAGAACATCGTTTAATACTGAGACTGCTTGTTAAGCAAAACCTTGGGACTCTAAAAGGTTTGAGACATATAAAGGAATTGTAAAGAAAGTAATGAAAAAGAAGGCATGGCGAGTTTACGAATGAAACAATGGTTTGAACGTTAGGGTTTTATAATAGCCCTTCAATAATTTACAAAACGCAGTGCCGTGTAGCAAGTTAACGTAACACTTAATAGCCAAAACGAGGTTGCAAAAGTATGTATATTAGATATTTTATATCTGGAATGAATTAAAGATATCTTTAAAGGAAAAAGAAATATCTGTAAATGAAATAGAGTAATCTAAAAATAAAAATAAGAAATCTTTAAATGATATGGAGATATTTGTAAATGAAGTAGAGATATCTGTTAATCAATTAGATATCATAAATAGAAATATCTTGAAATGAATTAGATACATCTATTAATAAGCAATGGTATTCAACAAAATTACACATACGATAGATCTGAACTGTTTATTATTAAAGAAATGTCATAAATAAACAAAGATATTCAGATATCTTCCAAAGTATATGAGATATCTCTTTCAGGACTGAGATGTTAAGCTGACATAGTTATAATCCTTTGTGCTCCAGGCGGTTGAATATATATATAACTCTTCCTTGACACCTAGCTCACTGATTGTAACCGGCAAAGAATTAGAAATATTTTAGTTTAAAAAACAGGAGAATAATTATACGGACGAGTTAGGTGAGCTACAAAGGTGTACCGTATATTGTTTAACAAATGAAATATTAAATATGCAGTCAGGATAAGCAGTGTCTTTAGTCCTTGACCATTTTGTAAACGCGATAAATAGATGCATCATATAACCCGAAAAGAAATATTTATTTTCATATATTTTCTGTCAGATATATCACATAATACTGCACTATCAAGGACTCGGCCCCTATTAACCTTGTATTTTAACGTCAGATTGCTGTCAAAGCTTCCCTCACATACATCGTAATTCATGAACGGACAATTACCTAACCTTGTCTGACACCACTTTCTAGGTTTTTTGCATGAACAATTATTTAAAATATCGTAGTGGGCTATTTATTCTTTCTATTCCTAACACTATGATCATGAACTTTGGTTATATTCTACATTCCAATAAAATCAGCCGGTTAAAGAGGAAGGAGTCTTTAGCTTCACTATGCCAGGGTAGAAAACAAACCGGCTTACCTATATCCACCATTTATCTACGTCATGATCATGGCTGCACACTTCGTGCGGGTTCATCAGTCGAGTATTGATCTAAACATCTAACGTCTAACATCAATTTTTTACACATCTGATATTGTTGCAACAAACTCACTATGTCGAAACTCACAGGCCCCTGTGTGAGTTGTCTATAATGTAGGCTATAGAACGAATACACAAACGCTTAGCATAATGCCTCTGGACATAAAAACCAGGTCTTGCTATCTTCGTTAGATTTTGTCATTGAAGTTAAAATGATCACCTTTAGATTACACAAAAAAATACTGGTACTTCTACACATTTTCCAAATTTGGCGTCACATATTGTACGTGTAGTATAGGGTTAGCGAGATATAGAGCACAGGGACTTGCGAATCAATTACAGTGTGTATATGTTTAGACATGTCCTGAAGTGAAGGAAATATTTTAAAATGCCTCTCCCTAATGGTTGTACATATACACTACATAGAATTTAAAACTGTCGGAGTCCAAAATATGACCGCACCTAAAAATCTCGCAGCAAAGGTCAGATTTCAGGCTTGTGTACAAAAATATTTATGCATGTATACCTATCTAAATAAACGCAAAATATCAATCTCCATACGTGGGCATGATCTCCGTTTACAACTAAGTACACTGCAAAATATTTGTCCATGTCCCTATGTCACAGAGGGAGGGAGGCGTGTGATACCTGACTATGGCGGGAAACTATTGTGTGCCACTTTGTTTATTTGCCCAAATCCCCCCTTAAAATAATCAGATACATTTGCAATCATAAATGTACACATTCAGTTTGGAGTTCAATGTCATTGGATTTCGAAAACGAAGCATGAAAACACCTAAGCAGATAAACAATAGTCATTTTTTAAGTATTACTCTCCAGTTCACGCTGTGTTTATTTTTAGCTATTTAAACCAAATAGACATATATTATACGGTTTTTTTCCTGCCAACATATTCATTTCTAAAAGTTAAAGTAAGGGTTAAGGGTCGTCACGCATCCGGTGCCTGATCGTACACCTGTCGTCTTACCTGTCGTACCAGGTATATACCCCCTCAGGTGTAAGCTCACACAACTTAGACAACAGTATCAAGATACATTTATTCCTACCGAAAGGTTGTGCATTGGTATTTATTTCCTTCCAAAAATATGACAATATATATTAAAGGTATATAAGTACTAACAATAAAAGTTGAATTCCAAACCAAAGGCTGGGGTACGCTCTCCCGAAGATGATTATTTATTATATTACATATTACATCATTGGCGTGATAACAAAAATGTCAAGAGCGCTAGAGTCGTATTCCTCCCCTATTCATTATTTCTCCCTTAAAGTGTATGTTACGTCAATACAAGTACAGTAAGACATCGATATAATACCCCTTGTTTATGTACAGTAAAACCTCGATAGAATGCCCCTTGTTTATGTACAGTAAAACCTCGATATAATGACCCTTGTTTATGTACAATAAAACCTCGATATAATACCCCTTGATTATGTACAGTAAAACCTCGATACATGTATAATGCCCCTTGTTTATGTACAGTACAATCTCGATATAATGCCCATTGTTTCCTTTGCAACCTCGTTTACCGCCAACATGTTCCAATGTCCCTTTTTTGTTTTCTTGAGAATTTATCAAGACATTTCCCCCAACAAATCGATAAGCTTCTCAATGTCGTCAATTTTCTCTGGACACATGCTGGCAAGATAACGAGGATTAACTGCATTCACGTGTTCTCAAATATCCTCACATATACATGTACATGTAAACACTCACACATGCATGTACTCACATACAGATACTCTTACATTCTCAAAACATCACACATCAAGAATACCATGCATTCTCAGAAATGCCAACTCATATATCCACACATATCGATACTCTCAAATTATCACACATTCAGAATCTCACAAGTTATTACACAAATTCAAATGTACACACAGATACACAAACTCGCATTCCTGCATACTTGTTTATATATAACAGATACCTCTATATTCTCCCCACCTATAAACCTGATATTAGAGCCTTCTTCTGTCCGTGTTTCGTTCAAATGTACATGTAGGACTACCGTAACACTGCCAAAAATTGTAACTACGGATTCGAAACTGGGTTTTTTTCCGGAATCACCATAGATTGGAAAAATCATTTCTGAAAAGCATACATATCTTACAGCACTTTTATAAAAAAAATAATAAAGATGAAATGAACAAAATATAATCAACAGTGTTCTGAGTGTAACAAATCAGCTAGGGAAAACAAGGATTCGAACCCTGGACTTGTTTTAATATCGTTCTTATCGATTGCGTTACCTGACTAACGGAAGTATCCGGGCACAACTGTGCAACAGTTACACGCAAAAGGAAATTAAGGGGAAGTTGCTGTTTGTACGACCATTAAAACTATTTTCGTTACTTCCGGTTCGAACGACTCGGGTTCAAATATTTCTATAGCCTTTGACGTCACGAATTGTAATTGTTAACATTACCTATTCATATACTTCTTGGCTATCGATATTTGCATTTCTTAATAGATTTCAATTGTAGTATAAATAGCTAAAATTGTGTATTGATAAGCATCGGAAACTGCCCAACTGTCCTTACTATCACTCTTACATCATGTTACATGCAGGGTCACAATGAATACATTCATTTTTTTGATTGGCTGAAAAAAAACTTGAATTACGTGTATTAGATACTTCTTACAATAAACGCACCATATTTACCGAACCCCAAAGAAAATGGAATAAGATATTTTTTGAAAAAAATCATAAGGAAAAATAGAATAATATATATATTCAAGACAATCAAACAGAGATAGAAATGTATAATTGCATTTCTTTGATTTCTAGGTTTTATCTGATTTAGTAACTGTAGTAAGTGTTTTTGTAACTTTCTACGGTATTGTCTTCTTTGAATCAAGTTGTGCAGGGGAAGTAACCAGACTAAATGCGAAAAGGGTTTGAAGATGGTTGTTTAATTAACATTCTGTACAGAAATATTTCAACTATACTTTTTAACGATATTGCTGTTATTTCACTTAATGGATGGCAATATTAAATGCGATAGCGTTTCGGATAACGCAAACCCTCATATTCTATCATTTATTTGTGTTGTGTTTCTATTTATGCACAGGAGATAGCAATTGTTCATCAACTCTTGTTACACCTTTGTAAAATATCTTACCTTACAGCCCTTGTCATATTTTTTGTCGAAATCTTATTACCGTAAAATCTGATAGATCTCTCATGTTTTTTCACGGTACATTGTAAGACAAACAACGGATATATGCGCTGGCATTATATATAAATATTAACGATGCTACGTCTCATATTTATATGATGAATCCCGGTGTACTCGATCTCAGACATATTGGATGACTTCAGCTGCTGACCCTGTACGACCCCGTGTGACCTTGTATGACCCGTGTGACTAGTATCATCACTGTAATACGTAACACGCACAGGTTTGTTCGGTACTGCATCAGTAAGTCTACAGTATATATATATATATATATATATATCCTGGCCTGACTCTGGAGGTAAACGTGTTATAGTGTAGACTAGGGCAATCACCCTGGTTTGGTGTGCTTGATCGAGAGGTGAACGAGTTTCCTAAGGATCAGATCCATCAGCTTAATGAAGTCAAATTGCTTATGAAATTAAACTTTCCTATTCGATATTTTGAAAAGCAAGTGTTAATATACACATCTTTGTGTGTATACTACATTAAATCAGCGATATGTGTGTTTTGTTTTGCTTTTCAACAAATATGAAAATATCACTATTTCAAATATCAGCATAATCTTTCATTAAGCTGATGGAACTAAATGCATTCGAGTCCAGAACATTGACTCCCGGTCTTCCTGACTTCATAGTTTAGAATGCACTTGAATCTGCTTTATACCTATCGTACAAATATATGGTTATATACATGTACATTTAAAAAACCTTAATTTTCATTCCGTTCTTGTACTATTCTCGCCTCAAACAAATTACAAAGTGATCGTGACTGATAGTTGTAGCTGCCCAGATGTGACTGTGGGTCATAAGGTCAAGGTTAACACGTGCATCGGGGGGAGCATGGCCAAAGTGCATCTGTACTTACTCGCCATCAAGTTGTACATGTACATACAATGTATCAAAACCCCCTAACCCACATCATCTAAGAGGTTTCGGGAAGAAAATTCGCATAACGCATTTGAAACAGATGACATCTCAGGATACTGTAGCTGCGGGAACCGTAGCTTCTAGGCCCGATTTTTTTTTATTGTTATCGGTTCGATAATAAACAAACAAAAATAGAAACGATCGGGCCTAGAAGCTACAGTTCTCGCAGCTAACGTTCCTGTTACAACTAGATACAATGTGACAGAATGCTTACAGTACGTGTGTCGTGACTTACACTTGTTACGCTCATCATAATTTGATGTTGTTGATTACTGTAAACATACATGAACAAGAAATAATAATGTTTACACAGAATAGCATGTCTTGATCCAGGTGTCTGTATAACATGTACACAAGTTTAAACCACGGGCCCTGATGTCTAACAGCTATTGACTCCTTTCTAGAGGTTAAGCAACGATAACCTTTTGTTAGCATCATGTTTCCTAACTTTCCTTCTAGATCTAGCATGAGTTTCATGACACTTTCGTCATTGCTGATTTCGCCAAATGAGTCAGACCGCGTTGGAATTTGTTTGACACAGCTGTTTTTAAACCTATTTGTTAAAGTGTTGTTTCTTAAGACTTAAAATATTTTGACATTGTTCGATTCTGATGGATTCTGAGCATTCGTAAAGCTTTATAATCATGTAACCAAAATGTAAATGCAATTTGGGTACGACATTGACGATGTTCCTTTTAAAGCACCATAAAGTACTGAAGTGCAATTCAAAACAAGAGGAAGAACTCGGCAAGCCAACGGAAATATGCAGTGAACATGACGTTATTTTCCATTGATGACGTGACGTCATTTTACATTGCTGGCTTATATGCCAAGGTTGCTATGATGCTAATGGCGAGGACGTAGAATAGTACGGTTGTTAACGTTAGAGAGTGTTGTGTATGTGCTTGTATAAGTTCGTATTCAGGGACCAGACCATATCAACATATATATATATATGAACTATTTAAATGTGTCACAAATTCATTAACGGAGACAACATATATCATAACTTTTCACAGATGAGCCTGTCATATTGTGATATGACTCATTTTAATAAAATGGCACGTAGAATAAATTACTAGTTAAGTCCCAAATCTGGCGTCAATAAAAACGATGAAATTTAAGACATTAAATGCATTTTTTTACATTTATGCTTGTATGCAACTCTGTTCGGTTCAAACTCGATGAATCATCACTTTTTACGCTTAAACAACGTTATCGACCAGTGATAACATATTTAAAAATTTGTCATAAGATTCACAATAATGTTTATTAAATGGAATATATTTCCAACAAATCTTCTAATTAAAGTTGTCAGCAATCTATGGAAAAACTGTTGATGAAATTGCTGTCATAAAATGCCATAAACACTTTATGATTTTATAGTTTTGAAAAAAATTAAAATTCCATTTACTTATATTCATGTCATGGATAAGCGTGCAAAGTCTTTTCCCGACGGCTACCTATCCCACCAGAAGTAGGTTCGAGGCCATGCTGACGTCATTATTGTGCATACGTGAATTCAAGAGATGTCACGAGAACAGAATTCGAATTCAAGGAACTATACCTTCAACTGGGTCAAAAGCAATGTGTACACGATACACGTGCCGAGTGTTACTCTTTGTCGATTCAGTTCAGTTTTGGTGGAAAACCCCTTGTTTCTCCTTAAGACCATATATAGGCATTCCATTGGTCTAAGGCTTCACTAGTGTACACTTTCACTTTATTGCACTGCTGATCGGCTTTCAGGTTTTACCTTTGTCTCGCCGATTCGTTTTAACATGGACATGGCAATTATATCGCACATGTCTGCGCATGCTTAACGTTATGTATATATCTAGTTCTTTACGGCACAGAAGAAATCAAAATTAATTCCATTTTATCTTCTTTAGCACTTTTCACTTCATGAGTGCCGTATTAACGAAAATTTAAAACTTTTGCAGTGTAAGAAAAATAAAAAGTCGGGTTATCCTGTTTATAAGAATAAAAGTATAAGAATAAGTCTTGTATAGTGTTATGCATATTTTTCTATAAATACACGAATTTAGCACCCTAGAATCTGGAATTCCATGTTTAGTACGTACTTAATTATTCATATATTTAATGTCATAACGAATGTCAATGATTCATGTTAATGACACACTCATATAATTGTATCACAATATGTGCCAATGTGTATATTCCAGATATACTCATAAATTGTATATCACAATTTGTGTCCAGGAGTATGATCTTCGTGTCAAGGAGTATGATCAGGGAAAGTTGCAGTAACAAATGTGTTGCTCGATTACAAACGTACATGTCAGGATTTGAAAAAAAACCTTCACGTGTCAGGATTTGAGAGAAGACATCATGACGGTCACCACATGTGGTGCAAGAATCGAGCATTCTTGTTTCGCTTCGCATTCTTTTTGAGGATTCGCTTTTGCTTTGATTTTGCTTCGGTTCATGCACTTGAGTGTTTTCCTTCTTTTTTCATATAGATCTTGTATACAATCGGAATTGGGCAACATAAATGATGAAACCTTTCAGGTTACTTGATAAACACTTAATGCACATCATGTTTACAATAAAAATGTGAAATAAAAAAAAAATTGAATAACAAAATAAAGTGTTTTATTGCATTACGTTGATAACATGACTACCAATCATTACAAATATAGTACCACCACTATACAATCGTTGCCAGCGATATCAGCCTTATACACACATGCATTCGTGGCCAGAACAGAAATTGGTTCATTGCTGTTTTGTGTTGCAGCTACCGACAAACGCATGGTTTTGTGAATCTTTACAAATCGTTTTTGTAGCTCTGTGAAGATGAATCTTTATTATATTTTAAAGCCAATTACATTAAGCAGTTAATAGACTCACCCGGATCAATGTATGGTAGAGTCTACTTAAGTTTTCTAGGGGTGAAAGGGTTAAAATCAGTATTAGTAACACGACCACTCACCGTCACCGACGTATTTGTTTTACCTAAAGTATCTTAGTGAAAATGCCAAATCCTGAGTAGTAATATACATGTACTCGTATTCTTTTCTGATGGAGTTAACAAGTATCGGTTGATTTTTCTCATGATCCTGAAATAATTATATTACATCAAAATTGTCGAGACAGATATCGTAGCCAGGGTTTTCTACAGGAAAGGCTAAATGTTACTGTGCCGTCAATGTTGAATGGTATGACACATTCAGTTGTATTCACAATTGGGGCCAATTGTTTTTCAATGATAGTACATAAATTACATGTGGATACACATCTGTTATTTGTTTACCCATACAGTAACAGTACTTAAAATAGACACGGGAAATATTTACTCTAACATACGGTGCATCCGTAACAAAAATAGCCTTGGTAATACAAAGCTTCTTGATTCGAAATACGTTTTTTGAATACTGTGTTGTGAAGGTCGCTGTTGTACAATCAACAGGAAGATCATATCCCATAAAGGCCTGTCGGAAAGAGGCGAAAACCGACCTTGTCATAAACTGTTTTAACACACAATAACGTTCTCCGTCAGAGTATAACCGAGACAAAAATCTATATGGACACCATGCTTTTATCAATAAACCCCATATGATCCTATATAATTGGTGGCCGATCTGTGATACGACATCCCACTGGTGATATCAGGTTACACCGAATACCAACGACTGTTAAAAGTAGACGGAATAAAAATGGCAGAAACTGTCAACCAATTTGACACAGGGCAGCCACTTACGGCAGGCTCGAATGATTTTGGTGGGGCTTATGCACTACTGCCGACTACTACCACTACTACGATATGCGGTTTAAAGACACAGGTCAGTTGTGGTAAGCATACCTAGTCATTTAATTTGCATCTGTCACAGGAGTTATGTATGTTTTCTCATTTCTAATCTTCACGCAGTTTCATTACTAGAACAACATGGCGGCGACCAGAGTGTTTACAGTCCGAGGATGATTAACTTGGATTCTTCCCCTCTCTGGCGGCACTGAAAGTTGTCTGCTTTCACCTGATGCAGCAAGTGAACATGTGATTTATTCGCCACGATTATGTACCCTGTAGATCCGAATTTGTGTGATGATAAGGCGACAAATTCGAATCTGCGGCGTTTTATGAAGTGGTTGACTTTACTGCCTACAGAACCCTGCAGAGAAATGTCGATCGACCAGAGCGTGGATAGGATCCTGGACGTGAAATGTGCTACTCAGGTAAATGCTGGTGTATCTTATCTAAATGCTTCACCCGAAACTTTTCTTAGTAAACGAGAGTTTGATTTGTCGAACCAAAATGACCTTCACGACATGAAAGGCGTTAATTCAGAAAGTTTAAATGACAATGAGAACGACCAGCGATAAGTTTGGAGGGGTTGCAAACAAGTGATATTAGCTTCACTGTATATAGAATACTATACAGTAGCGAACTGAGATAGCGATAGCTTGCTCAGTGACCCTGAATTGTGGGGTTTGAATGTCTCTCGGGATCGTCAAGGTCACAGCGGTATTATAAATGAGGTATGTATACATAACGTTGAATATACATATCCTCTAGACGTAACGCGAGCTGCCACCGCCCATAACCCGTAATTTATTATCTACCATGAACATAATGTACAAAGATATACGTTTCTTTCATACCTGATAAAATGTGAAACTAATAAGAAGATATCCAGCTTAGGCTTTAATTGTTCAATGATATAAATATTTAGTGTATACTACTGCAAAGCAATCGTCATGGTACAAAACATATCATCTTTCTTATATATCATATAGGCAGACGGCTATATGTACTTTTACGTGTAAAGGCAATAGCATATACATTTTTAATATGTAACTTGGAGTGATATAACCCACTGTGACGTCACCATAATTACAGTAATTATTCACAAATTATGTTATTTTGCACGCTTTGCTTGAATAAACATGTATGATACACACACATATATATATTGCTATTAGGAATCTTGCTGAAGATCGATTTAAAAAAATCAAATGCAATGTGTCCTCGTTTGAAATCCTCTATAAATGTAATAAAGAAACTATACTGACGATTTTAAGTGAAATCCTTCACAGTTAAGTCAGTGGGATCCACCATCATGTCAATGAAATGACCTCTTGTCAACAACTTGACCTACTAATCACTTGTGAACCCATTAGTCGCATAACCAAACTATGTCACATATCACGTAAAACTTATATCACGTGATCGTCAATATCGATGAGAAGTTGGGTCAGTTACAAAAATACAACTGATTGAAAATTTAGGCAAAATTCGCTTTGATGAATAATAACAGGAATACCAAACGTTCATGGTTAATTTCGATATAATTTGTAGTATCCAATATATATGGGAATCAGAACTTTGGTAATATAGCTCGTAGTACACGTGGTTTGAGAAATCATGCATCACGTAGCCTTATTAAGTTGCAAATCAATGGAGATTGCTTAATTATGCAGACATGTAATATATATCAAACTTATCAGTATTAAGATAGGCAAAACTAGAAATATGTCCAATCAAATGGAAGGCACAGAAAACTGTGAGATATGTTATTCAGCTGTAAGGGATATTTTTGTTTTGTTCGTTGTTTAACGTCCCTGGAGAAACCGACGCAGAGAAAGAATGGATAGGAGGGAATGCAAACACAAACAGATCCAACGTGTTGCCTTGGTGGCAGCAGATCTATGTTGGTTTCTTCAATACATAGAACAAACCACAAACCAACTATGGAGTCATACAAGTCACCGTTTATAATAAATGCAGTGGGAAACAGCATAGCTTCTTCCCCTGAAGCTGCACTGAGAACTGTTAGAAGCTGGTAAGCATTGTATCGCTTGCAATGCATTAAGGAAAACAGTATTAGATAAATCGTAATTACGACAAGTTTTCCAACAAATATTAGTCAAGGTTTTTATCAAGTCATTTGTTTATCTGTAAGAATACTTTTTTACTAATGCTGCGCTACCGTTGTCATTTATATGATGTGTACAAAAGTTGACAGATGAAATCAAATTTATGTTTGGTGAAGCTAAAACATTTATCAGCACAGAACATATATCAAGTCTTGGCATATGCATATGATATTCATATATTTCAATATATTCATTAATTTACATTAGCAGTTTTATCATTGTCAAGGTCAAATTTCAAAAGTAAGACAAACTATGACGTATTCTTCATTAAGCTTTCTAAAGAATGCTTAATTGAAGCTGACATTACTTTAATATTTCGAAAATAGCATTAATGTTTTCATAACACAGGTTACCTCATCCATGCGTATTGATACACTACACTGACGTAGCACATGGCGTACTTGGTTCACGTCCGTCGTGAAACAGCCCTCGATATAGTCTAAAGCTAAAATAAGGTGTGTAAAGTCCATGATGATATTAACGACTTGTTTGTTGGCATGCTGGTGCTAAGAAACAAAGCGAACATTTTATATTTTCACGCGAAAACATGTTGTTCTCTCTACTGCGCAACCCCATGCATACATAATTGAAAACAAATGTATTTTTTTATCTGCTTGCATCGGAAAATTCAAAGCACTTAAAATGTATATATAATGAACGAAATTCATTTTTCAACATTCATCGCTAACGTGATTCATGGAACATGTCAAGAAAGCCAATGTTGTTATAACCTCATGAATGTTAAACACATATATTTCATTCATTAAATTTACTATTTTGTACTCATTTTGTGCAAAACATTTCATGTGGCACCCTTCATAATGCCTCCTGTCATATCCAAGATAGCATAGGTTATCTATGATGGGATACATTTACCTAAACAATATGCTAAGACACCAAAATCCAAAAGTTATATTTCACGTCATGATGATGACCGGGAAATTTCATTGAGTAGGTTGCGGTTTTGCATAAGACAACCCTGGATAAGACTGTTATTTGTTAAAACAATCCATTCCAACGAAATAAAAGGATTGTGCAACCTTTCATACAATGTATCATCATTATACACTGAATTGTCGTTTGCCTTTGGTAGCATATATAAATAATATAATTTAACACATTGTGATACGATGAGTTTTGACAGGGATTTCGATTTTCACTTTTTGTCAAATTTCTAAAAAGAATGTTTCAAAATTCACGTGTGATTGATATCGCTACTTGAAGAAGCGTTTTCATTGGATTGATATAGTGTTTAAGAGTGTAGAAAATAGATGGTTATATCAAACAAGTAGAGAATAATGAACAGAACTTGAACAATTTAGGGAAATAAAATAGAGAGAAGGTAAATCTGTGTCAGGGTCCGATTTGAATAATCAGTCAAGCACAGGTAAATGGGTAGTCAAGGTTTCGGCTCTAAGTTTTGTTAATGAAAATGGACTTGGCAATACATCATCGATATACCGTCCGAAAATGAGGTCATACAATTGTTTGTTTATATATGTCATTTGTCAAAAAGCATCCTGACTTTCAATTGATGAATCTGTGTGAGGTTTTTTCTTTCTTTTTTTCAACATGACTTACAGGTATGAAATAAATGTAAAAAAACCCCGTTATTTTGGTGGTGTTTAATTTGAACTAATTTCTTGTTCTGTCATTTGTCAATTAACCTGATCAACTGTGTTCGCTACGGTTGACACAGTGTAGATCGGGCCTATAAGGGCACTGAGCAAGGATCTAGTATACCTACGATGAATTCCGTCATTTGTCAATTTTCCTGTATTGGCCTATTCATCCTGTTATTATGCCGCCATAGAAATATATGATAAAAGTGAAAACAACCGTGAATTAAACTAAACAAATCCCCGCGACCTCCAGTAAAAGTCTCACCTTTCACTGACCTGTTCTTGATCGCTTTCATTGTCATGGTCTTCTATTGAAAATGTATACTTGTTCCTGAATGTGTTCCTCGTGTGTTTCTTACATGTTGAGTGAGATGATGACTATCAAGTCAAATACGATTAAAACCCAAATATCAAAGATTATGTATTTAATATCTTGATCTATGTCAGTTACATAGTCGTACCGATTGCTGTACCATCTAACAACACGATCCTCGTCTATATGAGGTTTTTTATAAACGTTCTACGTTAAAGTAATATGTTGGCTCAACCTCCCTTAGTTAAGGTATAACCTCTATGTATTTGGGGACGTAATCTGCGGTTTTGCTCTCCTGGAGTGGATAATCGGATAAACCATCAAAATTACGTCTTTAGATAAGCAAATACTTGGGTGGAGAACGAATCATTAATATATAATTTTGGCACTGAGTTTGCAATAATACATGATCAGCTGGTATACAGTTGCAGTCCAGTCTAACATCAAGGATAAGATTTACATATCTAGAAACTTATCATCTTCCAAAGATGAATAGATTCCTGACTAAATGTTGAAGTTAAATGCTTCGAAAATACGGATATGTTTGTATTAATAATGTACACTTTGTACTTAAGAATCGCAGCACAGATGATTTCGTTTTGATGCAGGTTCTGCTCTAGAGTATATTCATATAACAAAAAGTTTATACCACAACATCAGTGCTCTGCTCGTTTTTTCAACACCCGTCAGATCGCGTCATGTTCTTCGGCTAGTAAACAATTTTACGGACTGCAAATGCCTAGCTGATCTGATTTTTGCATGCTTCAGTCCAAAACGTGAAGGAGGATTACACATGTAACTTATAGTTTAGCATACTAGGACAATATAATTAGATATTTGATATCGATGTCATCTAACTATTTACAGAAAAACGGGATACAATATTACACATTGGCAGCTAAAACAGTCCTGGCGCAATTTGCATATCCATGTGCAAGCAAGTATTTTCTATACGTTTGTCATTGAGGCTTTTATTTGATGTTCATCTCCTCAGAAAAAAACGTTAATATTATCAGTGTTTAAACAAAATATGCATAGGAATAAGGGAGAGAAGGCGGTAAATGACTGTTGCCTGTTACGAACACACATGTATAATGAAGAGCTTTGGACGCAATATTACCAGAATACAATTGGAAGAAGCAAAGACAAGGCATGTGGACCAGAGGATTAAACAAAACCATTGGATGAGTCTTTGGTTGCTTGATGGAGGGAAGTGTGTCTCAGCATATTTTGCAGCTCACTACCTTTTCACGAAACTCGTTAATCTATATGAAATGAACTTAAAGCTTGTAATTATTAAATCATTTTACAGGTATCACGTGACTGCCTTGTCTTGATTTGAAAGCATGTTGGAGTTAATAAAGATATTCAATTAAATTCCTCTTATGACGTGAGAAGTAAGACAAATAGACATCACATTATGAAACTTTTACATCACATTGAATCACTGACGTCAGTAAATATGTCGTCAAAATGACGATGTTAAGGACTCGACAATGGTTAAAGAACAATGTTTCTTCTGCGAATTGTCGTGTAAATTTCCCTTTATGTAATGCAAAGAAAGTTTAATTAGTTTTAATTGCATATGAAGTTAAGGAAACTTTCCCCAAACAAATCTTTTAAGCTCGGCAAAACATCTAGACTTCTTCTAGCCTTAGTTCATAAAGAATACAAACTAATTCAGAAATAATTTATTAAGGGATATATATGCTGGATCTAAGACACAAAACACAACCATGTTAGAATGCACCTGTAATATTTGTTATTAGAAACAAAATGCCCTAAGATGAATAGTCATGCACGATACAGCTGTTTTGTCTTTCTAAAATCAGTGGTGATGCAGGCAAACAAAAAGAAAATGATAATCCAAATTGGTCCTAACTGCTGCTGAAACAGAAGGTGAGGGGCATTAAACTCCATAATAACATAACTTAATAAAAATAGATGGGAGTTTTCAGTTACAATTTTTGGCAGTGGTACGAACATCCTTAAACGTATGTTATATAAGCGATACAATTTATGTTGATCGATGCTTACAGATGTATCATTTCAATCTGTAAACATAACGAATATCATACAAATAAGTCACCAACATCAAGATACAAGACAATGCCGGAATTCTAAGATTTGAAACCAGGGCCAATGTTTCAAAACGACTCTTTTCAAACTCTTAAATAACCCACCTCACATCAGACGCGATGTACATGTGCAAATATCAAAGCCAATACAATGGAATGGAATTGGACAAGATTTTACTTTTAATTTCATTTTTCATTTGGAAAATTGAGATAAAAAATAGGTGTCCAGACATACCAGCCGAGAACTTAACGTCAGTGACATATAGAAGGGTGTTTCCGGCACCACATGTGATCCTGATATATCAAAACCATGAATGTATGTCAACACGATCTAGGCCATATAGCAAACATGTTATCACAGCAGCTCAAACAATGGCAAATAACGCAAAACTTGTTTACATCTTAGATGTCTCTGTTGTTATTCGTCCGTTTCTGACATATATTAAAAATAAAAATTGTCAGAATAAAAAGTTGTTTTGTCACCTACATGTAGGATCTTTGATAACAATGGCTTTTTATCGAATTCCACTACTTCTGACACTGAAGATTTCGTCAGGGTTGCTAACGAAAATGCATTCTCTACAACTTTAATTCAAGGGAAAGTGCGGTCATAACTCCTGATACTATTATATCTTGTACAGGTGTGACATTTTGCCAATAAACAGCCGCTTGTGGCAAAACAGATATTGATCGAATTGACAATATTTTATCTAACTACATGGTATACGTGTATTTACCAGCATTATATTTGATGGTATATTTACTTGTTTTAAACATAAAACCAGGAATAAAATACACAAAATACAGTTTTTTTTCTCCAGTAACACTATAGACTGACGGGTTGTAGAGGCCCAGGCATGTAACTGTGTATTTTATTATTGATTTGCTAAAACATACACCGAACACCGACGTATTATTGTATGTTACCCCATTAATCCACTTGTCTGTGTTATGTAGCCACCGTGGGTCACCGTAGAACGAAGAGACACAAACACAAAATTTCATTGATTTTGAATTATAATGTTACCTGTCGAAATAAATCAGCGATGCGGTATTGATTCTGTTCACAGATTGCCCATTGTATTTTGTATGTCAGCTCAGTGACCCGGAGAGTTTATTACGTGCAAAAACGCAACAGGTCTGTTCAGAATACAAGTCAATACAGGAAGGTTATGTTTTTACAAACTTTCGCAGGCGGAGTATCGTGTAAGAGTGGATGTCACGTAGACGAACAGTCAGATTAGAAAATACAAAAGTGAACGAATCGCCACCAGCATCGTTTAAGACACGTTTTCTAGTTAGAATGACAGAACAAAATGAAATTTGTGTTTTGACGTCCAGGAAATTGCTATGGACAAGACAAACACTGTGTATCAATTTTTTTTTTTTTTTTTATACATTTGAGGTACAGATTGTATTTGTTAGCATATGATATTTTCTAGACATCTGTGTTATCCACCAGAATTAAAATCTGTACTGTCATTGCTAATAGTGAGAGAACATGTACCTAATTATTAATTTTGATTAGCTCGTATAGGCCTATCTGGCTAAAAATCATATGGTCGGTGTACATCATTATTGACCTTTCCAACTTAATCTTCTAATTCAGCTGATGAAGAATATCATTAAAGGGGCTGGTCGGGGAAAAATTACAAAATAAATGGGTCTAAATGCGTTCTCTGGCCTTCCAAAAGTTATACCACGGCAATATGATGGTCGAGTTCTGCTTACAATGACCTGCTTTGACCACTACAATCTCGGGGAAACCCCGCGTAAATTTAGCGCAGATCTATTTATGTATGTCACGTGGTTGTTTCGAAAGTGAGGCAGTGAAGATAACAACAATAGCACGCCGTCATGTACCATGTCGGACTCAACCAGCGGACAAGACAGCAATACTATACGTAAATAATTGTTTTCAAAGGTCATGTATGATGCAAGTGTAGTATTCCTACCTATATGTTGTTGTTATATATAACGGTATTGATACCTCGTGCCAGTCATGACTTTTGCATGCATCTTTTTCTTTCGCCGCGATGTTTGCATTTGGCCTTGTTGATGACGCGCGTGCGATAAAATTACATCACTGATCTGGGTCAATTGAGAGTTTTAGACTGTCAGGTGACGATTTAGGATTTCTTTAATATAGTTATAATTTTTACTCTTAGGGAGTAATTGGGTGTACTGGGTGTAAGTGTAAGTTAGTCAAACAATTAGTAGCTATCTGGGTGAAGGAAAGTCTAACAACTTACACCATGTTAGTTACTAATTGTTTGACTAACTTACACCCAGTTATTTACTAATTGTTTGACTAACTTACACCCAGTTAGTTATTAATTGTTTGACTAACTTACACCCAGTTAGTTATAAATTGTTTTACTAACTTACACCCAGTTAGTTACGTATTGTTTGACTAACTTAAACCCAGTTAGTTACTAATTGTTTGCCTAACTTACACCCAGTTAGTTACTAATTGTTTGACTAACTTATACCCAGTAAGTTACGAATTGTGTGACTATCTTACACCCAGTTAGTTACTAATTGTTTGACTAACTTACACCCAGTTAGTTACTAATTGTTTGAATAACCTACACCCGTGTAGTTACTAAATGTTTGACTAACTTACACGCAGTTAGTTACTAATTGTTTGACTATCCTTCACCCAGTTAGGTATTAATTCTTTGACTATCCATCACCCAGATAACTACTTATTGTTTGACTAACTTACACCCAGTTAGTTACTAATTGTTTGACTAACTTACACCCAGTTAGTTATTAATTGTTTGACTAACTTACATCCAGTTAGTTACTAATTGTTTGTCTATCTGTCACCCAGTAGCTATTAATTGTTTGACTAACTTACACCCAGTTAGTTACTTATTGTTTGTCTAACTTACACTCAGTTAGTTACTTATTGTTTGACTAACTTACACCACGTTAGTTACTAATTGTTTGACTATCCTTCACCCAGATAGCTACTATTTGTCTGACTAACTTACACCCAGTTATTTACTATTGTTTTGACTAACTTACACCACGTTAATAATAATAATGATAATAATAATAATAATAATAATAATAATAATAATAAACTTTATTTATTGAGGATACAAAACCTGTTTAGTAAATCTAATCTTCCACAGGGTCCTCTGTTAGCTAAATTGGTTAGTCAAAAGACAAGGTAGTATCACAGCAAATAAATGTACATAAAATAAGTGTTGGTCTACTAAAACAGCAATTCATATCACAGTTATTTCATAATTTAAACGGTCGTTCAAAACAATTACAATAAAATTATCACAGAAGCACGAAATATATTGCGTGCTTAACCCATTATGGTTTTCATTAAAAGACAAATTGTCTAATTTACATATATGCTAATGTAGCAAAAGCTAAAAATTGACAGAATACACGCTAATATAGCGAAAATAAAACAAATCACAGCTGTATCTAAAAAGTATAATAGTACAAATAAAAGACAATTAAACCGCATTCTTAATGTTACCAATCATATTTTGTTTGAATTTTGTCAAGGAGGAAGAGAGTCGTACTTCAACCGGTAAATTATTCCAAATCTGGCTCCCTTGTACCAAAAAGTGTTTGGAATAAAATGTGGTACGGTGTTTGGGTACCTTGACAGAGTTTTGGGATGCTGATCTAGTATATCTGTTGTTAGACAAATTAAATTGATTAGAAAGATATCCTGGAACTAGATTATTTATACATTTGTACACCATAACACCTCTTTTGAATTTCAAATATTCGCCAATTGGTAACCACCCTAACGTTAGTTACTAATTGTTTGACTAACTTACAACCAGTTAGTTAATCATTGTTTCACTATAACTAACACCCAGTTAGTTACTAATTGTTTGACTAACCTACATCCGTGTAGTTACTAATTGTTTGACTAACTTACATCCAGTTAGTTACTTATTGTTTGACTATCCTTCACCCAGATAGCTACTAATTGTTTGACCAACTTACACCCAGTAAGTTACTGATTGTTTGACTAACTTACACCCAGTTAGTTACTAATTGTTTGACTATTCTTCACCCAGATAACTACTTATTGTTTGACTAACTTACACCCAGTTAGTTACGTATTGTTTGACTAACTTACACCCAGTTAATTATTAATTGTTTGACTACCCTTCGACCAGATAGCTACTAATTGTTTGACTAATTAACACCCAGTTAGTTACTAATTGTTTGACTAACTTACACCCAGTTAGTTACTAATTGTTTGACTAACTTACACCCAGTTAGTTACTAATTGTTTGACTAACTTACACCCAGTTAGTTACTAATTGTTTGACTATTCTGCACCCAAATAACTACTTATTGTTTGACTAATTTACACCCAGTTAGTTACTAATTGGGTGTAGGTTAGTCAAACACATAACAAATACATTTTAAGTTAGTCAAACATCTATAAACTGGCTACTTATTAGGTTAAAACGGCTGCAACTAAGTAGAATAACTCTCAAGCGTGTGAACTGAGCATTTTGATAAGGAGTCGTGCGTTTGGGCCAAATCGACCCAAATGAAGTTTAATAATGATTTCACTGACTACAAAGGCGACGGTAAAATCGGGATGCATCTTAACAAAATATAATGTAGATTTTGGCTATTAAACCTATCTACTGTCTATTTCATGGAACTGCTTTTTGGTGACCACGCAATGGACATTCGTTAAACTGTCGATATATCATAGCTTGCTTAGTCCTTCTAAAAGGTAGCAATGTTTTTCATGGAACCAAATACTCTGTGAACTACTTCTAAAAGTAGATATGTTTTGCATCTCCAATACTAACTGATGAAAAGAAGTAAGTTTCGACGACTATTTTAGAAGCTCTACATTTTTACATATATTTTTTTCAAATTCCATTCAAATGAGTGTCTGCATTTTCCCCCTCAAATTCACTTGTGAACGTTGTGAAATGAGCCATAGTTCTGTTGAATATTTATAAAGTAGTATTCATTTATAAATATTCATACAGTAATCCTTAATATGCCTTTAGGATAAACTGTCACTGACTCACTGACAGTAAGTGTGTGATGATGATTATGTTCTTTTTTAATAATATTCCTCACTTTGGAATGACAAAAAGTATTAAGGTACCGATACTCGTACGTTCGTATAGTGCTGTGCCAGGTAAGACGGGGGGGGGGGGGGGGGGGATGATATAGGTGTTTTAGGTCTTGAGGATAAGTGCGATTAAATAATTTATTTATGCATGTGTTTATATTCCTGGTCATATTTTTCCCCAAATCACCGCTCCGCTGTACATGAAGGTGGAAGAAGAGAGCAGTCTGTCTATAACTGATATCTTTAAACATCTTAATAACGTATACTATTGTTTGTAAAAGAACATTTATCGATATAAAAAATCTACATTATTGTTTCTTCTTTCATAACAACCAAAACAGAAAGATCATACCGTAAATATTGTCATACAGGAGAAGATAGATTGCGTGATGAATATTAAATACAGTTTGTTCAATTCGATACTATTTTTTAACGTTTTGGTATTTTGATAATCTCATGGATAGTATTGTATCTTCCAGGTGGAATCTTGTTGTGAGAAGCGAAAGAAATTGTAGACGAAGGGAAACAACTCTAAGAACGAAAAGTAACCTGACCCGACAGATAGCCTCTGACACTAGGATAAAATATAAAACCACAAAATCAAATTCCATGTCACATCGTCTGCTTCTGGGACAAAGACGCCATTAGATACAATAAACACATTTCTCAAAAACATCTTTTATGTAAACTCACTAGGGGACAATACGTGTCAGGTTGGATCTCATCGTGCTCCGGGTCTAACCTCAAACATACAAAACACACGTTGGTGTAAAGATGGATCGGCCGAAGGTAAACAAATCATTAATTATAAGTAATCTGGTGTCAATCTATTTGTCCGGATATAATGCGCCGGTGACGATATGTATTTTATCCGTGCCCTGCAATATCTCTGGGATGCTTATCTCTCGGGAGCTGATGACCGCAAACCATTGTAATAGCGGTGGAGGTGTCAAAACACTCATACGAATAATTAAATACCAATATCTGGATTTCAATAAGATTTCATATTTCTTGTTTTGTCACGTATACATACAGTTGTCCAAACGAGTTGGTCTCGACCTCGGAAGAATTCACTGGTTTCTGTAAACCCACCTGGTGAGGCGTGGAATGCACAAACACCCTGTATTGTCTTCCTGTATAAGATTGATGTATTTATAATTAGTCAATCCTACAATGATAAACATCTATAAAATATCATCGTCAATTGATGTCGATCATTAAAAGGTTCGACTTTTATTGATGTAATTGTTTAAATTATACAAACGGGTTTTTCCATAATTGAAGAATACCAATCAATAAGTTGTTGTGACTGTACTAATCACGTAGTTTATTGTAATTATACATTGTAAGGGTATAGAGCTGAATGTTTCAGAAAATCCTTGAAAAAAAAAAAAAAAAAGTAAATAATTGCAGTTTGAACACATCAGTCATACAAGAAATATCAGTTTTGCTAACCCTAATAATGTTTTAGATATGTAGACCTCGTAATTAAATAATATTTTAGCTTTAGTTACATAATTACCACAATCGTGACTAATAGAGGAACGTCTGTATTTCAGCAAAATACGAGTTGGACAGTTATTCGTTTTATTCGGAATAACAACAAAAGTTCTGGCTTTACTTTTCCCTGACAGCAGATACAAATTTCACCAAGCATCTCTCGGATGGATGTGTCCATTCTTAACCTGGTCAGCTGACGTGTCTATACTGCACTTGTACCTGGTACGAAATCACCAGAAATAGGAAGAAAGTGACTATTTGAAAAAATCAATGTACCGATTGAGATAACCGATCAAACTTAGGTTTTTGTCTGCATCATATGGCCATTTCGTCCATTTAGGGCACACCAGTATAGTACTAAAAGTCAAAAGAATGCATTTCTACATCTTAAGTGTTTCGAAACACATGCAGAATTTCGAAAAAAGGAATAGGTACCTATAAAAAAGATTACGAATTCACACCTTTGTATACAAAAGATAATTTATATTTTAATGTAAACCGTGCCAAAAGGAATGACAGTGTCAATGTTATGACTCCGTGTTGATAGTCCACCAGTAGATTGTCTGATACATGTAATGCGCTAAGCCTGGTGAGTTGATTGGACATTCCAATGGAGTCCAATATTTATTTTAAGAGAGTTGCTTTTTCTTTTATTCAAATGTATGGTCTTGCATATATTTTTATTGAAGAAGCAATACAGGTAAAGTTTTCTGCGATTCCCAATGCTAACTCTTTTTTTTTCAAATATGGGTTTAATGATGAAGTAAATCTCGTATCGAATTTCAAATAATTTTCATACCTGGTTAGCAAATTATCCACTTCCAAGCAACAGAAAGTTTAAAACACAATATTATATTATTATTTGATTTTTAACAAAGCAAGAGATTTTCAAAAACAACTAATTGAGTCATGCCTTGATAAGACCAAATAGAGATTCTTTTCTGAAATTTACAACTCCCAATGTATACTGGACTCTTGCTTATTCATTAAACTGTCTCTAGAACTGAGGAGAGTGGGCTTGCTGACAGTATAAGGTATGGACTTTGCAGATAAAAATGTTTAAATCCAATTTTCTATTTGAAGCTATGTTAATACTGTTCATGTTAATGCATATTATAAATATAAGCAATCACTTTGCGACTTTTCTACATGTACATGTCTATGTATATATTTCACTGTGTTTTTCTATTTTGCCTTCAAACTACTTTGTAGCTACAAATGTGCAAATAAAATTTTGATTTTGAATTTGAATTTGAAGTCCTTCTTTTACTTCTTTTTAAGAATTCTCATTTTACGCTTTCCATTCATCACAATAAGAGTTCGTTTAGTCATTAAGAACGATCATTACATACCTAAGATTCCTTTCGAATCCTCTTTAACTTCAAAGGTACTGTGCCCTTCACTTATCTACCTCGTTTGTGACGCGTGAGGTAAATATTTTGCATACTAAGCCTAACTATCAGTGCAGTTTAATTAAACAGAATATTTGACGAGCACATTGTGCTGATCTCCAGAGAGTAAGAGTGGTCACCCAAATGAGAAAACCTTTCACTTTTTCTTTGAGTAGCAATTTATTTTACCAACGATAGACGTACCCTACTGCAAACTTTGAGTGTCTAATACATTGAGTTCAATTTGGAGTTAGTTTTCGTTGACAATATCCATCTATTGTTTAGCATTATCTCATACGTTTCTGAACATTTACATCGCTTCATCAAATCAAACAATACATTTAAATATTGTCATATACTTACAACATATATTTTAATTAGTATGTCTGCTTCTATAGTTACCATATAATTGTAATTCCATGTTGGGAGACATATTTTGATACTTTGTAATAACTTTTTGTAAAATATCATTTCAATATTTTGGCAATAATGAACTTATTTCTTCTTACACGTAGTAGATAATCGATCAACAACAAAAAACTGTACGTAAATGTAATTTGAATTTCGGAAAACACTCAATCTGGATTTGTTGTCAAGTTGGATGCTATTTTAGAGCACACGTTTGACCGACATGCCATCATACCTGCTCAGGCGGTGATTTGCTTATTACATAGATAATGAGGATTTTAGTTAATCAAAATGTCGCTATAAAGTAAGATACAAGGTACGTTAATGATTTATATAACGAAACGTCGACGATCAGTGCGATTGGCATGAACCTATTATGTAAGTATATCGTTGTATTCACTACATCTCGCTTGTTTTTTTCTCCGTACCGTATATACTAAAACTTTTATCCAACTTGGAGTGATCTTGCAAATGAGTTTGCTGTGTATGATAAAGCAAATCGTAAAATTTCATGACCAAGGGTTATCCCCGATTATGAAGTATTGGGGGAATCACCAGGAAAAGAGGTTGGATGCAGATCGGGAATGTACGAAGAAATAATGAAACAATGTACACCTGAAGGTAGGAGAAACAGAAGACAGCTCAAGAAAATATCACTCAGGACGGTAGAAACGGAACTGAACGCCGTAAACTGCTTCTTGACCACCATGGAGAGACCAGCAATAGAAATACGGACGTGAAGGAACTCCGTTGCTGCTTACGCCAGAAGGCGTTATAGGAATTGAATAATACATGAAATCACACGCAAACTACTATGCGGCTAAACTTATGTGCATGCATCCGCATTTCGTAACAGATTTCATAAACAATCGTATCTACCACCATGATGCAGGCATTGCTGTTATTTCAAAACCAACCATTGACAATTATTAATATTTACATGTGCATGACATTGTCACTAGATAACCTACTTGAAATCTGTGTCGTTGATTGGACTTAAAACGCATGCACCACGAGATACGAATCTTGGCCAATCAGCAGGCGACCATACGCTGTTCCAGCTGTTTAACAAATTTGTGCAGAATGTCGATATGTCGGGAAATTTATATTTTAAATATATTTTGTAAGTCAAAAAATCGTAAAAATGCGGAAAAATCGTTAACATAAGCATTTGGCGCACTAAAATGTTTTGTTTGTTAGCAAAGCTGTGCCATTCATATAATCATAAACGCCATACACATATATTTCAATGCTTAAATGAACGTACACTCACTCATTTACCAATAACAAAAAAATATAGATTATTTAATAAATGTGTTTGAGTACCTTAATTATTTTTCATTATCAATTTCTGGTCTGTGCTAGATACTGCACATACCGTGTCAGTGTCACGTCAGCTATGATGGGCACGGGGTCAAAGCGACGCAAGGTTGCCACCATCTGTTAAAGAGTGTGACAGTCGTTGCCGTGCGGCACCGTTAACCGTTTAATCAGTAGACCTACATGTTTATATGATGGATGTTACGCATGTGTCGCCTGGACACGCAGTAGTGAAGGAAAGAGTGAAGAAAATGCGGTTTGTGTGACACAACACCCTATTGGATTAACATAAGGGTGACTCCCTCTCCAGGATGACACTTACGTATGTCGTCAAAAAAAATCCAAATTGATGACAAAAAGAAAGCAAGTTATGTTGTATGAAAAAAAATTCCTGAGAATGATATATACACATGTAAGACACCCACCCTGCGTTCGTCCATACAATATAAAACCTATTCAAGGGCTGATAGTTTATCATCGGCTAAACTTCATCCGCCTGCTGTGTCCGATACCTGTGTGATGCAAATGGTTATAATTATGATTGAATTGGAGATCATATGCATGGCGCGCGCGGTTTTAAATCGCTCCTACTACTCACGTGCTTCGGCGCTCAACCATCAGGATAGAACACCAGTCTCTCCACAAAAGCAGGATGGCAATGTTTATACTGTAGATTTGGCGTGTATAAGTAACACAGGACCCTGAAAATTAAGACATAAGTGTACTTTTATACCACACCTGATGTGTAGGGATTATTATTAGATGTGTTATGGATTTCAGCCATCACTGGACAAAATGACAATGCCTGTTTTATACTGCGTTGTCGTTGCCTTACGCTGGTATTCTCGAGTTGTCGCTACCTAATGGTCGTATTCTCGCATCGACCCGTTGTCGTTCCCTAGCCGTCGTTTTATGGCGTTGGCGAAACCACGTGATTTGCTATTGCAATCCAAGCGGCTTCCATAGATTATACACGTAATGTCATATAATGTGCTAATTATGTATCTTCATAATAATCATTAGTAAATCTAGTTTAAATGTGATCATTATGATACTTAAATTCACTCTGTTTCAATAATTGATTATTGTGTACACTATTAAAACTGATTATACATTACACACTTACACAAATGTACATACAAGCTGTCGACTTGTAATTACGCTCAAGAAATACTAATTGGCAATGAGTTCTTCATCAGGGCCGACACGCGTGCGGTCACAAATTTTCATTTGCATGGAACAGCCGTAAACTATTTGACAGTTCTCTAGACCACACACCATCGATACATATTTCAAGATGCCTGGAACAAATTTATGGAACCGATCATTGTTTTACGTATAAATAGGGTGTCACTTTTGTCATATAGTAGACCATAATATATATCAAATATCAACGCTACCTGTTACTTATTGTCAAATCTTCATTTCAGAGTAGAGCCGGACTTGAGATGCCGGAGGCGGTTTGGTTATTAGAGCACATACGACAGCTGCTCCTGAGGTTGATATCTCTGTCACGTCGAGGTGGACGCGGGAAATTTACATATCCCACCTGCACGCGCATGTTTACGACTTCATATGAAGCTGTAGTCTTCCTTCGCAAACAATTATGTGAAATAACCGCCAGCCGACAGCGTATTAGCCTCAGGAGTTAAACGCATCCTGTTCACAAATATGCGTCATCGCCTGACGTCATAAACGGAAAACTTTCTACAAACGGAACTGCTTTATCTCCGGTGATATGGCAAACATCTCTGTCCCCCAAAACACGCACACCATGACATCACTCAATCGTTTCAAATGTAACGCTGGTAGTTAATAGGGACATCGTGATGGACTGAAATCGAACTATAAATTATTTAGATGAGCGTTTTACTCAGAGCAAGTTATGTCGTCCCGTCGTACTCGAACTTCTTCTGGTGTTTTATTGATCGAACGTATTCTTCCATTGTTCGAATCAACATTGATTAGTTTTGGTCAGAGAAGTTCTATACGTAACGATCAATTAAACCTAGCATATCAGTCATTTGAAGGGTCATTTCATCAAAATTTGATTCCACGGGTATGGCAGTACGCATACGAGTTAACGGACTGATCGACGTTTTTGCAATGCTTTGTACTTAGTTTAAAAAAATAAGCTAATGACAACTTATCTCACACACGTGCTGTTCGGGACTGCATTTAATACGAACAGCAGTGCAGGGGAGACCAATCTTACATTCAAATAAAAGAATCGCAATTGTCAAAAACGTAATTCTTTCTGATACATGCAATCTTCCAAATTTTCATTTCACCAACGAGCCGATGTAATGCCTTTTGCAGGTAATGTGGTTTTCGGACACTCTAGTCGACGGTTGTATATGTTTTGTTTCACGTACACAAAACTAACTGGGATGGACACGTGGACGAAGCATTCCCGTTTCCCAGCGTCAGAAGAATATTATGCAATGGCAACAGAGTCAGAGAAGAAGGTGTCTATAAAACGTGGAATTTAAATTTCCTTCTTGGCCTCTTTTTCCCATACTTTCATATATTCCAACAGCAAAAATGCATTTATTATTTTGTAAATTGACACTCATGTGAATGTTTAACTGGAGTGTCCTCTGGCCCTGACACCAGATTAGATATTTTGGCAGATAGATGTCCCACACAAGACATCAATCTGTCAAATTTTTTTTAAGTCTGATGACAGGACCAGCAGAAATTCGGGCTAGTTAATGTAGTGTTTAATTTCAATATGCAAGACATATATACATTGTAATGCTTCCACCCACGTCAAATGGTATTGCGAACGTTAAAATATAAGCTGTGTTATCGAGGGGGGAACACGCGTGCATATGTGTATATAACCATGGGCGGATTGGTTGAGTGGTTAACACTTCGGCCTTCCACGTAGGGGGCCGGGGTTCGACCCCCGAAGTCGTCGCAAGCATGGAATATCAGATTTCTCCTGCCCACACAACTCCAACAACCCAGGTGGAGTATAAATTGGTCTGGGATGGATGATGCGGTATCTGTGATGTAGCATTCAAGTGAGATGACACTATAAAAGATGCCGTTGGAAGCACGGTCCCACTACAAACAGAACAAAATACATCTCCAGCACACACGTAGGCATACGTAGAGATATTAGCCAGGTGGCATAGGACTAGTAGTTAGTGCCTGATAAGGCAGCCCCTGCGAATTCCTCAAAAATGGTATATCCTAATTGTATTAATTGTATATCTATATACTGTAAAACGCTTTAGAGTGGTTTATGTTAGCTAGATAGGGCGCTATATCAAATGTTGCATATTATTATTATCATTATATATGTACGTTTCAACAAATATCCACCAACGACTGACAGAATAGGACCACTGACTGCAGCCAACAAAAACATGGTTGTGAAACAGCGAGGCATCACTTGACAGATGTTTGTTCGAGCAAAAGTACAGCCTCATTTAGATAATAAGATTATCTAAGTCATATTGCTTCAGGGGCACTGATGCCGACACGAAAACACATTAATAATAGTCTACGTAATAGTTAACATATAATCAACATCTAGTCAATTATTATAACGTAGTGTAAATTTGGGAATAGAAAGTTTTAGAAATATTTAATTTAGGCCGAGGCGGCTTTTGATTTATTTTCCTACGCCCGTTTTAAATCCGACCAATGTACTTTTTTGGCTGTTTTTGATGATATGTATCAACATCACTGACTACCCTCGTTTATCATCAACATTGAAGAGGAAAAAGACTTATAAAAATAGTGTACATTTTTGAACAACTTTTACATTGGTATTTGAAACTGTTCTATTGACATGCATGGCATATATTGTACAAACTGATTATTTTAACGGAATTCGCCAACTGACAAAAAACTGTCATAAGTAAAATGTATATCTTAGCAATCGTGTCCCGAAATACAACATGTACAGTCTTAATTATTTCTATAATACAATATATGAATGCCTTGCTTGACGGTTAAACACATTATCAATATTATGATAAAACGATGCTTTCGGTTGGGCTGTTAGCTGTTCCGGGGATTGTGCAATCATTAACGGAAAGCGCAAGGAATTGGAATTACATGAAGGGTAATTAAGGAACTCATAAAATTGGGTAAAAATGTAAAACAGTACATTTAAGTTTGAACTCTTTCAATTATAAATAAGCGTTATGGATGTCAACTGGACGAAAGCAAACGAAACAGGAAACGGACAACTGAATGCCTATGAGTGCCAACTGGAAGTAGTTCAGTACTTAAATGAGATTATTTGATCAGAGCCCTTTGTATGAGGAAAATATGGCCATATAATGCAAGACTATATCATGCGCTGGGAATAAGACAGGGACTTGGAAAAAGTCTGCCTCTCTTTGAAAATTCCATAGGTTGGATTACCATATACAACACTCGCTGGCATGAATTTTGTTTCTCATTGAAAAAACACCTAGAATTAGCTCAGAAACAACGAACAGGCGTTTTGACTAGTTTAAATAATAATTTTCCCTGATATCTTTGGACAAAAAAGTAGGTTAGTGAGATATAGCTTGTCCCATTTCGCAAAGTGATGTCAGAAAACAATACGTCACACCGCATCAAGATAGCGACTGGCTAAGTTGTTGATACCTTGACAAATTGTTTTCTCGGTTGAACGATCTTAAGTCCTTTTCAGGCATATTATCCTAAACAAAATTTAAGGTGTCTTTTTTCTCCAAATTCTCACAAAACAAAATAATGATATATTCCACTCGTTTCATCAATTTCATGCGAAATTTAAACTATCTAGCCATGTACTTGGGTTACTTTATATAGAGACTACAAATTTAATTTAAAAACGTCCAAATAGAGGTTTTTCTCCTTAAACTGTGATAAACATATTACAGAAATATCTATATATAATTTAATCTTGCTTGTAACAAGCATTTGTATTGGCTTAAAAATTTATGTCATCAGCCCATAACGTAAAAAATGACATCGCCGTTTGTAACGTCGCTTTTGATTGGCTGATACAGCAGCGCACTTATATCTAAGAGAAAGGAGTCCATCAATAAAAGTGGATTTCCACAGGGATTGTGTAAAGTAGATTAAATTATAAGGATTAGCTTGAATATGTTTTTCATGTTATGGAGCTATAACACAAAAAACCGGAGTGTACTCTCATCGCGGTTTATTTAGAGTTTTTTTGTGTTATATCTCCATAAATAATATCAAAAGATATCTCAGCAATAATCCGTTGTTTTTGTAGTTGCATTACTGTCCCTGAATAAGAGTAACTGCAACTAATATTTCATTATATCACCCGGAATTGGGTTCCCACGGTGACGGTTCCAATTGGTTTAACTAGTTTGTTTTATTCATTTCCGGTGAATTCGTGTCGCAAGATAACCTTCAGTATTTATGCTGGCGAAGGTACAACCTCGAAATATGGCCTCATTATGTAATCCTTATATAAAGCTTATACAGGTCGAGGGCGACACGGCCGGACGATTCTCTATAAATAAAAAAATCCTTAGGTTACGTTTTTCCTTCATAAGCAATATGCGTAGCTGAAGTGTTATTCTTTATTTGTTATACCGAAGAATACTCATTTATCGAGAAAGATGGGATAGTCAGAGGAAATGTTCTCATTTTCATTCCGTGTTCACTTGTATAAAATGTTATCCTTTGATTACCTTGTATCCAGCTCTCGTATCTCGTAACGTCATTTGTTTATAATTTGCTCCTCGCAACGTTATTAGTTTCCATGACGTCATCTGTTTACAATTTGCTCATCAATTGGCAAAGAAGTACGTTTCCCTTTTCTGACTAGAATGACCCTTTTTAATATTTGTGTCTCTCGTGACCCACGTTATCCTTCGTCATATTGTTGCTATTTTGATGCCAACCGTTTACACTTCGATCATCTTTTGTCCTTGTATATTCTTTTTCAGTATGACCATACATTTACTCTGTGTAAAACCATTGCCTCTCTTTATATATTCCGTCGATTAATTCAATAATTAATCTTCCCTTAATATACCGTTTCTGTCTGCACTTTAATGTATAATGCTGCTGTCGTTAGTGACGTCATGGTTTACATTTTGATTTGTCTCTCCGAAAGCCATTTGCTTATGTAATCGTCAAATGTTCCTTCGACATGTTGTTTTGATGTTAACAGTTTATGATCTGATAATCATTTTTAGCTTTTAGCATGTTATTATACCTCGAGAAGTAATCCGTTTGTAGATTCATTATACACTGACGCTGTATAAACGATCCTGTTTTTCATGATAGCATATGTTTAAATTCGACGTCATCCATTTATAATTCAGTCATCTATTGACGGTAACGTTGCTGACTCTAGTTACGTCATTTGATAATCGATAGGGCATATATATCGCTTCAATTGCTCTGGACATTACCGTTTAAAATGTCATCTTTAAATAATCCTTACGTGATTTCTATACCTCATGGCACCATTGATCACAATTTCATCATCATTTGATCCTCCATGACAATATGGTATCTCGTGACGTCATTCGTTTGTATGAATTGTTCATAAAATGATCGTTGATTCGCATTCTGTTCTTCGTGACATCATCTGTTCACAGATCAATCACTCACAGTCACACGTTGTTGTATTTGTGACGTCAAACATTTACCACGTTGTTCTTTCGTTACCCTGTATAACTAGCTAACCGGAAGTGCAAACGATCTGAAAGACAGCGCCGACCGACACTGTTTCAGACTATCGTGTAAGCTTCTGCTTTGTTTAACCATCGGCTATACATCAAAACATAAATGAGCTAACATATACAATGATAAAAAATCCGAATGAAGACGATTACACGTAGATTCATTGAATAGAGTCATGTATACAGATAATAAGGTGAACAATGTAGGAAACAATATCTTGTTTTATATACAAGTTATGGAGACAATATTGCTTAGGCTTTAAGTGTTAAGAAGTTAAAACGACATCATTTGCTATAGCACTGCCTCGAATATAATTCTGAAAGTGAAATTTAGACATTATTTTTAAACAAGTGATGTCATTTGAACTGTTGAAAATGTAGTATCACAAATAACATCGATTCAAACTATGATTGCGATTTTAACGGTCGAAGGTTTTAAACATGATGACTGAAAGTTGATTCTCACTACAGTGACGTTATCATTGAAATAAACAAATTAAAACAAAACCAAACGAAACGCCGAAAACAGAAATGGATATATGTCTACCAACAAACCTGACCAGTATATAAGAGTAGAAGGTCGAGTTGGGTACATCTGTAAATACGAAACGATGATTGTACGTATGGAAACACATATATCACAATTACATGGGAAATCTTGAGAATGTCCATACAAATGTTGTTCCGGAGCTAATGTCCAAATAATAGGTGTTCCCTACCGCGGTTCGTGTTTACCGCTGACATATTGAACACACTTGTCCTAGCTAAGAACTGGACACATCGGCTCGGTAAGTAATTTACGAGGCGCCAGGTATAGTCCGCTATATAGTTACACTATTCACTGTATATACAGCAGGATAACGACACTTTCCGCCAGTACGATTACCTACAGGCGACACTGGGGAGTATTCGCCGGATACCTTCCTCACAGATGATCCTTTTCTGTTTTTATGTGAGTTGCTCTTTTACAGACGAAGGTATAACGTTTTGTACGAATACCGTCCTCAGAGAAGTTACTGATAGTTTTTGTCCCACTGCTTTCCTCAGACACGATACTCTTGCAGTGTTGTTCAAATACCTTCCTCAAACACAACACCCTGGCGGTTTTGTCCCAATACCATCTTCAGACATAATATTATTACAGTTTTGTTCCAATACCTTCCCCAGACACGATATTCTAACAGTTTTGGCCCAATACCTTCTGCAGACACGATATTCTAACAGTTTTGGCCCAATACCTTCCTCAAACACGAAACTCTAACAGTTTTTGCCCAATACCTTCCTCAAACACGAAACTCTAACAGTTTTGGCCCAATACCTTCCTCAGACACAATATTCTAACAGTTTTGTTCCTTTTTCCCAATACATTCCTCAGACCCGATACTCTTACAGAATTCTCCGTTTGTCCTCATACTTTCCTCAAAAACGTTCCTCTCACAGATTTGCCCCTTTTTCCTAATATCTTCCTCAGACACGATACTCTTACAGATTTGTCCCTTTGTCCCATTACATTCCTCAAAAACGGTACTCTTACGGTTTTGTCTCAATACATTCCTCAGACACGATACTTTTGAATATTTTTTTTCTCAATATTTCCCAAGATACGATATTTTTCAACATTTGTCGAGATCATTGTCATTGAGACAACACTGTCAAGTTTTGTCTTTGTGCCTTCTTCAGAGACAATGTAGATAGCTTATCACCATAACCCGGCCTGAGAGATCATACTGTTAGTTTTGGGACGACACTGTCAAGTTTGCTCTCTGCGGCCAGGTACCCATTTTTAAACTGGTTGTTTGTACAATGTATGACGTATAGTGATTTCATGGCTGTTCCTTCAAACTTCTCTTATCCCTATATTTATAAACATATCGATAACAAATTTTCTCCTTAATTATTTACAATTACAGAAGCGAAGACAAAAATAATAATGATAAAAGATTACAGAATTTGAAATGTACATACATGTAAACTGCAGACCAAACTTGTGTTTAAAATTATATTTGCTAAAAACTGAATTTGCCAAAACTGAATCTGAACGGCAAAAAGAAAACGTCATTATCAGTATATAAGCGTGAATATTTGATATAAAAAGGCAATTTTATGAGACTGAAATTTTCGGTCTACAAATGGTTATTAGTAATATGATTTATGTGTATTTTCAATAAATGCATTGTGCATATTTTCCAGTTTTTATTAATTTATTGGATATTTATATATAATATCGTTTTACACAGTACTAGTGTAACTTATTCTTGTCGCAGTTCGGTAACATCCAGCCTTAAGTTTGATGATATATCAATACCTACGTGTAATGTATACATGTACTGATTTTAACGGTAACTGTATTTTAACGCTTTTCTTGCTGATTGGACAATAATTATTTTTGATAACAACTAAATATAAAATCGTACTGTATTCCTGCAGGTTATTTAGATAACTGTAGTACCATACCATACACGATATGTGTGTAACTTGCGAATTATTACCTATGTACAGAATTTGAGCCTCGCGATGGAGCGTGAACATGATATATACGGTTTTATTGTTTTAAGAGGATATTATTAATATAACTAAAGGAAAATGTTGCATTGGTAGAAATTACAAATCTACAGGACTAATTTTAGAGGTGCCCCTTGGAGACATTTATTAAAATAACCTTAGATAATGTGAGGACGTTAAACCGTGAACACCTCGTTTTGGTCTTGATATTGAGCGTTCGCCCAAGCAAGGAATGTCATAGGTTCTCTCCCCAGACTTTAATATATAAAAGTCTCTAAAACTGTCAGTTACTGTTACATGTTGGTCATTCAGCTTTATATCTGTGGTGGCAATGACTAATTAGACGTTGTCAGGACTCAGGACTTAAAACGGATTCAAACTTAAAAACAAACGATGCAGCATTAAAATGAATCCGCTGCAGTTTGCTCAAGTTTAGTTGTACTTATATCAAGAGCATAATACATCTATATAGAGCTTACAACTAGCTTTTGTCATACCGGATTGATTAAACGATTTTTCCGTCACCTCTGGGCAAGACTCAAATTTCTCAAATAAAACGGAAACCAATTAATTATTTTGTTTTTAACGCATAACGGATTATACGTGCGCAATTACTGCACTGCGTCTTCGACGTCATCTGTTCATGACGCCATTTATACCTACTCTATGTCAAATACCTATTATGACGTAATAAATTAAACAGCAATAGAAATAATCAACTACATACGTTCTACGAAGAACGCTTGTCCACTTATTGAGTCACTAGTTAATAAACTCTCGTTTAGGAATCGGATCAATTTCGTTCTTTGAATTTGGCGACGATAACGCAGTTTTAAACTTGTTTTGATTCTAGTTTCTTTTTTTGAAAATTATACCATAACGGTTATTTATCTTTCCTGATCAATTAACTTAATTATACATAAAAGTAGATTTAATTGATAGACCTTATTTTAATTCTAGATCCGTCTTCATTTGATGGCGATTGGCTGACCGCGTGGACACATACCACTGTCCATCTGCTATGTCCGGACTGTAAGGAATGACCATTTCATTGCCGTAGATGTGGACGGATAAGGTCAGGTTTCCGCTGTCACAAAAGGTGCAGTAAGGGAGCGGTCATCATTTACCTATCTGACGCGTGGTCAATCCGCCCAGAGTGAACAAACTGACCAACAGACCATTAATCAGACAAGGGTGGTCATTTATCTGACCAGATTTTTATTTACGGATGTAGCACTGACCTGTTTGTATAGATGTGATACAACACTGGTAGCACATCTGTATAAACAGACGACATATTCGAATGCGCCTTGTAAAACCTAATGTATAGTCGTAGGATTGCGCCTACATAACTAATGTGTTCAGAAAACCATTCGTTCGTGTCAGCTAAGAACATTGCGAGAACAGTGTCTAAATATTATACAGCATGAAGCGTTCAGGCATATTATATTAAGCATTCCAAACTTCTGCTATAGTTGAATCCGAAACAATATCATTCGTATTATTAAATATATCTGTCTTTTATAATCCGAAGTGGAGGAGTGAAATGATTATTAAAACAAGGTGTGCTTTCATACAAAAACAAGTCACAACGTGGAGGAAAATCCTGTATATGTGAGGTTTTTGTTGAATTTGTAAAAATCATGGGCGCGTCTGCGTTTGTTAACCTCTGGTGTAAAGAATAAACATAATACAAGTTACATAGCCTATTAAGACCAGGAGGGTCAACTTCGGTACATTTCCCATTTGTCATGTACAGTGCCGCCATGTTATGTAAACCACTCTCACGTGTAAAGGTCACGTGACCTCACGTAACATGTGAACGTATGTTTTGGCACATATCTCAAGGTTTAATAAATGACATAATTGTTTTCTCTTTTTTATATCTTTAAAAACAGCAGATGAAGCAAAAAAATCCTGACAAAGTGTGGGGCATTTTTACGTCATTTTTTTACCCAAGTAAAATACATTACGTGCTGAAGACAAACTCGCAGTGTATTTAAGTATGAGAAAAAGGGCCATATGCCAGGGCAATGTCTAACACGTAGTGAAGAGGCTTAGGTAGAGCCAGATCCTGTAACGTGCGGAAAGATATTTATCATAAGGCACTATGTCTTAGAAAAAACAGTCATTCTACTGGATTGATAAATATCTTTTCTCAGCATCAAAACACGGTTTGGCTTTGCGAGAATTAGCCAGATTAATGAGGGCTGTCACGCATGCCCCGAGTCGGAGGGGGACGGGGACCGACTGCGCTCCCAGTGTGTGTCACAGGGACGCGGAACGTGGGATCACCTTAATTTACCAAAATTAATGGTTTATGTCGAAATAAAAAGACAAATAACACCAACAAACAAAGGAAGCAGATTCGCTCGACTTTAAGCCGTAAATTTTACATGCAAATTTTGCACGATGAAGATATTGCCGTGGATTACAATGCTAAGCTAAGGTTTTTAGTTTCTAAAATCAATTTTTGTTTTTACAAATTTCCTCAGGGGATTGTTTGTGAAGAATTGGTACCCATGAGCGATTTTCCTTGATAAAGGCTTTAACTATCAATCGAAACAGAAGTTTGTTTCATCAGTTTCTCAGTTTCCAATTATGAAGTGTAATTTGTAGGGCTAAGACACGAAAATCGTATGGAAATTGAATAATTTGGGAAATTGTCCAACACCAATTTTTTTTCAAGATGTCGTCATATTTTATAGAACAACTGTCATACTTGGGATAGTGTTTGTGTAAATCTTTCGCACTCAACTTTGTCATACATTACCACAGATCTTGTCATACCAAAATCCTATAAAGTTTGTATAAAGTTTCATGTTTTTCCGGAGTCCTAAGTTAATTGCGTTTTATATTTCCCCGTAGTGTCAACGTACTGAAGTGTCGTCACAAATACCCCACATTGTTATTTGCCTATTTCCTTGCCCTTTTGTACCCGAAATCCTCACACCCTCCCTCCCTCCTCCGTGACATGTTAGGTTGTCCAGCTTGCTGTGTTTTCAACCAGTCCTAGTATTGTTGCCTGTCTTTTTTTCTTTTTTTTTTACCGAGGTATCTTGGTGTTGAAACCCTTTGTGTTGTTGTACGCCGGTGTGTTGGCGACCCATGTTTTGTTGCCTTGCTTGCCTCTTGTGGTTTTAGCTGCCCCTGTATTTTTAACCTAGCTTCGCGTTGTTGCCTGTTCTCCTGTGTTGTTCCTCACCAGCTGAGTTGATGCGTGCCCATGTGTTGTTGGCCGCCCCTGTGTTTTCACCTCGGCCTCGCATTGTTGTCTGTTCCTGTTGTTGCCTGTTCCTGTGTTTTTGTCTGTCCTTGTGTTGCTTTGCAACCGCGTTATTGGTTGCCCCTGTGCAGTTGTTTGCCTTTTTGCCATCAAGGCCCTGTGTTGCCTGTCCCTGTAACTGCTCACCAAGGAATCGCGTTGATGTCTGCCCTATTTTGTGACCCACCTATAGGACTCGCGTTGTTGCCTATCCCCGTGTTGATGCTTGCTCGTGTATTATTTTATGCCTGTCCCCTGTTGTTACATTGTGCTATTGTGTATGCCTGTATTGTTGCCCGTCTTGTCATTCGTTCCCTTGTTTTCCCTGTTCTAGTTTACCTTATCAATGATACATTGTAACAAACTATACAAAGGTCGGAGGGTAAAAGCCGTGGACACGTTTGTACTAAAGGGACGACACGAGTTGTCATTTCTAGTTGTTGTCTAGTTAATAAGCAAGCCTTACCTGTAACAAAAAGTTAAACCCTCCAGCTGTAGAAACGTAGGAGAATAGTGTAAAGATAAACGAAATGGTACGAAAATACTGTTATTTGAAGTATATTTATGACTTTGCAAAGTGAACAATCTTGAACCACAAATCTTTAGATTTTTCTCAAATTTACTTGTGGTAGTCATTGTACTACTTTGTGCACATTTATGCTGTAACCTACTATACGAAAAAAAATGTCATCAGATCATGAACGCAATGGATCAGTGCCATTTCTATAACCGCTTCCCATAACCCGAGACCACCGTTAGAAGCAAACATCTAAGTGAAGTTATACTGTTCCAGGAAGGACTTTTGTAATGACGATAACTTAATAACTTAACCCTTCTATACTGCAAATATGAGGGAACTTTTTGGGCTTCATGAAACCTTCGTTCAAGCCGACATGAACTTTTAAAATCGTTGTCTGATTCATTATAAAATCAGAATATATCTTTACATGGTATCACTCTGGTTATTCTATACCGCAAATATGATGGAGCTTTATCGGGCACCAGGAAACCTATCTTCATGCCGACATGAACATAAAAAACGCTGTCCAGTTTATTATGAAATCAGTAAATATCTTTACATGATATCCCCCTGAGTATTGATGTTATTATATACCTTATGATTTTTACTATAGTTTTCAGACTGATTTCGTACCTACCTTGTAATACAAAATAGTCGTTTGCCATTGATAAAATCAGCAAATTAAAACGAGAAAGGGTTGTGAATATGTTATCACCATTTAATACTTAAACGGCATTTTCCGTTTTTGACGTCGTTTTGACAGCCATTGGAATTCTGTTTAGGTTTTTAAGACGAAAGTTTAGCTTTGAAACGGAGAAATGGTTAGAAATATTTTTCAGAAAATGCAATAAGGAAAAAGAAAAATGTAAGGTGTGCAATATAAAAATTACACACATAGGTGTTTATCTGAAGTTTCATATTTCACCCATATTTGGCTAAATCTCGAGTGAAATATATCCGTTCGCGGAACGTACCTTCGCAGTACTAGTCTGAGACTTCAAATGAACATGTGGTGTTGTTTATTTATCATATTTCGTTTTTCCTTTCGAGAGCCATCAGATACATAGGTAAAGTACCAAGCAATTACATTGTGTAGTACATGTACAAGAGAGTATGTATACAAATTTAAATGAATTAAGTGGAGAGTGACCTTACAAAGAACATAAGTAATTTTCCATATTTGACATTTATCTATCAACATTTTCTCGTAGTACATTTTTTTTACAACATGGTTACTTAAGTTTATATACAAACGATATAGTTTTGCGTGTGAATCACTGTTAATGCGACCTATTGTGACGTCACCAAATTATGATACAATGACGTCACATACTCCAGAGATATTTGATTATCTTTTATTTAGACATGTAGAAATGAAAATTAGAAAATATTTCACAATATTCGCAAAAAAAAGAGAGAAAAAAACACTTCTGTAACATGTAATTAAAACTATCTTAAATTGTTCCCCGTTCATATGAATCTTTTGAAGATATTATATACGAAAATGACATTGCTATCAAGCACAAATGAAACCGTACATAATAACATGGGTATACGTGACAGAGTGTGTGCGATGTGTCCGTTGAAGGTTTTAAGGCGATTTCTATCAATACAAAAAAAGTCAACGTACTGAATAAAATTCAGAAGAAAAAAAAGTTAATCCACTGCTCATTGCCAACGCCTTTGGAACAATATACGGATCATCGCATTGCGGTTCAGTATACAAGGTATAGTTACAGAACGCTTGATAAAAAAATGAAGTCACCGACTAGCGGGCCTGTTATTCGGTGGAAAAATACCATGGTTGTCGTAACTTACTTAGTATTAGGATATTTATTCAATCAGTACAAAACGGATGTTCTTTTTAGGTCCTTTCAAAGTTAGATAATCGTCCTTTTTAATTAATCTATTAACTATCGTTTGGTAATTACGCATTTTGTTAAAGATATTGTTAAAGATATCGAAAACAAATGAAGAATATACACATTTAATACGTTGAAGAAACATATATATTTTGAAGACATGATCATGCAAATTAGCAAAACAAAGAATGTCTTCTGGCCACCATTAAATCAAGCTAAACCACCACTGTTTTCTCTGTAAGTTCGTCAGTCCGCTGTAGGCCTCCCGTGTTCTCTTCTGTGTTATCGGTATAGTCATACTGTGGTATTTTTGTTTCTCAATATGATCATGTCCCTGCTATGTACAATACTGGTACGCATAATATACTGAAAGTATGTATATAATGAAGAATTTTGGGTATTTTATGGTAATTATCTGGAGTTTTTTTATGAAGATTACGTTAATCTTATTTACTGTACCTGTGGATGTTTGTCAATGTGAATAAACACAAACTGAAACAATCTGACACAAGTAACAGAAATCGGAACCCCTCCCCATCCAGACATTTTACGCGGAATGAAATGAAGAAGGGTGGAATTATATTTAAAGATTCCAAATATGATGGAGCCATTAAGGTAGAGAATTTTAATCTTACGGCTACGAAAAACCAATACGTTGTGTAAAGGAAGAATGATAAATCTAAGCATTCCTCTCGACGCTGTAACTGTCAAACTGTGGAATCCGTGATAAATATCCTCAGGGGTTTGATTGATCTTCAAAACTATAAATAACCCTACAATAATTTGAATTATAAATGAATGCATATTTGTGTGTTTGCGATTGATTATAGGTCTAGGGAAATCGTCTCGCTGCAGTCTTTTGAAGATTTTCCTTTTATGCTATTCAGACCAGGCAGAATCTTTTAAATCTTCCCATCACGGACAAAACAGAGAAAAGTTGGCAAACATTTTACAAAATGGTCAATCATTAATAATAATGAAACATGGTAAAAAGATCATCTAATTTGGCCCAATCGAAACCTAATTGGTCATACCGGGCACCCATAGTCTACTGAAAGGAGAGAAAGTATGAAAAATGACCAACATTAATTATGGGCTGGCTTCTGACAACCTTTCACTGCTCGGGTCGGGTCACTCACAGGTTCTCTGTCCAGTTTGACCTTTGGCCGTACCGTAATTTACATCTTTACAGTTGTGTTTATTTCTGACTCTCCTTTACTCTCCAGATATATAATCTTCATCACATTTCCACCATAATATGAATATGCCAGCAAGCGAGGTTACAAATGTACCGCATTTTTATAAATGTTCAATAATAAAAATTGACATTCCGTAAAATAAAATAAAATAATTTGAACCAGTATAAACACAAAATCATATATCTATATTTATAAAATTGTACATGTTTGATACATGTACATGTACATATTCTTACTTTTTTCTTTTGTCATTTACAATACACAGACAAGATATAGGCATCTTATAAGCATGTTTACCAATAATTGTATGGAATGTGTGATTGATCTATCCTTATGAGTATCGTTATAATTATGATATTTAACTGTATTTCATACTTAACTGATTTAATAAGTTTAAGGAAATTCGGCTTTATCGAACCAAACAAATGTAGAAGAATGTGTTTACATTATTTGTCATCCTTGGTAACAGGTGGAAATCGCATTGTAAGAGATTTCCACCTAGGATCGAGGATGAATTTTGTTTCTAGATTCAGTTAAAAGCAGGAAACCATGAATTCTCCTCACTATTTCGATTGTCAATTCTTCGTCGGTCGACATTTCTTTATTAAACGTTTTTAAATGCTTTAAGGGATAGTTTTCCTCATACTTTTCAATATGCATCTGATTGTAGAACGAACAAATATAATTAAGTCCAATACTTGAAAGTGAAACGCCAGTCATGCTCTATATAAGGAACTATTTTTCAACGTTTCGAATATAGAAATTTTGCTTGATGCAAATGGATAATGGTATAAATATTTTTTTCTCAAATGATATATAAGTTAGACTTAAAGAAAAAAATGCAAGAGAAATAAGAAAAGAAAAGAAAAAAAAGAAACAGTAATCGATAGTTATTGTGATATCACTGACCCTTAGCATGACCTCTTTAGTCAGTGTGATAATTGAAACATGTACACAAGTTCTGTAACGTCACAGGTTTCCTAGATAATATTTCATTAACTCTCTATATTCCAAAACTAAGCAATTGATTCATGAACAAATCATTGAAATTGAATAAGATCGTTATTTAATTGCTGCAATGTACATGTAACAGGCTTAGTCGAAAACTGTTAGAAATTTACCAAGCTTGTACCTAAGCTACTGCTTCTAATTTCACTATGTAATGCCTTTAACATCACAACTACAATACAAGCACGCCATATTTGGAATACTTTTTCTCAGGCGAGGCTAACAAGGCCATCTCTATCAATCATTTGATTCGCAAAAGGTTAACGAGGACGATGGCTTACTCGATGGTAATAGGTACAGTGGCTGGTAAAACAATCCCGTACCCATTGATCTCGTGGACACGTCTTAAAGTCTCAAAGTTCTCGTTTTATTGCTAAACACACCTTTTCTGAGATGTCTAGAAGTAGAAATCTGCACAGATCACATGGTGAGGTTACTATTAACTATTTTTTTTCTAGTTTTGTTTTATTGTTTCAAATATTAATCAAGACAATCGGGCACAAGTTCTAGCAGCTTATAAAGTCGCTTTTCTGAGCAATTTACAAAACAATCGGGAAAAGAGAAACAGAATAAAAAAGCAGAGAAAATACAATTATATCGGATATTGTTTCTATTTGTATACAACTCTCTAGGTATATCACTGCCAACCAAATACGTACCACATTATCATCACATGTTCAACTGTTCATAAAGCACAATCAGAATACTTCTTCGATCTATTTTACACTAGCTCTTTGTAGTTATTGTTGTTTTAAATGTTGTATAATTATTGTAAAATCAATTGAAATTTCATGTTCAAAGTGGTTTGATAAGAAATATCACAAATTTTCCCCATTTCTTTCCTATCTGAATGTTCAATGTTTGCGATAGAAAGTTCATCATACATAATAAATAATAGTCTTCTTACTGCAATTCATCCGACATTTGAAAAATAAAAATGAACAGAAAATCACTATATTATAATTCTGTGCATATGGAACTTTAGATACATTTTTTATCTTGTGTTTTCTTGCAAAAAATATTTTAGAAATGTTATGAACATTCTAGATATGTAAAACTAGTGTTCTTCAGTCTAGTCTAGATGTTTATTACTATGCATATTTCATAACAATGTTCCCAAGCATATGTATCCGGAATTTTAAAGAAAATCCGTGGTTATCTTAATAAATGTTTGCATTCTCAAAACATTTAAGAGAGACCAAAAAAGACTTTAATCTTGAATCTAATAAAAACTTTGATTTATTATATTATGGTTTGAGCATCATTCCGATATTATCCCCGTTTATCATTCTTTATTACAGTGTATATGTGGCAATTTTTCAAATCCATCAATTATGCAAACGGATAAAACTTATATTTACAAAATTTACCTTTGAACTCTTAAAACCTTAAAATAACACAATTTTTCAACGCCGTTAACTTTTCAATTTTTATTTCATACTGGACAGTCAGGTTTCAATTAAAACCCGCACGCTTATGGTCATTTCCTGACCCTTAACCTTTGAAGCTGGACATGATAAACGTAGGTGACCACAGATACTGCCACGGGGCACGTGCTGTCCAAACAATGGCGTAATGTCTTGTACGGTTATATAGCGATAAGGTAATATGTTTACCTCGCGGGCGTTACTCGATTGTACTCGGACTATTGTTGATAAAATTTAGCCCAACTTTGTTGACCTTAACAGCCTTTTGTTATTTTATTTACCAGTTTTTCTGAAAAGAGGCGGTCAGATGATCACCTTATCAGAACTAATATTGTTAGAATCTGTCCACACGATCTGGTCCTAGTACTGGAGACATCAATCGAGTACGCCGTAAACGTGTTTCGTGTGCTTTGCCAATTGTTCTGTGGAGAGTGGCCCATCGAACAGGTGTAAAATCTAACGATAATGGGTGTTAATGGAACGGCTATGGACGGAGTATGATGTATTGGAACGAATACAAGTCCTTATACACTTAGTAAATAACATACTAGACAGACAGAGCAGAAGGGAATTACCATATAATTATATACGAATATGTCTACGTCTATACCATTATACAACACTTATCCAATGCAAAATACAGAGACGGAATCACAGGCAATGAGGGTAGTTTTTCACAAAATCGATTGTCCAAATTTATCATTTTCAACAAAGTTATCTAGAACATTATCTTACCAAAATCAAAAAAATAAACATTATTGAAAATATAGTATTTTGTATACGGACTGATATTCCTGTTGCAGTCAGTGTGACTGCCATTCTTATAAAACTGTATATTGATATGATATGTGGACCAACTTATCCTACGAATTATGAAATACAATTCTGCAATGTGTCTTTTAATTAAAACTTTTGAAGGAATGCATTTTGAAAAATAACCTCTTAATGATGAGAAGCATGCAAATGTACCATCTAAGGAAGCTGGTGTTGACGACAGAGTTTTAACAATAGGAGATGAGTTATACCCAAACTACTTTATTTTATTTATCAACTGTAACTATATCGGCTCTTGAAGTTTACAGCTATAGGAATATACAATGTTATTAAAACAAATATATATTTACAAATTCCCTTGATCATCCATACCAGAGATATTCCGTTGAAATACAAGTGGATGAAAGTAACTTAAATTTGGAAAATCGGCCAGCAATACAACTACATTCCAAATCATTATATTGTTTTGACACCAACATATATACGTTATACACGTCTTATTCGCGTTAAACGAAAGTACGTTTTTTCGGAAATAACTTACTCTATTTTTGTAAGCGTGTTTATTGTAAAATTACATACCTGTATTTGTTATATTGATTACGTATATCATTCATCAATTGATTATTAGCATTGGCTATTAATAAAATCAACAACTGGTATTGCTTTGTCTAAAAAGCAATTTGCATACCAAATTTATGAACCCGCATAACTCGAATACTCTGATAACTCGGATTTTTTCTACGACCCCGTCGACTTCGAGATAATGAGGTTCGACTATACAGTTACAGATGTAACACTAGTCTCTCATCATTAATTATAGAACGGTTTTTAATCACTTTAATTATGTTGTATGTATTTGTGTACATTTTATGCATGATTGAAAGGTAATACTTTAAAAGCATATCTATGTCAAAATCGACATGGTTTTTACTTTATATGCAGACATTGTAATATTACGATAAATATTCGGAACGATGTGGTGAATAAGAGAGTAGTTTGTTAGCAGTAGATATCTTTCTTACTATTTGCATCATCAGAATTTTCTTAAACTCTTTTCATTTGTATTCGTTTCTGTATGAAAATTAATATAAACAGGTGCATTACAATATACATCAGTTCTATTGTTTGAAGCAAATAATGTATTCAGACAATTATTTCACCACGATATATCATTATTGTTTAGCTGTTAAAAACTGTTCGTGCTTATTAATTTTACTGTATTTGTTAAGGAAACTAGTTATTAAGGAAAAGATAGGACAATAAACGACATTTACGTAACGGTAAATTTAGACAAGCGGCTGTGAAAAGTGTAGTATCTCTTTCCATATAATTTCACGACCCATATCACATAATATCTAAGTATTATTGTATGTTAGGAAGAGGTAAGTACATGTAAGTAACCCGTGGGATGTTTGCAATGTGTGTAGTAACATAAGAGACAGTGAAGTGGCCCGACTGAGTGGTCAGTACTTTACCAGGCTGGCCGTTTATTGCCTTAATCGTCAATAAAATTGTATTCGATGTAATATTGTAAATAGTAATCTGCGATGTGTCTAGTTTTAGGGTGTTGTCTAAATATCCCATTCATCCGACCCATCATCTCCATCCAATTTCTCATTATACTACAATGCCATCATGTTTCAAATACGTATTTTTCTAATCTGCATATTGAACAGTGTATATTATTGCAAGGTGTATATATTCGGAAACGTACCATCGTAGATGCTTACTTATAATTATTATCAAATATTGTGTATATCATATCACTATAAAATGTTAAAACTTAATAAGGGACCCCAATTACAAAAATAACCCAATTTGTTTTCGCTCTGCTCACAATATCTACAATAAATAAAGGAACGCGTTAAAAAACAATTTTTGGTTTTAGATTAATTAGCACTGTAAACGTTTTTCGAATCTATTGAGCAGGGGAATATAATAAGTTAGAGGTTTTATATAATTTATAAGTAAGAATCAATCAAGGAGTTGTTATATTCCTGTCTTCATTAAGAAAGCGGAAAGTGTGAGTCCAAGAAAAACAGGTTCATTACGGAAAGACAGTATATTAGAGTGATACTAAACAAGATAAGCGTAAAATACCCATCGGGGGAGGTGTTATCTAAACAAAGACTTAACTCCGTGTACCGCCGGAGCAAGATAAGATACTGTCTGACTCCGGAGGCGATATTCCCATTCGTCATTGACCATTGTTGATCAAAGATTGCCCGTTTTAGTTGACTTTAACAGTCTTTTGTCAAGGTACTTACCTTTTTCAATGTTAAAGGTGATGCTATAATCACCTTATCGTTCCAATATTATTAGAATCAGTCCCGCCGGACTTGTCTCAATATGGCTAACATCAATCGCGCCCGTCGTAAACGTGTTCTGAATGTTTTGTCAATTGTTCTGGGGAGTCTTGCCTATCCAACAGGTGTAGAGCCTAACGATTATAGGTGTTAATGGGCTCGTGTTTATAATTCTATCAAGATTTATTGGTGTTCATGTATAAGTGTCGTATGTCTATAGTGTGATATCACTTTCTACTGATAACTAACTAATCATACGTACGTCTAAATAACCGGCAGTACTATTAGGGGAAACTGTAATCTGTTCGTCTATATAAATAACAGGTAATCCTAATAGGGAAAAGTAAATCGTACAAATTCGCTGTGACACATAAATACCGTTTATCTTCACATAAAACTTCATTTTAAATAACAGTAAGTTTAATTATGATTTATTAAATAAACAGTATGCGTAAACAATACAAAATTACATATTCTATATGATAGTAAGTTTCTGTTTTATTGCTCATTTTTACATACAAATAATAGCGACAGATTTATATTATCTGTATACTTGTTTCCGAATAATTTTTGCTAGTTTTTGTTTTTATTTTTCATTGTAAAAGAAAAGAAATCAAATACGATATTGTTTGAACTACTATTACGGCAGTGTATGATCATTTGATCAAACTGTTTTATTATTCTTTTTCTGTGCTATATAAGAATTGAAAGGACGGTAACCAAAATGTAACATAAACCAACAATTTTTCAGTTTCTTAAAAAATGCACATAGCAACGGGGAACTTAGTCGAGGTCCTTTGATTTATTCAAACATCATCTAAAAGCGATTAAAACTATAATTCGTACATGTTGTAGTAATGCAATATTTTCACGTTTTGATATCGTCAATTCTTTTGCAAAGTGATTTATTGTACAATATTAATTCATTTCTTTATGTCAGAGTCTGTATTATAAAAAATAACGTAAAATGTTTTTAAAATGATGTTTGTAATTAATGTGTTATTTTTCGTGGGTGCTATGATCCAGCCTATAAAGCGGGCTGACTACTATTCATCATCCACTCCTCTGAGTGTTTGCCAGTTCGGTCGTTTTAACCAATTATGTTTCAAGTACTAGCCGATAAGATTACAGTTCAAAGATAAGGCCAACGCAGCCAATAAATCAGCGAAAAGGTGTCCGGGCTTCAGGCAACCAAGACATTTCCAAAATCATGATAAGGTCTTGGATGCCACAAAATATTCTTAAAAGATTATTTGAGCCAGAGAAAGATGAAAACGTTAGGAGAGTAGAGCACTGACCTTGCATCTTGTGGGCTGTATTAGGAGAATTTCATCCATCGAATGCGACGAGAACTGACAGGAAAATTGGTGTATTTTAAAGCCATGATCCTCTTGAGAGAAATTGTTCACTTCGTCGATGATATTTCATTTCCTTATCTGTATTCTTGTCGGAACTATCAAAACTTCAGAAATCAAGCCAGGAATCTTCAAGATTTTCTTTCCATTTGTCAGGATTTTAAGACTCTATCTTTGAATATTCATTCAGAGCAGTTGAGCGATTTTACCAATTGCTAATCAAGTCAAAATAATGAAATCAACACCAAGAGGGAATACGTTAACATTTTGTTTATTTTTGAGCGCACTGCAAACAATTTGACTAATTGATATTCCCAGAATCAATGAAGACAGCGCGTGGTCGTCAAGGGGGTCCTCCATAGTCTGCATTCTGCACCTCACCTGACAACCAAGTGCTGTCATTAGTTTTATGGCCTCCCACAGGAGACAGATATCATAAAACGTGGCATATCAATAAAGGTGTAGAACTGTCAGTGTGAAGCCTGATATCTGCTATTGTATCAGAACCCTATACGTGTATAAATTACCTATAAATGTGTAAATATTGAAAGTCATGTAATGATAGGTCGGTAATTGTTTTAGATGATGACAATCAATCATCTCCCCAATTGGGTGACAAATGACCCTACATCACGCAGGAGATCGTTCACCTGTATCATATCATATAACATCAAACGATAGGACCTTCTATCCTTGTATAAGTAATTTATTAAATGTAATTTGGAGAAAAAAGGTATATACTGTTGTATTTTGTATATACTGCTGGATTGATAAAAGCTTAATTTAATTTCTTTGTTATCAACACTATTTCCTTCCATAGAATATACTGATAACATGGTGCTCTTATAAATTTATTTGATTGTGTTTTCTGTCTTAAGTTACATGCGGTCATTTAATAAATAAAATCCATAAAGGAAAAAACAGCAACAAAATATGTCTTGTTTTATATTCTTTATAATATATTTGTCATCAAATCAATCAGCCTCAGGGCTTATTACATTATTTAATTGGTAATCGACATCTTCATACATATTTAAATTCATTTATGAAACACTAGTGCATTAAAATAGAGCAAAATTATAACCATGGGTCCATCCTAGCCAATATTCAAGTAATTAAACGGTAATATATTTTAGTCGATTGCAGCAAGATTTGTTTACAAATGAATAATACATTATATAAGACCCAGACATAACTTTATATAAATATTTTAGAACATCCACTTTATATTACAATACTAGTAATTGTAATGTCATTAACTTTACAGACGGAGTTAACGCGTGTGTAAGAGTTAAGAGTAGTTGATTAAATGCTGGTAAGTAGGTGTTCTGACGTTTACTTCAGATGCGTTAGGGTGATTAGCACATCTACCCTAACTAAACAAAGTAAATTGCACATTTCTGCCTATTCGTAATGAACAAATTGTTTACCATGTCTATACACTTTGCAGGATATTTCAACATTTATATATTATAATTTAGATAATAAATGAGAAAGGAGAGTTTAAAATACCGTATTCCTTACTGAAACTATTCTGTGTGTTAGATGGAATCATCCCCCGATTAAAATTTATTATAAACTGAAGCATGCATTTTGAAAATTATACCATACTCATTTAATTAATAGTATACCCTACTATCATTTTTCATCTAATATAATGCGTGTAGATATTATTTTTGTCGCATTAGATAATTCATCCCTTTTGAATTTCTAACATTAAATTTAGTGTTAAGTGTTACAAAACAAGCAACTACGCTTACATACTAATCTGTTTCATTCACAAGGTTATGTAAAATTAATTGAAAAATATATAAAATATATTGTGTCTTTAAATGTGCCGAATTAATCAAAAATACAATTAGGATAGAAAAGAAACACTTTGCATGTGGTAAATATCATGGTACTGATCCAGTCACATAACACATTTTAGTTAGATTTATCTAACCACGTTTTACACGAACAAATAACCAATGATACCCTAGTGGTACTTAGTAATGTGTTGAGGAGACCTAGTTCCACATGCATCTGGAAATACCACATGCGTAACAAATGGCACCAGTCTACAGTGATTGATCTCCTTACCGTTTCTCCACAAAATGTCAAGCAAAGTTGATGAAGTTCTATTATATATAAATACCTTGCAATGGAATATCATCGCCCCTAAATCACTACAAGGAAAGCGTATTCATTCTAAGGAATTTTTTGTCCTGTGATATTCATTGCAATGAAATATATTTATTCAATTTACCTTCTTTTTAAAGACAACTAACAAACATTTTAAACGTGTTAGAATGTTTAAGTTAAAAATGTATTTTTGTAGTTTTTATTATTTCAAAAAATATGATATTGTTCATTTGGGTTCTTCTTATTAACTATTGTTGTTTATTACATTAATTAGTAAACAGGTTTTATTTGTAACAATACTAACAAAATGATAACAAACGCTTTAAAATAATTTATTACATATCATATTTTTCAAAATCATAATGTATTGCAGAAAACGAAATATTATAGAAAATATTTTACGTACAGTTTGACTCCGGATTCTTTAACGGAACACATATTTCCCGTTCTGTGCGAGTCTGCTAACTTCACACATAAACAAAACACCGGTTTATCGTCCCCCGAAGACATAGAAGTGTGTCTTTTCTATGATAAAATTAATAAAGATCGTTTCATCTTGCCGACCCTAGCTACCGTGTTCTAATCGTAGGAAAGTTTCCATACGTAGCCGTCAACATTCACAATGTTAACAATTAAAAGTCGTTACACGCGAGACGGACCAATCATAATAGGTTTAAGTGTAAAGTATATGAGATAATAGATAAAACACTCTCCGTATCGCTCATTGCTCCAGGCGGCTTAGGACCCGTGCCCACGGCCGCTCGTCTAGTGTGATCCATGACAGCTCAGATATAAACGGCTTTCTGATTGGTCGCCTATTATCACGTGCCATGTTGATATAGAAAATGGGGTGGTCTGGTTTGCCTAGAGTATGTGAAGTAAACGAGCAGAAATTATTTACAACCAAATCACCGAAAATTAATGATCATGAGTTCGTTTTTGATGAACCCGGGACCGTACACAGAGCCTAAGTTTCCACCGACGGACGAGTATTCACAGTCAAACTATATTCCTCCACATAGCTCGGAATATTATCGTCAGAGTTATCAACCACAAATACCTAACTATGGTTATGATCCTATACCGGACACTAGGCGATACAGCGAGGACAAGTATACTCCGAACCACTATAATGGGTGTGGAAGTAGTGATTCCGTGTCCCCCACCCATCCCTCATCTCCCGCGCCAGCTCATTCGGGAGGGGGACCCGGAGGTGGTATTCTGAGTGGATTCAATCAGCCAGCAGCACCTTCTCCAAGTCCCCCCGCTGTTCCGTCACCTGACGAACAACCTTCCAAAATGTCACAAAGTAGTTCTTGTGTAGAACAAGATTCTGACGGACAGCCAGTGATTTACCCATGGATGCGAAAAAGCCAAGGAAACAACCCTTCAGGTAAGTCAATGGCATAACTTATAGCTTTCTAATTAAATCGTTAAAACGCCTTGTATATAAAACTCATGCCTTCGTGTCAGCGCCGTCAATGATATACAGCTGTCGCAATCATCTCGTATTCTAGATTCTCAGCGGGATTTCAGAAGTGTGGTAAAACCTAAGCCTCGTACATCTAACAGAGTATACACTTAAAACGATCATTGCAATATAAAAACCAACCCGGATATAATAGACTGAAACTTATTCATTAACGCGACGCCATTATCAAGAGTAATCATTAGTACTGTGGGTGTAGATCATGTTTCATCGGGATGATAAAGGTATCGAACGCGTCAAATAAGATTTAAAAGCGTAACCAATATCTGTTCAGTGTAAGGAATTAATAACACATATCCCGCAATAAATTGTAACGATTATAAGAAAACAATTAACCTCAACACTGAAACCCGTCAGTAGCGTCAGGTATCTTTCCTGTGAAGGTTATCATGTAATTTAATCAGAAATGATTAAAATAGTCAATGGGTCACAAGGACGCATGTCATCAATATTTCGGTAACATATTATCTAATTTTTGTACATGAACGAGAACCTAAATAAAAAACACTCCTTCAAACCGCGGTCTAAAAGGATACCATGCAAAGGTAAAAACATCGCTCTACATTTATACACAACACTGTTCATATATCTGTATGTGTATCTGAGAGTTTAATATTATACACATAATTATAGGCTTTAATGTAAACCATGCGACCGATATGCACACTTTTCTTACAAATTTGCATTTCGTTTTGACCCTGTTATTCAATTCAATTTAAATATATGTTTAACAAATTTTGAGAAACCCCAAAGTTCACTTAATGAATTTAAAAGCTAGATAATTATATGATTAAATATATAACACTTCTTATTTGAAGATTGATAATGTTTTGCCCTCTCATGTTGTTATCTAGTTCTTGAAATCGAAACCTTAAATGATGTTTTAATTTAATAACCCTTCATTTGGAACTTCTTATACATAAACATAAGAATCAAATATGGTGTGGGAGATATTCAATCATTACCTGTGGATTTGGTGTTAACGATGAGAGGTTTTATGTGTATCAAACAGCTTTAAAGGCCTTAGACACGTGTAAGACCCATACATCAGATTGTAATGGGACAATAATGGTAACAGATAACCCATAAAGTTTAATTATAGCTATAGAGCCTCACCTAGGTGCACGCCCCTTATGCCCCGGACCGGCGCACGTTAGCAGATCAGGGCTGGCACAATATGGGGATTATTATCAAGGGGTTCCTAAGAAACAATGCAACACTGTTTGTTATACAATATTAACCCTGTGAGTCCGTTGATACAGGCTTTCATTATAAATGTTCATAACATCTCAATAGAAATTGGTATACATGTCTGCAAAGAAATATCCATGAATCTCATTTTCGTACATGAATGTGTAACTTTTGAAAATAACAAACAAGGTTTACTAAATTAACGTTTGACATAACAATCCTTTATTCTCTGCATTTGGATATCACACACAAACAAAATAACTACGACTAAATTAGTTATATAAAATAAAATTTCTTTTATACAATACTAATGTTTTAACCCTCATGTATTTTGTTTATCTGAAACAATTATTTGTATTATTCAAACGATTGGGTTCATAAAAGTCATGTAGGATTTAATTTAAATTAATATCAAATTAAAAACCAAATTAAAGTGTTTAACAAAAAAATGAAATTGTTTTCATGCTGTAAAACAATCTTTAAATTTGTTCACTCCAGAGATAATATAAATCAAGTAAATAAAGATAAACAAGGACTATTTTATTGACTAGATACGTATTTTGTTGATAGTTTTGCTAGTGCAGTGCTCGTAAATCACAAACTCATTTCAAAATCAAAACATTTTTTTGGTGTTTGTTGTTCGTATTCGAATCCATTACAGAAAAGAATGTATGTCAAGATTATATAACACGGCTGGATCAAATTTACCAGATTAATATATAAGATATGCCGACTAAATAAGCATACTAGATATTCATATTAAAAGGAAAACCATATCAACTTACAATAGTTTACCTTTGTACGCATGGATCAATATGATCATAGTAAGGGTTTGGATATAACCGACATACATTCAATGTTTGAGTGCTGTCACTTTTGGGGGAAATAACATCAATATTTAAAATACAATTAACGTGAGTTACCGACATAAAACTAGGCATTTGGTCATTGGTGAAAGTGCTTTGAATAATTCAACATTTTGTATCTGTATAAAATAATATCAGCTGGTTTAAAAACTAAAACGTCATGAATTATTGAAGTTATACATACAAAATGTTATTTTAAAGGGATCAGTAATGTTATATCTGAAACATGATCAGTAGGGTATCATAATGGATATCTGTTTATTAAAACAGTAAATCAAAATATGTTTTAGAGACCTTATGAATGTCATGTGATAAACTGATACTGTTAACATGAGAGTTTGATAGTGTCATGCGTCAATACCTCACAAAACAGACATTTATAACAGATTTATAACACACTGTATCTAGACCGTTGTCCGAACAAATATAACCCCAGGCTGCGTATAGCTAGTTACATACTTGAGCAATAATATGTAACACGCTTACTTCAGGATAACGGTAAAATTGACATATACACTCACTTTTATTGCTCCTTAATTGCTATAGTATATTGATATAGCTATACATATATAAAAAACAATATAATCATATATAAATGGGCTGAACTGACCGGACACAATTTAATTATCAGTTTAAAATGAGTAATTTAACAAAAAGCAGAACATGAAAAAATAAATAGTAATAATTACTGCTATTAAGATAATTTAGAAAGATTTGCTAACAGTAGATGATAATATTGTATGCATATATCGTTTAAGAAACCTACCGTTCTGAAAGTGTTGACATGTACTTGAAAGAAACAGACCTATCTGTTTTATAACTTTGTGTATCATTCCCCGCGTGTTTTGACCTATATTGTACACTATCACTCTTAGAATGGTTTGTAAAGTACGACTATTGCTGTCTATGTGTGTAAGATTCACTTACGGACATATTTTGTTTATGTATGTAAGATGTCAAGAATAGAGAAGGAACACTTGGTGGTCACATAAACCATGTCACTCGGGTAACCTCTTGCTGTAACATTAATAGTATATGGTCGTGTCAAATGAGTACCGAAGGAGTGCCTCTTCAGAACATGCCATGCGTTTTTTGTTATTTACATGTCGGTGATAGAATACACTCAAGGGATATGGTGGCATGTTTTACATCGCCACATCATACTATTCTTAGTGTTATGGGCAAATAATTTCTACTTACTAACTCGGCCGTTTGTCATATTACATTTATCACAACATATATTGCTTTATGCCTAGCTCTATGTTGATACACATTCCACGATTTAGATATTCATGATGATGAAATAATTCAAAGTTGCCAAATGCCCATGTTATATTCATCAGTAAATAGAATAAATATATAATAAATTTGATAAAATATTCTCAGAAAATTAGTAATTTGATACACAAAATATGTCAAATGGCAGTGGTGAAAATACATTATTCATCCCGGCGGTGCTCGTATTAAGTTCTGTGAAATAAATGTCCGTGATCATACTAAGAAATACAACGAACATTTAAGACAAATTGTACTCATGTCAATCAAGACATATGAAATGTTCCACCTGTTATGGGGTGAAGAATACACTACACACAGTGAATGTAAGAACAGTCGTACACATCAACATTCCATCAAATGATATGTTAAAACCTGCTTTGATTTATGAACATTAGAACCCTATACAAAGATTACGTAAGACAGTCACCAATATATAGCAAGACACTTTAAACGTATTTCAAATTTGATTCAATGTTTTAATTTAAATAAGATACTTGCTGAGTATTTAATTTGAATTAATCTCTTAATTTGTTAAATATCAACGATGATATATTTGTTTCATTTCGATTCATGATGCGGTGTTTCAGTCTTAAATGTAGGAAGACATCGCGATCTATCAAATTATTTAAGTGTTGGGTTCAACAAACACGTAAAAGTTATTCCGTTTAAATGATCTCATCCGTATGGACATTATTCAATTAGATAGTTCATCAACATTAACCGAAATCACAGTAAGCATGTTCCGACCTTCTTTTCTATTAGAGAGCTCGCCTCATTGTACGCTTAGTCTATTAGAGACATCGTCTAAAACATCGTACATTTATTCTATTAGAGAACAACCCATATTTCATTAGCGGATGACACGAATGATATGAATAACCAATTAGTGATGTCATCTGTATCTCTCCAGCCGCAGCATCTCTTCGTGTCAGCAAAAGCACGCTGCATTAGCCCCTGTCCTAACACCGTTCTAATGGCCCGTTTTACACTGATACTGTCGGACGCTACAAAACACAACAAATCTCGATTTAACACGATTACATAAAATCAATGTACAATGGCAGGTCTGAATTATTTAAATACACAACGAAATGCAAATATGACTGTTGATGTTTGCTTCCATGCGAATTGATTTGATTTTATAGTAAATGCTTTTTTTTGCATTTTAGTTGATTAATATATTTTTTTATGATAAATTGGTTGTGATTTAATATAAATACATTCCACTTGGAATTTATAAAGAGTATTGTTCTACTGATTAAACAAGAGGAGTATTTTATAATAACAAGTTTTCACTTTATTACTTAATGCGATTATTGGGTTTTTGTTAACATAAAGTATAGAACATGCATGAACATTTTTATTATGTATTTCAAATCACTTGAATACACTATTCTGATGATGTTGTTAGCCTTAATTGCACAACATATTTATCTATTTATTTTTATTTAAATTTTCAGGCAATAACAACATTATATCAGAATCCAAACGAAACAGAACAGCTTACACTCGACACCAGATCCTTGAGTTGGAGAAAGAATTCCACTTCAATAGGTACCTCACGAGAAGACGTCGTATAGAAATAGCACATACATTATGTTTATCAGAAAGACAAATAAAAATCTGGTTTCAAAACCGAAGAATGAAATGGAAGAAAGAACATAAATTGCCAAACACAAAAACACGGCTAATGGATGCCACGAACTCGCCTCTCGAACCATCGCACCACCATTTTGTTCACAGCATGGCGGCACTTGCAGAGCTAACACCAATCTAGTCAAAGTCTAGTTTTATGTCAGTTATCTTCCGGTTTTTGTGACAAGAACTTCGGACATTGTGACCATTCCTTTGCTGACAGTCTTGTGATAGAAACTGGATGTAACAACCAAAATACCAAAGATTTGTTAATGTGCAACTTGACGAAAACCTCGGGGTATATTGTGTGTGCGAATTGTGAAAACGGAGATGTGTAAATAGTGTATATGTGCATAATAATTTATGAATGAGTCTGAACTGTACTATACCCTAATGTACATTGTAGTTTATAAGTGTTAAAACAGTATTTGAGATAAAAGCGAATTCCCTGTGTTATCTACAAACTTACAATTTACATGAACAACTTTCTACTTTTAGTAAAAAAAATAGTGAAATGACAGAGTTGTGTAGTTTTGTAATGTACAAAATCCACATTGTACTGGTCATTATGTGTTCTACAATTCTTTTTTATTTCCACATTTTATATTCATTTAGATATTTTATAAAATGATGTACGCACTTTGTCGTGTTAAGTTGTTCAGTGTCATTTCAAACAAGTTATTTCCTCTTAGAATATAATCCTCTTTGTTGACGTTCATATTTGTTTCCCCCTATTATTAAATCCAATGTAAACGTTAGCAAACTATTCACCAACAAATGCATTTATCCTGCTGTGATACTTTCAACAAATTTAAAACAAACACTTACCTGTAGAGCAAATAATCTTTACAGGTTTAATCATACCAAATGAAAAACGACAAAATTCTTCAGTAGAATTTCAAAACTGAATACACTTTACGCTTCTGTAATAATGTTTTATGCATCTGGAGCTCCTAAATCAATGCCAAAGCCTGGCGATGTGAATATATCTTATATGTGAAGACTATCACTCTATTCCCCCCCAATGCTTTGCAGGGGGCATTGTATTTAGTTTATATACTATGAAGTATATTGAATATAATTGCTAGTTATTAAGATAATTTAGGGTAAGCCAATATCAGGTTTTAGGTTACCTGCAATACTCATAAATAAAGATACTCAAGAAAAACCAACAAAAATATCACGTAAAAAAATTGACAAGCACTTTTTAATTTCAATGTAAAATAACAGTTGTTACCCTAACAAATGATATTATATAACAACGACTTAAAATAAATGTTCCATTCCAATGGAAAATGTCCTTACTTTTATGTATAGGTATATATCAAAATATTGATATCAACGTTATCCAGATAGCCATTTCATCTTTAACATTATTTTACAACTAAACTTATCTATAAAAATGTGTGTATGCTATTGTTTTCTTATATTGTTTTCGCTTATGCCGGTTTATTCAATAACGATTTTTTTCCATTCTCGTAAGGATTCAAATTTCTGTTATTTATTACTTAAACTGTTTGTACAAAAATAGGAAAGAAATTAAAAATTAGATAAACTGTATAACATTTCAAGATGTTAATGTCAAGAAGATCAGTGTAAAATAATATATGGCATAACATTGAAATTAATTTGATATAAGAATATATTATAAACAGCAGATAGCTGATGCACCTGCACTTATTACCAGTAATATATGTATAGAAATGTAATAAAAGTCAAAGAGTGGACACAAACTCGTACATGTGTGGACATCTCTCTATAGACAGAAATCATACTGAGTGCTAACATTTAACGTGCAGTTTCAATATGATATCAAAAGTAAAGGTGCACAACTAAGTGTCTTGGAAAATATGTTAAAATATTTTAGCAATACTAAATAACTCGGTGTTGTATAGTTTTAGAAAGTAAAACTGTTACATAGATTGGATATTATGAATGAAGATTTTCTTTTTGCAATGAGTAGCATATATTTGACAGAAATTACCGAACACATTTTTACTATCTGAATACACCATCATCAGTTATGATTAATCCTGCCATTTTAAGATTTATACATGAAAATTATTTTGAAAGATGATAAATATTTATATAACCAGATCAACTGGTAGATTAAAAGGTTCCGGACGTGGCCATAAATATGTTATTTTGAAATAATCGCAAAATGACATTTATACGTCAGCGACGTTATTGTAGGAAATGTATGAAAGATATTTTAGACACTAGACGACCAAGGGTAAACTGTATTCTTGGCGCTCCAGATACTAGTTTAATTCTAAGATGTTTTGAGTTGATTTAGGAGTACTATTCATGTCGTTTTGTTGCTTGTTTTCTGTTCCCCTTACGAGCCAAGTTGATACCTCAAACCTTCATTGTCGATTTTGTCTTTTCCGGTTCTCGTTAGGTTTATATTACTTGTTTTCACTTCTATAAATCCCCTACTGTGAATAAAAAGTGTATTTCGAAGTAATTCCGATTTTGGATTTATTTCTCTATTTAATTGCGCTTGTGATGGATGTGTTGTATGATCTGGCCTGGCACACATGTCGGATGTCATACAGGAAAATGTACCAGCGTGTTACAAGTCTATCTCCAGTGGAAACTTGAGAAAAGAAAAATGTCTTAAATAGCTTGGTATTTAGTATCAGCGGTCTGCAAGCTTGCTATTGCCAAGCAAATGTGATTGTTCTACGAGACCTTTTTCCAGGTAGACAAACGAAGCAATCAGGATTGTTATGAGTATATAAAAATCTTAATTACAGTAAAACCATAATATTGACCTGTTATATGCAAAATCGTAAGCTATTCTGATAACTGAATGTGTTAAGCTGATCGTTATGGAAATCTTCCTGCCTTCAACACTTTGTATGTTATATAGCATTGCACAGACTCAGAGGTGCCTTTAAAATAACTTTTGAAAGAGTACGTCTGAAACTAAATGCCATGAATTGAAAGAATATCACAGTTGAATGTTCGGCAAGTCAACGCTAGCCGATGGTGTCAGATATCTGGGACTCCGGTGAACGCTTGTTATAAATACTTTACTGTTTGTTTTTATATAAACGACATTTGCATCAAACTCTTACAATGCGATTTCCTCACAATTAGTTTTTAAACACAGTATTAATACAATCCTTGAAAATGTTAACTTAATATTTTAAATGCCAACAGCGGATTAATTTGCAATGTGCTGTTCACAAAATATCCAAGTTCCATGTTCTATAAAACAAGGTTACAGGAACGACATTTAAGTGTTTTAACGCTTGGTATCTAGTTGGTTGAGTTTCAACACATCAGTTGTCTTTAAATATCAAATCGAACAACTACAAATGACATCTTTAGGCTATGCAAAATATAACTTTCATGGATATGTTCCTTATATTCCATCAACAAAGCTGTAATTATCCATTGCACCGATCAATGTAACAAAGTAAAATCCTTATAAATACTCTTAACATTTTTTATCCGGCAGTCAGTATCATTGTTATTGATGAATTCAGCTATAAAAAGATAATATTAAACCTTTATGTTATAGATTGTTATATTGAAACAAAGTACGTTTGTATTATCATTATTGTCGGCGGAACTTATAGTATTATCATAACACCCGTATAAAAACAGAACTGTCACTAATACGGACGAACAAACCTACCAATTGTACTATAAATAAGTACAAAAAAATAAACAATATATCAGACTTAACAAGGAATATTTCACTTGTGCTTGCCCGAACTGATGACACACACTTAGATGTGAGATGATGTTTTTCATAACATGAATTTAAACAACTAGTTGTATATATCCTCCATGGTTTAAATATTCTATCACATATACTATCCCCATCCTTTATGATCGAATCGCTACACAAGTATTGCCTTGTCTTGTTGACAACAAACTACTTAATAGTTTAATTTACAGTCAAAACTCGTGTCATCGTTACATGACTCTAAATTATGATATTTCAGTGTCTATATTGATTACTGAAAGGTTTATTGTATTCTAGATCATTCAACATGTGCATGGAAGCCTGACCTGCCTGCATTCCAGTGTCTGTTGATGATTTCATTCACTTTAATATTTTGTCCCCGTTCGCTTTTTCTATTCTAGTTTAGGTCCGCTATTTATTTTTCTGTTAAGTACATGTCAATATACAGCAATACATATCATGGTAAGTTAAATAATGTTTTGAAAAAAATAATGTACAAAATAGGATACTTTACAAATTTTCCTAGAAAATACTTCTTTTGGTCTGATAAAAAACAGGTATTAGTCTTTGAAATAGTTTTGTATCATTATTTTCTATTGTTGTAGGTAACACTTGCCGTGCAGTTATTGTGATGAAACGATGTCAAACAAAAACACAATAACTTTCTCTAAATCAGCAATCTGTACTTAAATTAAATTAAATATTTGTTTCAATTTTAAATTAGGATTAATTTTCAGACATAATTCTGAATAACACTTTTTCTGTATAAAGTTATTTTGATAATCGAAATCAATCGAAAAATAATGTTAACATATAAACAGGGAACTTTATATTCCCCTGTTGATGAGATGGCGTCCGTAACGCCATGGCACGTTCGACTACTTTATAACAATGACCTGACGAATTAAAGCAAAATCATTTGAGGATGTGTATGATTGAAAAGACAACAATAATCATTGTTTTCGCAAATTAATACAACGCTTAGTTTAATGTAAAAACCGCAATGACGTCACCCATGACAGATTTGAATATTTGTGCTGGTGTTAGGACACTCATATAAATGAAATATTGTTCTGCATCCCAAACTAACATTTCTGAAGATTTGAGCCCAAAATGACAGTTTTAAGCCAGGATACGATTTATTTCAGTTTGGGGTTCAAAGTTCAGATCCAATGGTCAAGGTTGCCCTACATTTACGGTAGTGGAGTTCGTAATCTGTTGTCCAAACCATCATTTCATAAAACTTTCTTATTTAGACATGTTTATCACCATCACATATTCTTGATTTTGTCTTCATGACACAAGTGCCACGTGCTTCCGGACTTGTGCTGGATAGGTACGTCTCCGACTCTGAATTATAGAATCGCCCCGGGCACTTAGTGATGACCGACATATAAACTTGTCAACACACTAACTACTGTCACCAGACTGCGAATCCGCGGAACCACAGGCTCATCATAAACAATGACGTGTTGTCAAAATTGGAAGAAAATGTTTTTTTTTTATGTTTGTACACAAACTGGTATCAATTTATTGTAGTGTTATTCTGAACTTTTTTTCCACAAAATTACATTTTCAAAGCTTTGTAAATGCGAACTTTAATAATTAAAAATATAAATAAATTGTCGTTTACTCTGAATTACTTGATTTTCTTAGGCATTTTAACTTACATCTTTGACAACATAATATGCATACATTTATTTTGAGTTACATGGATATCACGTTCCTTAAGCTTTAAGGATAGCATTCCGGCACATTTTACAGTGTTATCAAATAATGCTACCTATAGTCATCGTATGACAAAGTATAATTCGAAACTCTTCCATATGTGACCCTGAGACTATACCTTTATGACAATTTTTCCCGCCACCATGTGACATGTTTATGGAACACTGGAGGCAAGAAAGCCAAAAACAAATATGCTGAACGACCTTACTGTCTATTTAATTATACCAATATAATTATGTAGAGCTTTCGAGGGAAATCCATGGCTAATTATTGAAACATATTCAATATTCTACGCTTTGTTATTCATGTTTTAATTTACAAACAAGTGACGTGATTTTTTTCTGTTTTCATATTTTAATGCCTATTATAAAAAAATACTTTATTATTCATAAATTTCACAACTCTTGCATATTATAAAAGGCTTAACTGATGTGTCCTTGCCTCTATGCAAAGTACTTATTATCATCGTAAACACCTGCTTTATTTACCAATGTATTTCCCTACTCCTCATCGAAGGATTCTTTTCGAGAATTTAAAATCTTTGCGTAAATTGTTCGTGCTATTTCTTTTATCTTATATTCAAATTAAATAAGAACAAATATAAATAAAATTAAGCAACAAACAAATGATATTTTTTTATCGAAACTGAGAAACTTAAATATTTCGTCCTTTTAATGGCCCCATTAATATCAAAAAACTTTTTTGCGTATAAATCCTAAGCTTTCTTTTGACGTGGGAACATGATGGCAACACTGCGGATGTGTTTGTAAATATAAAATCATTATGTAAGCTCGTGCATATTTTCTTTACTGACCTAGTAAAATCTGAAATAAGTAAAAGAATCCATAGCATGTTCAGAGTGTCTTTATCTGGGGCACGTCGATTTCAGTTAAACTTAGCTGGCAAAACCAAATAAAGAAATGTTCATGATTTATTAATATTTTTTTAAAGGCATTTATTTACACAAAAAAAAACCACATGAAAAAGTGACCATCTTAAGTAAAAGTAAGCGAAAGTATATCCGACGTTTGTACATCAATCTGTAATTTGTTAAGGGTCATTTCATAACCATTTAGAACCATTTGAAGGTTGCTTTCATCCACAAGAACACGATTAAATGTAATACCACATATACTCAATATATTTTAATATGGATTATTCAATAACAAACTAAACATTCGTGAAAGAAGATACTGTATACACTAATAAAGATATCCACTCCGCATTACCAATGGCAATGAATTAACCTAAACACTATGTATCAAGTTAGACTGATATACTGCTGCTTAAATATATCATTAAAGCTTTTGTCTGTGTTCTTTAAAGTTTTTGCAATGTTTTACTTGCAAAAAGATCTACAATGTCAGAATCGTCAAGGTTTTTATTTTAGGGCAATTCTATTCGTGTGGGTAGCGCATTCGCTTTTTATCGAGATGACCGGGGTTCGAATCCCCGACAGGAAGTGAAAAAGTATGGAACCTACTACCCCACCACATGGGTTTGCTCTGGGGACTATAGTTTCCCCCTTCATTAAGACCTCGTGCGCGCTATCATCCATGCCAACAAAGACGATTAATATACTTTGATAGAACTTGTTTCACAATTGTTGTAAAATAAACAAAGTTTGAATATAATAGGTTAGTAATGCTATTCGAAAACTAAATGATTGCTCTGACATGCCAATATAGTAGTAACTCGTTAATATTCTTCAACATTATCTTGATCCCGACCGCATTATGGCTACCTGTTGGTGTACCTGTGACTACTCCTTCATGCATCACCACACCAACTTGATCCCGACCACATTCTGGCTACTTATTAATGCGCCACCACATTATATCGATATCGACCATAGTATGCCCTATTGGCCTGGGTGTGCAACTATACTACCTGGTGCAATCCCACTACATTGATTCCGTCCCACATTGTGGTGAAACGTTGGTTCGACACCATGCTATCTCGATTTCGCCCATAGTATGTTGGTTGACATGAACACTTTTGTATATTACGATAACTTCTTTCCGTTCATGAATTAAACCACTTATCACTAATAATGCTGTTATTGTAAAATCTCGATTATGTGCCATGCTTTCAAGTAAGACGATGCACCAGCTATTGCCATCAAGGATACTAGCACGCCGAACTATGTTCGTGTGACCCCTACCGCCTAATATAGAGAGATGATAGCATTACCCAAATAGAACGCAGATCGTTAATACATGTACACAACCGTCCACACAACACTGCTAAATCGGTGTTCTAGTTCATTACTGTAGCATTAACTTTTTATGACTCTGTAAGATTGTTTGCAAACTATTTAAAGACATCATTACATAATACATCCTAACGAACGTTTTTCGTTGAATGCTTAAAATCCAAAATATTTGACTGTATGTTCTGGTTGGATTATTTCCATGTGTTTTATGACGAGATTCACAATGTCGCTCGTCTTTGTGTATCTTTCTAAATACTATCTCTTCCAATTAAAAATTAAAATTTGATACAACAATGCAGTTGATCATTCGGAATGCATATTTCTTATTTCAAAGGTCACACATAACCAAGATAATATGAATCTCTAACATATTTCCCTTCAATAATGTGAACATACAAACTGCCCTGCTTCCTATTGTTTTCTTACCTTACATGTCAGTATGCCCTTAGTTTATGAGTCATCAAAGTATCATTTTTTGAAAATATTTTGAACACAAGACATCAGCAGGACAACCTCACGTAATGTTTCGTTACATTTAATGCATGATTATTTATTGATGAACAGATGACAACATTTTCATTGTTTTATAAATAAACTATTTTGCATGCCCGCTACAAAGATCTACAAAGTGAAGACAGTAGTATTTTATCATAACAAAAAAACATAGAATTTCACTATAACGCCATATTATTCTGGTCAGCATGACGCTTAACATAACGCTTCACGTAACTTTGATTCAGCTTTCAATCAATCATTGAAATGATTATGATGTTCGAGTGTGTTCCCGTCGATATCGCCTCAATGATATCTAACACAAAACGGAAGTTAACAAAGAGCATCCTCTATAATTTTTAAGCTACTTTTGGATGCAAAGATATGAAATAAGCATGATTTATTTGAATACAAATGATGATAAATGTCTATGTGAGCAACGTGCAATAGCAATGTTCTAGTAACCTGTATCATATTAATGTAGTAATTAATTTATATTTTCAAGACATTTTATTGCTTGTAAATGACATTAGGCACGCATCCGGCAAAAGCCTATAAAAGGGTCATATTGTGTGGGATATGTATGTTCAAATGACTGTTTTCGTCACATTAATTACGTCAGGACAATTTAATGAATAGAATTTTGATTTTATAACCAAATTTAATATTTAAATTATTGCATTCAGACACCTGCATATTCATTAAGAATGACCGCTTGATATGTTTGACTTCCATTTGGTCTAATGTCCAAAATCAGCATTCTGGACTGAAATATGTGAAACAGTACACGCTGCAAATGCAAGTATCACATAATAAAGATAAATTAATTCGAATCATAATGTTTGTCTGTATGTTGTAATGGAAATGACACATTATAATTTTATTTCACGTGTAAAAAATGTCACAGCATAAAAAACTAATTCCGATATAGAATTGTAAAACAGAGTGAATGAAAATAAAACAATTGTCGAAATGCGTTAAAATTGCATCTATAGAATTTTACTTGTAAGGCCGATGGCAATACAAGGGTAAATCCATGTAACTAATACAACGTAGAAATGTTTTCTTTCTACACAGATTGCAATTTGGTAACCTCATGTCACCAAACCCCTTTCTGTAACAATTGTTACACGATATATATAAAGAGGTTGTTTTGCACACTGTTATAGTTGCCATATTGCAAAAGACATCTATGACATGTATTGCGGATGTATACTACCTACATTTCTACATTTTGTTTTGAATTCTGAAGCTATCTGATACATGTGGTCCATTATCACTAGTGAATGAGTTCCGACAATGCAATGGGGTTTATCAATACTGATCACCAGCAAATAAAGGGCAATTGCGATACATACTTTACTCAGCAGATAATATTTGCCACAGCGTTCAATAGGATGTCCGTAAAAACGGAAATGTTTGAAAGTAGTGGCAATTAAAATAAGTACTACTAAGTGCGGTTGTAGCAGGCTGCCACTCCACAAGCGAGGTGATGTGATAACTGGAGCTCTATATAGATCGTCTGGGCACAGTAAATAAACCCGTTAATGACGAGTCATTACCAGCGTGTTAATTACGTTATACCACCTTACAGGTACACGAATTAACTACTGTACGACTTGTTTGTCTATAGAGAATACAACCCGCTTGGCAATGTAGCATGATTCGTAATCAGCACACAGAGATTACAAAACAAATCGTATTCGCTTCTAAAGAACAGTTTAATGCTTTTCGCACTGATAAATTAGATCTTCACATACATACATGAATATATTATTTCTTTGCGTGATATGAAGGTTGGTGATTTTAATTACGCTCATTAGTATGCCTTGTCGTTTTTAATCACTACCCGATATTTCGATGTGAGAACGTGACATCACTTGTATTTGACCTAGGTTTATTTCCGTTGTCACAAATCAGTTCAGTCTTTAATAACGCGACTTTACTAGAACTTGGCAGATATTTACATGGACAATGCCGTCTGTGAAGCAGAAAAAGCTAACCCTTTCGGAGCATCTGTTCTTTTTCCGCTTGCACTTTTGTATTGGTTTCTGTGTATATGTTTTGCCTTTCGATCTTTCATTAATTGTATTTGTCAATACTGGGTTTGTGTCATCTTAGATATAACCTAGTTTTCTGTCACCAATATTGACATTATTGAAGTGTCAGTGGCTTTCATTATGTTTCAATATAACATTTCATAATAGCTGAAACATTCACTGCGGGATTCTCATTTCTGCTGTAAACAAACCCCGACAAACTCTAGGGTGGTATATACAATAGACATGATACATCTCCAATAGACTTACGATACTACCGCTTAAGAAAAGATCTTCAGTGGTATTGCACGTATTATTTAATGATAGAAGTGTGTAGCACAGCTTCGAACTGAAAGTATTCATTTAGTTATTTGCACATCATCTCGTGAATTGTCTTTCAATATCGTTAACTTTCCTTTTCTTGGTAGTAACATATAAAGTCAGTTGAAATGATAAAGTTCCGTATCAGCCGTTATCTAAAGGGCATTGGGCAACTTTTGAATTCCATCGTTAGAGATATAATTCTCACGATATTCTTTGGTTGTAAAAACATTGTTTATCCATATTTGCATAACATAAAGTATAAAATGTATTCATATAAAGGTTGTACAGTCTATTAACACAATTGATTCTCCCGTTTTAAAAGGTTGAAAATAAAGCATCATTAACGTCAGTGTCATCGGTGTTAACGTTTTAAGATTCAATGTGTTTTTATAATCGCACATGTGTTTGTTTACACCAAGGCGGATAGGATTCACACGACTTACGATTTTGTGGACAGTACAACATTTGACGAAGGCCCACGTGTTGCAGCTCTGTTCCTGACACCAGGCTGTCGCTGTCCACAACTGTCGTCGACGTTCTGAGGTACACCAGCTGGTCATGACGACACACCTCCACAAGCAATATATGTTAATTAGTACCGCAAAACAATGCGTTCTACACCCGAGACGAATAAAGCTTTGTGTTCTTCATACTCCATACAATAATTTATTTTCATCGTTGAAAACAAGTTACAATGTTCTTTAAACGTATATATTGTCAGCAATTATCTTATTTTAGCACTTTTTTCTCTTTGTGTTATTATTATTATTGATATCTGTAAATTAAAATTGCGTTTCTTAAAATTTCTGCATATTTTGTTTCATGCATTTATTGTGTGTACACTAATTCGTCGATGCGCTATTAAATAAATATTTTATAAAACGCTACAATAAGTACATTTCACAGTGTTTGGGGTAGGAAGAAAAAAGTGTTAACGAAACAATTGTGTGCCGTTAGATGCTCAGGAAATGCTATATATTTCCTCTTTTTTCCTTCTTTCGAAATAGCCTATTTTAGCTGCCGACTGCATTACCATTTTACCATGTTGTAACTACCTTAGAATGCCAATAAACAGATAAACAAGTCATACACTGTTTGTTTTGATTTAAACATATTTTATTTGTCATTCAACAAAAAGGATAAGGCACAAATTATCTCAACTAAGAAACGCACTTTCCGTACGTTGATTACGGTATATATCCGTAATATATGCAAATCAAACTGCCGCGATATTGTTTCATTGAAAAGAAGAATTATGACTTGTTTGCAAAATTCAACAGCAGGACCAGTTCAGACCTCATGAAAATGTGATGTGACTATAATTATATAGCTACTGCTTTCTACCTGTACTTCCTATACCAGCTCGTGCTGACAAAAAACATCGGACACGTGTAGGCTGTTCAAAGAAACATTTAATGTGCATTAAGAGTAACAGGAGTGAGACTGACACCTGTATACCGGACAAGACCACCGCTGACATCCCATGACCTTTGATCCCTGCTTCGGTTTTGATCGTAACAGTTCGTAGAAGGAGCACCGCACCTGAAAAGATATGTAGCAAAGTATGATCAGCTTATTACTATGGTTACAAATCAAGGCATGTATAACGAATGAAATATAAACATTGCAGATGCACAATTACTTCTTTATAAAGTTCACTCTAATATTTACTGAAATAATACGTGTTATTCTATAATGGTATTCCTCGTATCAAGATAGTCAGACGAGGAATGTAGCTAATATAGACATCTCGAGGACCCATGACATTCTAGTAGCGACACCTACATGGGTATAATCATTGCTTACTGATCCTAGGGAGAAAGGTGACAGGTGTGTTGACGGACAGAGACACAGGAATTTTTCATTGAGCCTTTTTTATGCACACTCCTCTATCCTCTGACAAAACCAGCGGAATAACGTCCATAAGGGACCAAATTTTTCCGTCCAGCAATAGCATGTCTAAATATAACGATGACTCAAATACCATTATGATATTCCGTGTACTTCATTTATTTGTGTAAAAGGCATTGTGGAAACGTTATTTGTCAATTCATTGAAAATATGGCAAATGGGTAATTGACGACATGTACATTTTAACTAGTAAATGATTTGACACAGTTAACATATCTAATATTTCATATTTACTTACTACTTTTACATGCATATATATGAAGAACATCTGAAGTATTTAATAATTGTTTACCAAAAAATATTTTAAAAAAATATTCAACGCAATATGCATTAAAACAATACAAATGTCTACCTGTACATTGGTTTCCTCGCGACCAGAGTAAGGTGGGAAGGCTGTTCCACGTTTCCAAAACTGATTTATTAAAACGTCAGTTTCAGGAAGTGACGATGCGTGTTGTCGGAACTGTCATTAAAGCACCAGACTGTTACACATTTTTTCTTGTTTTAACGTCTGGTAGGACTTTTCTGTTAGGTAAGCTGGGAAAATACCGCACAGGTTCTAGAAAACACATGCAAGAAGTTTGTACTTGGGATAATAATCAACTCATAACTAGTCATACCACTTCAGGACGAGAGTTGTTTAAATTCCTTTCTGTTAACGCATTACAAGACAAAAAGACAAATATTTCACTTTCTGGGGACGCTTTAAAAGAGTGCAAGCGATTCAAACCTATTTTATTTTGTTGAATATCAAATTGAAGTATCTTTTTTCCAAACTCCTGAAAATGATGTAGTCCGTCCGTATCACAGCCGACAAAATATCTCACATCTTGTTTTTTCTGTTAATACACTGTACTTTATATTATGTAAAATTTCTACGTAAAACACTCGGTTTGCTGGTTAATCTTGATAATCTAACTTAATTTGTCCATACTTTCTTAAAGCGAGCTGCTGAAATCAGGTTAGGGCTTTGATGCAGATTTATCTCGCGTATAAGGAATATTTCAAAAGCATTTCTAAATTTCTCTTTAAGTGTAGGAAATCATTCTGTTCTTGATATATTGAGAACGATTTTAATGAATAACACTTAACTCCAAACGCAAGGAATCATTATCATTGACGAATAAAGTCTACCACAGGAATCTTTATATAGACGTTTTTTACAGAAACATTTTGCAAAAACGAGGCTCCTTGAAAAACGAAACAGGAGGGGCCCTTCCGATTCATTGTGCTCGGTACATATTGTAGCTAGCTTTTATAACTTGTATTCCAACAACACGACGCGCTCTCCTAGCTGATCGGCTTTTAGGGTACCTGATGAGCGTAAATCGGGGCCTCTTGTAGCTACACATTGTTTTTTTCTGTTCGTATATTGAGACTTTTGTTGTTGTTGTCATTTGTTTTTTTTCGGAAATCCTATAAAAATACATAAACCTTAAATTTTTTGAAAAATTACTTTCAGAAAATATGGCAATACTCATCTGTTAGGAATATCTAATAAATATTTTTTAAGCGAAAATTGAAAGCTATGCACAAGTATTGCTTTACATTGTACAACTGATGATTGTGTGATCTCCTATATACCTCCCACAAGTGATAAATACATCCCTTTCTGCATGTTTAACAATCATAATAGTCACAGAAAAAGATGGACAAAGGATACATATTGGAATACTGCTGATTTACGTACCGACCTACAAACAAATGTGGATTTTAAAATATTCTAAATAAAATCTAAATAATCATCAATCTTCATGAAAATCTGAAATAACACTGATCGTTTATGCCTTTTGATCGTTAAAGTTTCCCCTTCTTGATAGTAACATCTTAAACCCCTCACCCCTGCAGCTTAGGGATCGAGGAAAGAATACATCTGCTGTTACCCACTGCATGTATCGTAGGAGGCGACTAATGAGGAGCCCCCTGCAGAACTGGGGATTTGCTTTGGTGTCTTCAATTTTGGGACGCAAAAGCGACCAGAATAAATCTGCTGCGCCCATTGCAATATTTTAAATTTCTTTCTACAGGGAACTACCTGTAATTTCCTAGCGCCTTGCTTGGCAACACCTCACGTTTGGCTTGAATGTTGAGCGTTCGCCCGGGTGATGAAGGCAATCGGTTCTCTCCCCAGGCCCGGACATACCAAAGTCCTTAAAATGGTAGTTGTTATTCCCTGCTTAACGTTCAATATTTAGGGGAATGGCAACAACTGGTTCACCCGTTGTCAGTATAATGTGACGGGGCGGATTGCTGTGCTGGGTGCCTTCGGCATGTTGTTTCAGTGAGATAGCACTATAAAGTCGGCATCAGATCCACACTATCACAAGGAGGCAAGCACACCAACCTACCCCGTCTTCCGCACACACACGCGCAAGCACGCATACACTACCCACATGGAGGCATGTCCTTAAATGACCTTACCTGTTAATAGGACGAACAAAATTAAACCAAACCAAACTAAACCCCCAATACGTTGTTTGCATGTCGCGCTTGAATCGATGCTCAAGAGCTTGCTCCTAATAATAAATTTGTAATAGATGCCGATTGCAGACGGACAAGTTTACAAGTGAGGGTTTTCAAAGACGGCGGTCGATGAAGCCTATGGACAAGTTTTACGGTCACCATCCGGGTCTCGCAAGGAAGTGTGCTATTTCTTAGTGTGATTTGAAGGTCGATATTTTCTATCATGCTCATTAGACTGTTTTTGTTGTTTTGTTCTCAGTACCCCAGTTCTCTCTATGAGGACAGGCCATTAATTGGACATGAACTTCACTTACACGACAGGTGTTTCTTCTTTTCAATGGATTTTCAGTTCGAATTATGATATTGCTGACACGCCGACATGTTTTTCTAAAATATGCCAACTTATCTACAGATATGTTTACTGAAACCCACACTGCTAAGAAGAGGGGGTAAAACTGGGATACTATATCGGGAAATCCTAGTTTTGGTGTAAAAGGAATATTTCAGTAGGTTATCACTTTTCTAAAAGACTGTTCACTTCTTCTTGTCGAACAAGATTTCATATTTTGTGCCGTTTGAAAGCAAATCAAAACAGCGATTTTACTCTTTGTCGCGGCGACAAAGCTTTGTTTTGAAAAATAAAAGGAACGCCTGTTCACCTTTCCACGAAATGTGATAAACGACAAAACGAAGTTGGAAAAAAAAATTAATAAGACGGCGCTTATTATTTTTTTCACGGCGAAAAGGCACCGATCAAGAAAGTAAAAAATCGCTTTCTCGCCTCGTTTTTGCTAAAAAACAAACTAAGTAAAAGTGACCCTAACCACCAAAGTGATTGTAATTCAATATTTATCTACCCCAAAACACTGAAATGAATTAATTATGCATCTTCAACATGATCTGACTTTCTAAATGAGAGGATGCATTTTTCAATGTATTGTGTAATTTTTGTCGATTTTCCCCCTGGATTTGAGCAGAGATATCATAAAGGGTGCGTAATAAAATTCATTGTGTGTTAAAATGTTGCTTTAATGATTATTGTTATTTACTTGAAAATTTACTAAATTTAATACAAACATCAATTCCTACGGAACAACACCGTTAGCATATCCTCGTTCCGGGGAATTATTTGGGGTATTTACAAAATCATGCTATTGATATGGAAGGCACATAAAGTAACTATTTGGTAGTGATTTACTGTAAAAGTGGAAATGTTTGCGGTGTGGAATTAATCGCGCTTTTGCGTTGAGTAAATTAGCGCGAAAACGTCCTCACGCGAATATTTATCTGTAGATTATATAGATTATAGACAAATAGAGTATAACTATTTCAGTACTATTGTCAACGTTTTCCACACCGCGATCGGTTTAACGGGCCACAGCGCGAACATTTTCAAACGCGAACATTTCCACTTTTACACTAATTAATGAATTTAGTAATGAAACGTATTGATACGCGGATAAACAACTTGTTACCTTTGATTTATTTTATGTAGATAAACTTTGTATTTGAATAACTTAAGTTTAACATTGAGTGATTACATTGTGAATCAAACCATACATCTGAAAAGGATTTGATACAAGACGGAAGTAATGCATAAGCGGACAAATTTTACTAATATTTAATGTATTCTGTAAGATAATATTCAATGAATTCTATAAGATAATGTTTAAAGTATTTATAAGTTCTGCATTGATATGTTTTATAATGTCTTAAAACATGGAGACCTTTACTAAAAACGCAATGATATGAAATATAAAAAATTCGTCTGTTTGATAAGTTCGACAGACCCCAATTTAAGCGGTTTAGCATGTATACAACATCCACTAGTATAAAAAACGTACATTTGTACTGACCACAAACACCGATGCCATGATCATGTACGCCAGACACGTCACGCTCGACCTCTAACCCCGCCTGTCGAGCCCCCTCCCTAGACAAACCACACAAAACATATATGATACGTACCGGAATTATCCGACTTACTCGTCGTTATAAACCTGAACCGGACGCACGCGATCAACAACATCAAGGTGGAGATGAAAATCCTGTTGTTGTCATATGAGGTTTTTTTTTCTTGAACAGCAAACATGACAAGTGACAACATGAATGACAATTAACAACGAAAACAAAGGATTTTTCGTTGTTGAAAAAGTCGTTCACAAATTAAAAAATGATACTTTTCATGGTTCTCATTGTAATTATTGTATGTGTTTTGTAACAAACACTGTTGCATGTATACGTCAATGAACTTTGTGATTCATGTGTCATATTGTATATTGTTAAAAAAAACACGGTCGTGCAATTTCGAGTTTGACCATTGACCGCCAAACATTGCGAAGGCCCCGATGCGCGAAGGTCTCGAAATCGTTTCAATTGGTAATTTGTTGTATTTTATCATTATTAAAGCGTTTATCGTTTAGTTTTGTACCTTGCATAAACTAGGAAGTTTCAAATACTAAAAGTAAACCCGTTAATTAAACATAAGTCCAGGAAACTATCTTCGACGGTAATCACCGTATCTTCTTTCCCAAAACAAAATTTAAATCCGTGTTTTGTTATTCTGTAGGGCTATGTTTAGAATTAGACAGGATGCATTTCTTTACCGAGGACGTGTTATATGTCTAAAATGACCTGTCGTTCAGGCGCGGGCGATTTAGTCTGTAGGTGCTGTCAGAACTAGGGAAAGGAAGGGGAATGCCCGTTATCCCCAAGATAACTTACTAGATTTATCGCTAACCTACAGATATACGAGACGGAAATAGAGGTCGATAAGGCTGCAATGCCCTATACATTACAGGGCCTCTCGCTGGTCATCCTGACCCCATTAATGATTTGTACACATACTATTTTGTAACTTTCTTTAATGTACGCTTTGTAACACACATGGCTCTGTTATTTTATATTGTTCTTTATACTTATTCACTGATAATAATTCGATTTCTATGATATTGCAAGTGCCAAATGCCACAAGCAACATCTATTAAATCGAGGGCAACAGCTTCTACTGACAACACTCAACTTATACTTGATTCTTGCCTATTTATAGAACAGTCACCTGCACTGAGGTGTGTGGGCCTGGTTTCTGTGTAAGTTTATGTCATTCAAAATTTTTGAAGTTTCTTTTGATGTTTGTAAGTTACTTTGTAACTAAAATGAGCAATACACGTTGAATTAAATTGAAATTGCTAAACATCAATTTGAGTAATTAAGTAGACTATGACATGTAAGGGGTCAATGCATCATTTTGTCTATAGGTAGACGACCTACGAACTAGGTTGTGATAAAGCGGTATATAAGAACCTCGAATTATCATTATTATTATAAAACAGAATTATAGCCATATTTAGGACATATATGATATATGAATGTTGAGCCTCGCGAAGGCTCTCTCAGTGATTCGTTTATGATGGCTTGGAGTAACAAAGATTTCGATGTCGTACAATGTTTGATTTCAGGACAGTATGTATGTTATGCTAGACTACACAGTGGCCACAACTGTGGGTGTGTAATGGCCAAAATGACCTGTCCAACGTACTCCCTAATTAATTTACCTGGTGAACTCGCACGTGGCCTTCGTTTTCTACCAACTCGACACCGCCTTGTGTGCGTCATAACATACAATTATGTGTCCATGTTTGTTAATATCATATTTATATAACTACATTAAACGCCACGAAGATTTTTCAGATTTTTCTACTTTGATTGGTATATTGTAATCGTTAATAAAACCGGTCCCCGTATATACAATTACTTTAAATCGGTAGTATATAAAGCTGACCTTTCCCATACCTGTCCGTTTGGTGAAGCTCGAGACCTCGAGGCATATCTAATAACGGAGTTGGGAACGGTGACATTTTTTACGGCCGTCGCTGGAAGCTGACACGCGTCCTATGCCGGAGGTAAAGTATTTGTGTATTATCCTTAGTATACAACAAAGTACGCTGATCATTGTGAAGACTCATTTTTCGATTATCCTCATGAGAATGAACGGATCCGTCGCATCCCAAAATATTCTTTTAATTATATAAGAAGCTAGCGTGGTACTGTGTCAATCAGTTTGTAGGTGTATTAAGATGTCGTCTTATAGGCTTGTTAGTGCTACATGATCCAACTTTGTGGTCGAGTAGGGCATCATAATTAATAGCGTCATTTACGGTTATCATAACCTTATATTCATGATCTTGTCAAATGTGTAATAGGTGATACAAGGTAAGCTCACCTCATCATTTAACATAATACTCAGCCCGCAAACACATATAGCTGTTGTGTAGTTATTTATGTAGAGATGAAAGGGTGGCCTGATCGAACATATCAGGAATTATTGTATCGAAAATATTCAATATGAACATACTTACAGAAATAGTATTGTGATAATTAGACTTGATTAAAGATGTTTTAATAGTTCGCCAGTATCCTAAAAATCATAGTAATATGACATCACAAAATGTAAGAGAGTTATCCTAATATTTAAGATGAAAGAAGAAATCAAAATATGGTTTAGTGTTTGACTTTTGTTCTTGTAATTGCAAAGGTAGCATAGTCAATTTAAAGTGATATCGCAATGAAATGAAAAAATGGACACGACGGAATGACACTCCGCCTGGCCACATTAGTCTGACGATGGCAAAACCAGGGGAGACTACACCTGTTTTTTCTCTTTTTATAAAAGAATTACAGACTTTAGCTTCAGACAATAGACAAGGTTATAATCTAAAGAAAATATACGTAGACCTCCAACTGCACCCACGGTTAATATAATTTTCTACAATGCATAACTTCACGTATCGACCTCAGTCAAAGGATATGATTGTATCATACTAGCCCTATGATACTCCAGTATATCTCCGTAGATATGGTTCACGGTTGCTTCATGCGAACATTTATTTAGTATAAACGTTCACTGTTATTATTTCAAACCCCGTGTGCTAGAAAAAAAGACGACGTCCTTTCCTTACAATTAGCATGAAGTTTATCATTATATACACCACATTTCCATATTATATTTTTGTAAACAAAATTCAATTAGACTATTGAATATGTTCAAAATCAATTCTAGTTACATTGAAAAATACGGATTAAGAATAGCTATGTCCTACATCCGGATGTCCGACATATGATGGAGGGCATAGGTGTGGGTTGGCTGGTGCACGCATACCTGTACGGGGACGTTCTCTGTGCTGCCGTACTTAAGTACAAATTGTACCTTTACAATGATAACGTGATACATGTAAGGTCATCAATTAATCTGAGCTCAATATTGAAATGCACGTGCTCACCAGGTATAAACGTTCAATTGTATTCTGTTTGATTTCTATGTTCGCACTCCGTTATTTCATTTTTTGTAACCATCTGCTTTTTATATTCATCACATTTGCATAAATTGGTTGAATAATCCAACATAAGGTCCTCTACCGTACGGTTTATATTGATTATACTTCAGATGTCAGTTACAATCCCGTCTATTATTCATAATCTGTCGAGGTTACTGTGGGCAAAATATACAATTTTAATTGATTTTTATTGTGGGTTTAGCCGGAGCGATAACAGTGAAACAGGTGCGACATGGCAGATGTTTACCTGTACCATATTTACATGTGATTGTAATCAAGGCCGGATTGTCACTGATTCGGACGCGAAAAATATAATTGTATAAATGAAAAGAGCGTGACAATAGGTTAACAATGCAGTCACACCATGGCTGACAATACTCGCGAGTGTTTATAAATACAGATTCTCTAATATTGATGACAAAACTACATTCTTGTACTTTGAAATATAATATCCCACGAGTTTCATATTTTCCCAGAACTAAAACATATGAAAGCGTTAATCGATATTTGTTCTGCATTTTCCCCAATGACTCTTGATACATGTATTTATAGTAAATAAATGCTAAAAGATTTCGAGAATGTCATACAGTGGTTTACATAGATTAATTATCTCAGAATTGGAGGATGACAAACAGTATATTACATCAGAGACATATAAAGTCAGTAGTATATACGTCTCTGATTACATATATGTTACATATGATGTGTTATGAAGCAAGCTGTTGTATTCATCAACTCAATCAAAGCATGTCCAATTGCACATTCTTTGAAATAAAGGAAATATAGAAAAAAAACACCCTCGTTTTCGTCATTTCCGGGTATATTTGTGACGCTGAGCATATTTCAGTTGTTTGGGGATGATGTTTGCGTAACCAATATGTCATGGATTCACCTAATTAGTGATATACCTTTTCGCAAAAATTATACTGATAGATTGTCGCAAATATAAGCGTTGATCTACATTTTGTCTGTATTATCATTGAATTATCACATGTGATGTTCTTTTTAGTTCGAATATTAAAGTACAGATATCATATTACACTTATATATGCATATGCCGATCGAATCTGGTTGCATTCAAAACTAGCTTACATGGAATAGCATACAATGCGGTGGAGACTTCGCTGGAGTCAGCTGGCTAGCGTTGCTTTGTTTGTGAAAAAAGTGGAAACTTTACTTTATACGCGTCTTAAGGAGAAAACAAATTGCCTCCTATGGCGGAATTTCTCATGCCAGGTCCCTCATTTAAATGTTTGTTTGGCCTGTGGTGTTGAGTAACTTGTGAAAAATGCATATAATTCATGTCATTTTTGGTTTATTGTGATTTATGAGAAAACAATTCCCCGGAGATTATTCTTACTTTAAAAGTAGTTTTAAAAAATGTATTTTAGAAGAGTATGGGGCATTTAAAATACATTTAGTGTTTGGTCCAGGTATGTGACACGTCCCATGAGCGTCAGGGGAGGGGGTAGAGAACGGAGAAGGCAAAGAGGAGGTCACAAACTCCATATACACAGCGTGACGGGAAATACATCGCAATGCAATGTCAAATGATAGAGGTATATATCTTAGTTAACATGAGGTTCGGTCCCAGTTCTTGTTGAGAATTCAATACACATATGAATATTTCATGGCGTTTGTTCGGTTTCGAGACCAGCACTGCATCCATATTGTTTACATTACGGAAGTCCCGCGAGCTGATTCTGACAAGTAACTAATGTAACACTTCACGGCTAATTACTCCTTAAACATGATAGATACCACAGAAGTATGGATTTGTCGGAGTGTGTACACGGCTGAGTCTCTCCCTACCTCGGTCCTTTTCTCTTCCCGACTCCAAACTCGAGTGGACGATCGGTTTGCCATTGTGTGACCCCCAGATCACTGTCAGGAACTCTCCATACACAGAGTCAAAGAAGATCTTTTCTCGCGACCTTTGGAGTTGCCGCCCTTTGTGGCGACAATTTGACCTAAGTAAAGGTATCATTTATTACCATGACAGCGTCTTCACCGCTGTCGTTATGGGAACAATAGTGTCTTGTCCTGTGTGCAAGTTTGTCCGCCCTCTACTCCACAGAAGGAGTAAGGTAGTTCTCGGAGAGGAGGACGGACCTGAGGCTGACTTAAATTAATGGGCTTTGTTCTTGGGGCGACACCAGAATTATGGTGCCGGATTCACAGCTAGAATCCAACATGGACAATCATTACATTGAGGAGACTATGATGTCGGTAACAATGGGCTTCTCTTATGTGACGTCACAATAGGCGCCTCTAGTCCCGAAACAAGTACACACACGTCTGTATAATTGTGTATCTATAACTATTGGTATCGTAAATTGTATCATGTTAAGCTATAGTAGTCGCACATCCGCTTATAACTGAAATTTTCATTACTTTTATAGTTGTCTAATACCCTTGAATTGGAATTCCTTTAAAAACAAATGTGTTTTCACAATACAAGCATGATAGGTACAGACTAGTGTTACATGTACAGAGATGCTTAAAATATGGAAAACAATGAAAGATGTACATGAGATGAGCTTGTAATTAAAGAAAGCAATCAACATTGATACATCATTATCATGTTTAAGCATGGGTTTTGTGCTCAAACAGACATATCTTTTGTAATTAACCTAAATCATGTATAACAGTAATACAAAGTTCCAGTAGAAAAACTAAAAATGGTATATGGATTTAATTCTTTCCAGAAATCTTCCATAATCTGGAGAAAAATACGATTTTTTATGAATTTACCACCGAAACAAGCTATTGGGCACAGAACTTGAGCATGAGAATGGTTTCATGAAAACAGGCCAATGTCATGTGTGTTTTTTTATCATTATCTGTATTTTTTTTTTTTTATGTGAAATTTTTACTTATTGATCCTGTGATTATTTTGAAATATCGGGTTAGTACATGCTACATGTACTAGTCGCCTCAAGCCTTGGGATACAGGGTCACACAATGATTGATGACTCGGTGGAATTAATATTGAACATAGATGTCGAATTGGAAATGGCAAGAAATATATATGAAGGAAGCATATCATTTAAAAAGTGTCAGATAGTTCATATCGTAATAAAATGTAACACGTGTCAATTATAATCTAATCTTAAAGTTGATGAATGTAATTGTGTGTTTTTTCCATATGTCCCCCTTGTAATAATCAAAGACGTGACCTCTTTCAGTAATGATGCTTTAAATATAGGGTGTTGATGTTGACACAATTTACTTACAGCTTCGTCCGAAACACATTATTTGTTTAAATGCCAAAATACTTATATATCATCAATAAAAAAAATATATATCCATAATTATTACACTACAAACCCAAGCAACTTTAAGCTAAAAGGGATGATTTCTATTTGTAATTTACATGTTTTACCTAAAACAAGTCGTTTTCTACAGAAAACAATTAAGGCTTTAAGTGACATAAGATAAATGCAGTGCTATTATTCTGTAGTATTATATATTTACATGTTGTATACACAATCTGTACTCACTTTGCTATGTAATTGAAATGTATTAAAATGTTGACCTCTTGTAACACACCTCGTATGTCATGAGTGTAAAATAAAACTTGAAACTTGAAATAAGAAACTGTAGGTAGAACATTACAAGTTTTAGGTTTATGTGAGTTTATAGAAAATTATAAATTTGTAAGATTAACATTAAATGTATGTTTAGATGAATTGTTACTTACTTTAAAGTTTAGGCCTTTTCAATGATATGATAACTAGTGATCAACCCTTCTGTTAGATCAATGAAATATGATTTAATAAAAAAAAAATCCCTACCACACACGTTCCAAAATCAGGTATTCAACTTTAAAATCATACCGTGCGCTATTGTGTTATTGGTTGATCTCATTGGAGATGAGTCTTTAACTTTTGGAGTCATCCATATTGCCCTGCTTATTCAGTATCCATTCCATTATTAGGTTTTACTATTGTATATTAGTGAGTTTCTTGTTTTGGTAAATTATAAATGTAAACACATAACGTACTGTGAAATCGAATATTTTCGTTGGGCCGAATTAACGTGGTTTCCCGACAAAACACAATTTCGTGGGAACATGTATTCTTGGATTACGGGTACCCATTAAAATTGAAAATTGATTGATAACAAACTTGTAATTACTTCGTGGACCTACGATTTCGTGGATGAAGATTACCCCTATATCTATATATCTGTAAGAGACTATGTCCAATTCTGTCGCCAATGACCGCGTCGCCAATGCAAAATCACCCTTATACAAGTAGATAATAAATGATACGTGTAACCCTTTACCACTGTAGACAATAATGGGCTCATTCAGATCAATACATGGAGGAGTCTACTAAAGTTGCATAGGGGTGAAAGGTTAAGGTCGTGCTCGAAATCTAAAAGTAATTTGGTTACCTTTAACCACGTTTAAACATCCAATGTTATAACACGTGTTGGACGTTTTAGGATACTGCCTGATTGAGGTGGTCTCAGTTTAGTGTCTTTCAGATTTAACTCGCTTACACACTATTCTACATTGATATTATTTTATTCTTAAATAAAAAATATGCATGGTGGGTTTTAAATATGCCACCTTCCGTTAAGAGTGAAATGTTGTGGATCTTTCGAAGGATGTATATAAAAAGGGTCCAGTGTCTTGTTATAACCTTCGCAACTAAATACAAAATGCACTTTGTGCTACAGTACAACCGCGTCTTGTCAACTAACCGTATATTTGGTGATACTATACTTCGCAAAGACATTTGAGACATAAACTGCATTAGACATTTTATTCACTCGGAGAGATAAGGGAATCAAATGCTTACAGAGAAGGACAAAGCTCGGGATATATCAGAGTAATGCGCTGTCAGAGTCTTGCATTGGTCAAAATGTTTGAATGTCAGGAAGGAAGATGGAGACATGTTGGACAAGTTTCACAAAACATTCTGACCGAATGTACTGTCAAATACAGCATTGTGGTGGATAGTGAGAATGGATATGGTCGAAAGCACCAGAAAGACCCAAAGAAGGCAATATATTGGCCATGTCTTGAGAAGGAAAACATGGCATGACATTGCGCTGACATGGACAGCACCATAGGCCAGTATAGAAGAACGGCCATAGTAAACACGACTTAGAATGGTGGAAATCCTTCGGCTAGAAGACATGCCGAGAAGCAGCACACAAAACACATTAAGGCGAATGGAGGTGCGAAGGTCTGATCATGGCATAATGCGAAATGGCGCCCAGAGAATTTGGAAGTTGTAAGTATAACTAACTGAATAAATCGCCAAATTTAGTGTTCTGGAAGTCTTACATCAAGTTACCGTCGAAACAAGTACTGTTACAGCAGATTAAGGTCAGTTGTGTTTTAAAATAAATGTCCTTATCCGGTAGCTGTATCGTAGGTTTGCTTAGGAATCTCCACGGGGTCTATTTATAGCCTACTATAACACTTTAACATCAAAATCCTGAATCTGTCTGTATATTGGTATGTTGCTTTCATCGAAATGTGATCATATTCGCACATGTATTATCTGTTTTGATAGAATTTGTAAAGGCATTATACCATCAGCTAGAACTAACACTACATTTAAACTAATCATGTGCCACGTCACGGCCTCCATGTGGTATGGTTTATACAGAGAGCACTCATTGCCCTGCCTGCGTGAACCAGCTTTTTGCAGTCAGACGTTAAACCAAATCGGAATGTTTCAATTGCAATGAGCGATTGTATTAGTCTGGGTGTAACATTTTACTACCCATTAATGGGCCGTATTAATCTGTGCATGAAATTTTCAATATCTGCTAAACAAGCATGTTCCTGTACATTTAAATGCTGGAATGTTGAACGACATGCTTCCCATTTGTACTGACACGTGATATATACTTATAAATTGTTGGTCACATTATTTTCGCTAGATATAAATATTCGCCTTACTTCGTGTGGAGACTTATTCACGAATTTAAATATTATTTCCAGAGATACACATGTATCTACTATCAATATGAAAATAGCATCCTCAAAATCTCGAATGCAATATCCTCGAACAAAACCTACGAACCTACAAATCCGCGCGAATATTAAGTCATTGATAGCAATCAGCTCAAACATATAATGATATAGAGAAGAAGAAAACAAAACACGTATTAATATTTCCGAGCATTTTAATATTTTGTTTTACTTATCAAACACATATTAATGATCACAAAAAGCAAAAAAGAGCGACTAGTCACTGAGTTTTTACTTCTTCAGGTGTTCCTCATTGATCTGTTTATTTTTGAAGAGTAACAATGGTGTCATGTTTAGGCAAACGATTGAAATATGAACGATTGAAGTATGAACGATTGAAGTATGATTGAAGTATGAACGATTGAAGTACGAACGATTGAAGTACGAACGATTGAAGTATGAACGATTGAAGTACTAACGATTGAAGTATGAACGATTGCAGTACGAACGATTGAAGTACGAACGATTGAAGTATGATCGATTGAAGTACGAACGATTGAAGTATGAACGATTGCAGTACNAGTATGAACGATTGAAGTATGAACGATTGAAGTATGAACGATTGAAATACGAACGATTGAAGTACGAACGATTGAAGTATGATTGATTGAAGTACGAACGATTGAATTATGAACGATTGAAGTATGAACGATTGAAGTACGAACGATTGAAGTATGAACGATTGAAGTATGAACGATTGAAGGCGACGTGTTGAGAACATAGTTTAGGCTTACAGATTCTGGCACATAAAATGGCTTCCTCCTGGAGACTCTAAAGAAGCAAAGGCGATTATTTTAATCTATTTGCAAATACAAGAATAATTTATCTTTTTAACTTTTTTGTTGAATGAGGAAGCAGATCTCTGAAGTTACTAGAGATGAAAGTCACTAAATGACGATAATATTCAATCTAGTTGATCCGAATGGGCGCTTGATATGGGGGAGAATCGCCTTAGTGGTAGCATTATTACGCTTACCTTTCTATCTAACTAAATATTGCCTTCTAAATATACTACGCTTTAATTAATGTTTAACTTAATAAGTTTAATACTAACGTTATCCTTACTGCATTCAAACTCTGGTTTTGTTGCTATACTGGCTCCAAATTCATGAATTAATCAAACGTAAACTATAGAAGTATACTGAAATATGCAATTACCATCGTTTTGAAAGGTGTGTCACACGGCAGATCTTAAAATGGTTACATTTTGTTGATTGGGGGATGTCGTATGGTTACAAAACTCGCAGAATGAATCACATCCTCCCACTCAGTTGGAATAGGTAGCAGAGTACATTTAGTAGATTTAGTTATTTTAGTCTAAATTGTGGATTACTTTTTTCTCTCAGACAATGGATTAGAAATCCATGACTGACCCGTACATGATAACATAAAGACGTTGAACGTTTAGAAACAACAAAATCAGCAGCATGTTGTGTTGTATAAACTAATATGACATAATTTTGGGGTGTGAAGATCATAATACGCACACCTTCAAAATAAATTACCCGCAACCTTAGTTTTATTCCACATGCTCACACTGATAGAAAGCACCGATTGACTTAGCTTATGTATAACGTTATTCCATTCGAACGTAAATCCTAAATTAGATTTTTACGTTTTGATTCGTGAACTCTGTCTGATTTACTAGTCTGTCTGAACAAGTTTACGATCAGTTAATGACTATACAGCAACTATCCCAGAAACAAAGCGTCGAACCAGCTGAACCTTGTCTGAAATTTGGCTAGCGAGTCGGTACGGTAAGACCTGTCTAATGATCGGCTTCCCGGGACAACACATGAACCTTATCTCGCGGGAATGCGTTAACGGGAGATTAGACGAGATTTGCAGCTTGAACGGTGTGAAAAACAAGAGTGCGAACAATTGGATGTCGATAAGTTTGACGTCTTAGTGGCAATGGCGGAATGGTGACGCTCGTCTCCCGAACAGCTTCAACGTTTGGAATCCTGTCTTGGCGCCAACGCTAGAAAGATTCAGCGAAGAAAGATTAACCTGATTTCGTTTTGATAACACTTGCCAAACTTTTATATCTGTACGCTACAGACGTGAGTGAAAGTGATTCAATTTTGTCTTAAACAGCAAGGCACCTGAAGCAACTATTTAGAACCACTGCTGGACATGTTTCAAAATGTTTTTGCGGTTGGATTACGTTTGTTTATAGAAGCTCCAAGCACTGCCAAAGCTTACAGTTCTTAAGTACTTTGTTTACATGAGGATTTTCGTGTTACATGTTATTCTTTAATTTAAATCCTATTATAAGGGACAATCATGACACAAAAATGAATTCCTGTGATTCAGTTATACTGTCATGTCAAATACACCTAATATTTCCGTAAATAAACAGAACGTATCCACGAAGGGAGATAACCCCTGTAAAGGGTCAAAATGAATGTACTTATGTATGGCTTTGACGACCGCATAATGATACCATCAACATAAATGCATTTTGAAGATTTTTTTTTATCCCAAACACTTCATTATCTTACTCAATGCACATGCTATTATAAGTGTTGATGTTTTTAACACTCGAGAAGTGTAAATGCTCTACAGAAACATTTGCTTTTGATCTGCCTGTTTATTAAGATTATACAATACTTAAATGGGCCGCCATGGTCGAGTGGCTTAAGCGTCTAACCGCCTGCGATCGCCACCCGCAGGTCGGTGTTTTTTCTCCCGGTTCTCCGGCTTTCCTTCGCTCGAGAACCTGGCGTGTCCTGAAATGGCCATATCTGTTAATAAGACGTAAAACACAAACAACCCAAACTATTCACGTTATTACTTATTACAAACTGCTCCCTTTGTCTACATAAAAATGTCACATTTGCATAAAATTACTATCTACCTTGTTTGTAAATCACTCAGTAGCGATAAATGTGTACGAGTGTGCTGTATTCTGCTTGTTTGGGGCATTATTTCTAACTGCTCATTTATAGCGCCATTCCACTTGAATACTACAGCAGAGAAACTGTAATACCCCATTTCAGAGAGGTCCCAATGCGTGAACCTCGTCCAAATCATGGCTTTGACTTCTAACTCTCCCTTGACACTTATTTACGATCCTAAGTCAGCATTCCAATCTGCATTACTGCGGCAAAATGTCGTCACATGTAATTGCCGGGCGTAACAGTGCACGTGATCCGTGGTAGTTTTGAAGGGGTGATAGACAACCAAGTCTGTGGCTCCCCTGTCAGACGTTTGCAACAACCAGTCACATCTCTCATACAAACTTTCAACCAATTGCATTTTAATGGTTTATATTTTCCGGGATCAATTGGGGAAAGTTAAGACGGAGACTGGCAACAGCTTGCCGTGCCTAATATATGTGTGCTTACCTGTTCGTGTTGGAATTTTGTGGTGAAAACCCAAGAATCAATCAAGTAGATTCAATTTGGAAAAGTTCAAGAGATGTTAAGATGAAAATAAAATTAACAGTCTCTGGTGTAATGTTTCGGATTTCAATAGACCGATTTGGTTTTTCTTCATTCAGTGAAAACAAAATGTGGCCTTTCAATCACCTTTCTGAAGGAATTTAAATTGACTTGCATTCTACAAATAGCTAACTATTCTAATTAATTCCTAAATAGACTGCAGTATATACATTGTAGATGTCAAAGGCATCTCCATCGCAAAAACGCATTGTATGTCACTGGTGCTAATTAAGCGCAGCCCGGCCCATGACTACAAACAGTTCACAGCCCGTTATCAAATGACTGCCATCTTAGGACGAAAATATGGGTTCATTGTACATTCCATTAAAACTGATCTGCACATAACAGTTTTTAGTATTTTTTGCATCTGACACATTCTTTTAGGGAAGTACATAGACTTCACTCTTAAGTTAAAGAGTACCATGCTGTTATAACTGAGCGGATGACATGCTATTTTAAATACTGAATAAATGTCATATTATTGTACTTTACTGTTACAAGTGTATGCGTGTCATACTGTTATACATTTTAACTTGATAGGATCTTGTTATAAGTCAATGAAGATCATATTGTTATAAGGCAATTGAAGGTATAAATGTACATGTATAAGCATATTGAGTTCATACTATATTAGCAATGAATGTCATACTGTTATAAGTAGGTACACTGATTTGCATACTCCGATAAATAATGGTATTCTCTTTTCTTCAAGACAGTATTAAAACTTTTCATTTCTTTCAACATAAGTAGTGTATTGTTCTACTTATCATATCACAATTTACTGAAAATGGTAACTTAAACAAATACAAACGCATTATTCCGGGTTCGAATATTGAGGCATGTGATGCTTATGCACAGGCTAAAACAGTTAACAGTTCAGTGTGCTAACACTGTTAATACATAACGTCTCAGTCAATGATCTGAACAACACTGGTAAACAATATGTGAAAGATGACGTGTGTCCTACACGTTGTGAGAAGAAATTATAAACACAAGTGCAGTGACATGTACATAAAAACCATTATATGTTTACTTACGGCTTGCTTTTGTAATACAACATAGTTCGGAGAGGTCAAACTATGGAAATAGGTGCAAGTTGTCTCTCATCATTCCGTGCCTCTCGTATATAAATGTTCGCCGTTCTACAAACGCGTTGAGTGATGGATTAAACGACTGCCCGCCAAAACACGCGATGACTGTTAAACAACAAATTTGAAATCAAAAGTTTGTTTAAATCTCCGAAGGTCAGAATAACTTGTGATGGAAGTCATAATATAATTACCGACTACAGCAAATTATGTACTTTAAGCGCCTCCGTGACGCGGATTTTTGAGTACGTTTTAATTAGTCTGTCAATCGTTTGAGCGACGGCGACACACGAAAGAAAAAAAATGTCGTTGTTTTTGTTAAGGTTGATATTTTATCGTGTTATTTATTTGTTTAAAGTACAGATGAAAACATTGGATCAAATATTATTATTTAAACACACGTCCCAGATACATATACACATGAAAATGAAATATAAACGTACCTGGTTGTCGTTATGGTAAACTTAATCTTTAGGTAAACATACACGAAACCTGCAAATAAATGCAGCAATATATTATCTAGAAACTTCCTGTGTAGGAAGTTTGAGCAACTTATATCACACCTGACACTCAAATAGTTATTCAATTTGTAAATAATCTGTAAATAATCTATAAACACCAATGTTTGCCATACACAAAGGTCTATTATGATAGTGTGATATACATCCTGATTTGTAAAATAGATAGAGATAACACTATTCGAACATTCAGAGTAGCAATACACGTGTTTTATGTACGGAGTCACAAGTAAATGTCTTTCTGTCTTTATCTAGTATATTTTATGGCTGACATGACATTTATAGATAAATGCCACTATGACCTATTTTTCAAATTAAAATGTATGTGTAAGATAGAAATGGTCGGCTATTTCTAATAAAATGTTATCTTTATATCGTTCACGGTGTAATTAATTACCATTCATTATGTAAACACATTGCGCTTCATACCACAAGACCACTACCGTTTACCTGTAATGTGAGAACTGTTATATCATCTGTCTCGGGGAAATCCCCCACTTCCTTTACAAAACAAGTTTGGTTTTAGAAGTGTATGACGACAGTCAGATTTCTTCATACCCTCTTATATATCACTTTACTACGAAATTCTATGGCAAACGAGACACGATCGATAACTTTCCGTTCCGTAGTAGCAACATACAAGCCTTTCTTGCCCGTGAGTTATTGTAACATGTCACAGTTGAGTCGGTACTGCAAAAAACGTTCTCATTGTTAGGCTTTCTAAAAAGATGTACTTTACTCAAATGATGCTTAGGAAATCTGAAAATCTCCATAACGAGCAGATTTGATATTGTGTGATCTTAGTTTCCATGACCAAAACCCTGTTAACTATGTCTTTGACGTCCTTCATGTTTTCCCTTGAGTTGATGGAAAACGTACGCCCGACAAAACATAGTTTTTGTGAGGGTGTAAAGATAACATTTAATTCTTTTGTCTGTAATTTAGCATCTTTAACGAAATTAGATTTTGTCCTTGTGTGCTGACGCCGTGTGGTTTCTTTTTGTTGTGTATTCATTTACTATGGTAGTTTAATTTACTTTTTACTGATGATTTGATACAATTAATAGCATATTAATATTTCAGTCATTTACTCATGCTTTCTAGATAAATCCAAATTTGCAACTCCAAATTCTCATAGACACATTATTCATTATTGTATTAATGTCTCGTAATCTCTAAGCCACAGAAATGTTTTTACAGTTGAAAAGAAAATGTCGTATTAATTCTCCTTTTCAAAAACACCGACAAAAACAAAACACTAGTAATTAATGATATTGACTCTTTTGATCAATGTTAAAGATAACGAAGTACGTGTAACAGCGAAACTACGATATACTGGTAACAACTTAAAGGCGTGATGTTTATTTTCGCATAAATTCACGTTAAGCATCGATCGAGAATTCAAGAATATCATGAGCTATCATTCATAAAAAGCGTAGAACTTAAAAGTTGAGTTAGACTCTATTTATATTCTCGAGAATAACTATAGGAATGATTGGCTGCAAAATTGGGTGGGCCCGAAATACATGACAACTCTAATATTGACTTGAATTGTCCTTTTGACCATCATGTAGACACTAATACTTAACTATTATATAGAAAAAAACCGTATAATAATTTAAGGTATTGTGGCAAGGACCGTTTCTATTATTAAAAGAAGGGTTAAAAAAAATTGTCATGATCATACGTTCAATTAGTAAGATACAAAAAGACGAGACGTAACCCCAGCAGTAGAAACAGATGCGTTTTTGATTGATTACTTTCATATTTTCCTTACAGCTTTTCAACAGAAACGTCCTACTGGGCCAAAGCATAGAAACAGTGTTGTTGTCAAATGTGGGGAAAATAAGAAGGTGGTCGAATCGCGCAGTGGATAAACCCCTCGCCTTCCACCAAGTTGGTCGAGGTTCGATTCCCAGACCGGATGTGAAAAGGTATTTGGTCTTCTGAGCGCAAAGTGGGATTTCCCCCGGATAATCCGGGTTCCTCTCACTTTAAGATCCGGGCCAACAAGAGTGAATAATATAAGTTAAAAAAGCGTGTTTCATGTTTGTTATAAAAAACATTATGTAATGTAGGAAGATGTATATAAGAAAACAACACATTAACGGTCAATATCTTTTCTCCATTCCATATAACCACAGATTCACCTTCAACAGAATTCCATAATTTCTAACATATGAACACAAGGACATCGCACGTTTTAATCTATTAAGAGGTATTAAAAATAATCAAGACAATTAATATATTTTATACACGGTGTTGGGATAAACATCTAGCTTGGGGCCAATCTGGCTGTTTATCAATGATCGTACTATGTACAGAATACTACCTGCCGTTTAGGGAGAGAATAATTAATGACTCCCGAGAGCAAATGTACAGTTGGTATGAATGTGAGGTGATAGACAGTCCCGAACTACTAGATATGACGAGCTGATTAACGATCATCAATCACAACGCTAATTGTAACGACTTAAGAGGCTCATAACATTTCAGGTTACACTACATGTATATACCAGGAGGGAATCTGAACAGTATCCATGTAGACAGCGAATTGATATGTTTGTCAATCAAATTTAATCACCTTTTCCATTAACATAATTAAAAAAGAATTTATATCGCGATTTACGAAACAGAACATAGGTAAAGATTCTTTGGATGATTTGATGGGTTTAATGTTACACTTTGATGTTGATATTGTTTGACATTCAATGTTACACTTTGATGTCTATATTATTTGACATTCTGTGTTACACTTGATGTATATAGTATTTGACATTTTGTGTTACACTTTGATGTATATAGTATTTGACAATCTGTGTTACACTTTGATGTTGATATTGTTTGCCATTCAATGTTACACTCTGATGTCTATATTATTTGACATTCTGTGTTACACTTTGATGTTGATATTGTTTGACATTCTGTCTTACACTTTGTTGCATATAGTGTTTGACATTCTGTGTTACACTTTGATGTATATAGAATTTGACATTCTGTGTTACACTTTGATATCTATAGTATTTGACATTCTGTGTTAAACTTTGATGTCTATAGTATTTGACATTCTGTGTTACACGTTGCTGTCTATAGTATTTGACATTCTGTGTTGCACGATGATGTATATAGAATTTGACATTCTGTGTTACACGTTGATATATATAGTATTTGACATTCTGTGTTACACGTTGATGTATATAGTATTTGACATTCTGTGTTACACTTTGATGTTGATATTGTTTGACATTCTGTGTTACACTTTGATGTGTATAGTATTTGACATTCTGTGTTACACGATGATGTATATAGAATTTGACAATCTGTGTTACACTTTGATGTATATAGTATTTGACAATCTGTGTTACACTTTGATGTATATAGTATTTGACATTCTGTGTAATACTTCGATGTCTTCAGTATTTGACATTCTGTGTTACACTTTGATGTCTATAGTATTTGACATTCTGTGTGACACGTTGATGTCTATAGTATTTGACATTCTGTATTACACGTTGATGTATATAGTATTTGACATTCTGTGTTACACTTTGGTGTATATAAAATTTGACATTCTGTGTTACACTTTGATGTCTTCAGTATTTGACATTCAATGTTACACTTTGATGTATAAAGTATTTGACATTCAATGTTACACTTTGATGTTTATAGTATTTGACATTCTGTGTTACATTTTGATGTATATAGTATTTGACATTCTGTATTACACTTTGATGTATATAGTATTTGACATTCCGTGTTACACTTTATTGTAGATAGTATTTGACATTATATGCTACACTTTGTGTGTAAATAGTGTTAGACAATCTTTACTACACTTTGTTGTATCAGTCTGTGTTTTACGTTGATTTATTTGACATTGAGTTTCACACTTTGTCTCCAATAAATGGTATATGACTATGATATACTTTGTCTGTTGTTAATAATATTTGACTGTCTGTGTTAAAATGCGTTCACTATGAATAGTATGTGACATTCGATGTTACACTTTGTCAGTTATGCACTCTGTAAACAGCATTTCACATTATGTGTAAAACTTTGTTGTTAATGGTATTTGACATTATATGTAATCCTTTGTTTACTGTTAACTGTACTTGACATTATGTGTTTCAGTTTGTCTTCTCTCAATAATGTAGTTTAAAACGAGGCGTCGACATACATTATTTATCATTAAGTTAAACTGTTTCGAAATACACATTTCAGGATTAAAATATTTCGTTATTTACAAACATAAAACCGTGGTTTGAGTTTATATTTATCCAATTTATCTGCAAAACTCACATTTTATATTTGAGCATTTTAATATAATCACAAACTGAAAAGACCATTGCAGACTTCTAGTTAGCAACTCTGGCAAACAGTTCGTATGATCTAAACTGACATCAAATACCAGCATCCAGTTTTTCAAAACAAAAAATGAGAAAATATTGAGAAAAAATCCCGTAAATCGTCGCCATTAATCAACACTCTAACCAGCTGCTTAACGTGATTGTGGGTGAAGACAACCGGAAGTAACTCGTTTGGCCAAGGAGATAGAAAAATATATAGAGAAAAGAGCGGGAATGCCTGGCACACATATTGGCGCTATAACATTACGGAAGTGAGACTTTTTTCCTCCCACCGAGGAGAAACATGTAGACGCCGAGGCGTGAAATTGACAACTCACACCGCTAACGTTCACGTCAGCTGGTTATGAAAATTGATCGGGCGATCCATATCATACATGATAGTCTAATTCATAGAGTGTCAAATATCAGATTAGCAATATGCTGTTACCCAAAAAGTCGAAACAAGATACACGACATGATTTAATAGCAAATACTCCTCAACTTTGCTGACAATATCAACAAAATCTTGTTTTTTTTATCGTGATTAAATGTTGGTAGTTGAAGATAGGATAGAGATTGTAGATAATATGAACACAACTTATTTAGTTATATTTCAAACAACATTACACAAGTTATATATAGTTCTGGACGTAGTGAAACATCTGAAACATCATTAGATCGATTCTAGCTTTATCTGTTTCTTTTATTCGATTGTATTTCTTTTTCAGATTACTACTTGATTTAAAGAGAGAGGGGATAATGGATACTTTATCTGTAAAGAACTCATTTTTTTCTTTTGGCCATCAATTATAACTGCATTGCATTGAATATCGAATGCACCTAGCTTTCCATATTCATATTTATTTGCATACAAACAAAATGTATGTATTCGCACTGTAAATCCCTATTAAACATTACCAGAGGAAAGTGAGTGTGTACGCTATGAACGCAACAGGTCCCAAACTTCACCTTCAAGCTTCTCCCGCCTTGAATACCATGTACAAATGTAAAAGTAGACATGAGGTTGCCCTTAGCAGGTTTCATACAACATGGACGTAACCATTAGTGTCCATGAATGTACCCCCATGAATGTCATACAAATTCACGCTCAAAATCCCTATGTGTATGAATCATAAACTATATTCGCGCATCTTTGTTCACAAGTGCAATTTTCAGTCACATACCCAAGCGTACATGTGACGGGACCCATACCTAGAGTCGGACTGTGTGTCCCGCTTGTAACACGTCTTGTGGCATCTTTCCAAACTACTGTCTCTAGTACGGCCCTGACCCATTCCAAAAAGTCACGAGAATGAGCGGATCACTGACACTGTCTATTGATAGATACACACGAAACGTTCGTGTAACAAAATACGATTTATGTTAGATAAAGTATGTAATGATGATAATTTTATTTAATTTCATCGTCATTAGAATACACGGAAATGCTCAAAGCTGTGAAAAAAGGTGTCCATTTATTTCTCCCCAAGGTACGCTGAGCTCTTTCTAGGATTGTAATTTGAAGAGAGCAGCAGGTTAGTTATTGGGAAAACACTATTCGAAAAACTAACCCGCTGCTTACTTAGCCCCCTTTATAATAATCCGATAATGGTTGCTTTTTGTGACAGAAAATGTGCATGGAAATAATGTGATACATTTCCACTTAAACCTGCGTAGCTGGTCACCCTTTTAACGACTACAGTATGCACCTGTTGGCGTGTGTAGTAGGTTACCTAGTAATATCAGCATTCGTATATAATACCTGTATATAAAAAATTAAAATAAACATTTTTGAAAAACTATTGGTTATTATCATATTGTTCCATCTATAAAAGACAATCACTTGGATAAAAAGTTAAAGAATCGAAAGAAGCTACCTGCAGACAGTAGTAATATATCTAGACTTGAGATCTCTCGGGTACGATATACTGTACAGTAGTAATGTTTGTCGACAGGGGGTGTCTCAGGCAGGTATACAATTCATTAGGAATCTATAGACAAGGAGTCTCTTAAGAAAGTTGACACAGGAGTAATGTTTTTAAGATTTATATATAGACATATATGTCTTTATCGGTATTGCCGATAAATAACGCCTATTCTGGGAACATGATCAGCAACGAGCGCGTTTGGGGATCGTTTTAAACCATGTATTTAAACTTCATGTAAAAAAAACTTAGAAATTTGGGTATAACAGTTCATTTTCATTTATTACTTACTGAGTACATCAAATGATATCTTAAGCGACCCTGCCGAATCAAACAGTTAGTTGTGTAAACTCCAAATGTTATCTGCTCAACAAATGCCTCACTGGCCAACTTAACCAAAACATGTAGACAAATAAGACTACAATATTTAAACAAACAATAAATATAAGTAAATAATTCTACTTTATTATCTGTTTGTATCCCTCCTTGAGATGTCTGCCTAAAATATTATTTCGAAATGCGTATTATAAAACATCTCATACCATTTTTTCATTATTTTTTCAGGTTTTGTTTTCAATAATTGCCATAATTTAAAATGTCCAGTGTATGTCAATGTGTCATACGAGAAGATAAAAACATATTGTTTTCATAAAAGTGATGCATATTAATTTTGTACTTTAGATATGCCGTAAGGCATCGACCTCGAATCCTGCAAAGAAACACTAACATCAACAATGAAAGGTGCACAACTGTCATTATTGCAACTCGACCAACACTGCGAAATGTGTTTAACTGCGGTAATAAAACATAAAAACCCATAAACGTCCGTTTTCTGTCCGACATTGACTAAAGATACGGACAACTCACTTCAAACCTCACCATCAGACAACTTGAGGTCTAAGAAGGTAATCATTATGGCACGTGAAGTTTGTCAATTATACTGGCATTAACATCAAAACTCCTAGAAAAAATTGTCAAATGTGATGTACACAAAACGTCTAGTAGATGTGACATGCTTTCTTTAACTCACCATTTTTGCAAGGCGGACAGCTTGTACTTACGGCAGTTAACCATCCAATTAATGATCAACTGGTGGCACTTTGAAAGTAAATATTTGTTTATCGGCCTCATTTGAACGTGAAATGTAAATTTGAAAGATAACAGTTCTTGGTTTGGTTGTTTCTCATATTCATGACAAAGCAGCACCAATCATGAAATGCGATGAAATCTCCGATAAAGCGACTTTTATTTAACAGTTTTGTCATTAAGGACTTGTATCTATTAATCTCTCTGTACGATAAATGTCTGCTTTATTTATCACTTTAACGTGTTCTGGTGTTGTTTATATTTCACATAAGGCTCAACGTATCCGTATCGTTAGCCAGGCACTATGTCTAACACTCGTGATAGTTTTCTTCGCAGGATGATCGCTCTTGACGGAAACCTTTATCACTGCGTGAGAAACAGTAGGAAGCGGTGAATTAGCCTTTAACCCGAAGTGTGGAGTAAATAGGAGGTGATAATGACTCGTATATAATAGAATGATGGAGGGTTTCTTGTCTAACAAGATTATGACAATATTTCCTTATCATTAATGGTCAAAGCACCCGCACAATTGATTGCTATTTGGAGTGGATGAAATATGCTCCTGCAAAATGAAAAATTCCAAACAGCATCTGTCTCTAAACATCATTTCCTGTAGCGTCGGAGGCATTGTCAGACTCCATGAATTTGAAGTTCTTTGGTACGTAGCACCGTCTCACGACAGAGGAAGATATGCACGTTATTCCAAGGTAATGTTGATGTCAAGGTCATATACAGATTTCAAGGTCACAAAGTTACATGTGAGTATTTATCATTATTTTGACAGAATAACAGATGCATTAAAAAACAAACGTTAAAGGGACATTTTCGTCTGAATATGTTATACCGTCTTTCAAATGTATGCCCGTTTTTTAAAATTATACTATATGAGTTCGATTTGAGGTAGCATTGCCAACCGGTGATTTTTGAGCAGTCTATTACCCGCTATGGTAACCAGATCCACAGGCGTAGCCCGGTTACACTAGTGGGCGCTGATGCAACCACTAATGTAACTTTTTGAAGGGTTAATTAAAATGGTAGATACATTTCAACATCACCCAATTACACTAGTAGGTGCAGATGCAGAATGTGACATCGCTAATGATCACACTTGTTGTGATGTTTTTTTGCCATTTTATTTGTATATGATTGAAATGAACGTTAATTATCATGACACGTCTTTATAGTATTGTCATTAAAAAGCGAGACATGTTAATATAATGGTATTAGGTAATTAATGATGTGAAACTTTTCAGCTTCTCAATAATTCATGTAAATATGTAATAAATTCTGTAACTGGCAAACTGATTATTTTCCACTTGTATTACCATTGGCAGTTGTAAATATAATTTGTATAATGTCCATCAATATATAAAAGGAACCAGTATTAGTGTTGACATCATTTATTAGAGTTTGATTTAAAAATGGTATATAAATCTGTATTTTATATCAATCACGTCATACACTGAAACAACCCGTCATGGTGATCTTTTCGATAAATATGCTATTTCCTTGTTTGGTATGAATGGAAACTGTTTTCAATGATGCTTATTATCAATATTTATTTTGTCGTCAATAACCCGTTCCTNGCTTGATATAAAAAATTCCTGTATTAAACTTTTTTTGGTATTCAATAAATCAAAAGAAAACGTGTTTCTCTTTCTAAAACAGCCACAAAAATGGGGGGTCGGTGTGCGTCTTTTTTTGTCCCATTAATATTTGTGTTATTTTTCACCTTTTTCGGGGTCAAAAATCAAAAGTGCTTCAGTTACCCTAATATGTAAAAAAAAATACCAATAATATATAATTTTCCACTTTTTTGCATATTATTTTAATCATATTGAACATTATAAAGTTGTACAGCAAAATTGAACCTGCTACATTTAAAAATGGTGACACAATGACAATTTAAGTGATCAATCTAGTGTTAAAAAAGGTGAATTTTTGCCCTTTGTGAAGCGCAAGAAATTCACATAAATACACTTTTTCAAAATGGCCGCCAAATTGGTCATTTTTTTCAAATTCTTGTAGAAAATGTTCTACACACAACAGACATCTAGTTTTTTANAATGATTCTAAACAATGAACTGTTTTTATTGTGTTTTATTTCTTTTCTTGATGATGTTATTAGAGTTCTAGATGTTTTATGTTTCCAATTTATCTAACAACTTTAATGTATATTAATCCACGCTAATACTTTTTCATACTAATTCCTAACCGGATGATACAAATTAATTTAAGGTAATCGCTCAACAATTTAATAGTATCTAATTATTCTCTTTGTAACTTGTCTAATCGTATACGCAAATAAGATAGGAAAATATCATAAATATGAGTAGATGTGTTCATGTCTTTTTTGGAGGGATGTGGGGAGGGGGATATTGAATATCCAGAGTAGCATAAAGAGAAAGCATGGGATACAGTGGATTAAGGCCTATTATATTCCATATTAGAGCTAACCCATATACATGTAGTTTGAAAAAAAAGATGATGCATGCAAAATGTGGCTGATACTGTTCATGCTTGAATTATCGCTATAATTATGTATCCCATTTTTAAGGGATCAAAAATCGAATCTTAACAGGTCGCCTTAACTTGGTTTTTTTTATCAGTTTTGGTAAAAACAAGTTGTAGTTTAGTTTGATATCCAATTATCTTTATTAAACAGAAGGAACATGTCCGACAAAAAGGATACCGCTAATATTTGTACTCCTTCGAAAAGAAACTGAAAGACAGAATAGATATATATATATTTGGGTGGACTAGTAAATAGTCCTCAATGTATGTCAATACACGTTTGTGCGAAATGTAACTTTTTCGTTTGTCAATAACACATTTCTGATATATTAATGTATATGCTCGAATTGTCGATGTTGAAGAATGATTCTACTAAATATCATTGTTGCACCATTTCAAAGAACAGGGGGATATATGCAACGAACGTGTAAATTACATGTGAAAGCGATCATGAACGGTTTTTTGTTTGATGAAAAAGAAACAGAAAGGCAAAATTTTATTTTAGACCACGACCCATGCTTTTCAAAAACAGCATAGCATCTTGGCAACGGTGATGGGTTTAAAAACAGTCTGAAAGTTAGAAAACAGAAGACGTGGGCGTGTCAAAGAGCGGCAAAGTACATGAAACACTGGGTTGCACGCCACCTAGCGGGTACTTGATATGCTCGAGCAGCAGCAAACCCAATATACAACATGGGCGTGTTAGCCACACTTCTTTCTACAAAGAAAACTCAGATAAGTATAGAACAATGATGGCCCTACTTCGATGATTTACAATACCGGACAAACATTTTGTTGCAGAATAATCCTTATTCTAAAAAAACCTGGCTTTTCCGGGATGCTTAAAAAATGACGTAAACATTGGCGTACTAAGTATTTAAGGTTCCATTGCAAATTAACGCCTAATATGCAATATACATTTGGTATACAATGAAATATGGTTCTACTTTCTATGTTTGCAGAATGAATGGGGATCTGAATATAAAGTAGTTGGAGTGTCTAAACACGTCTTTTGTTTTATTAACAGTCTATTAAGTGGTGTCAAAAACATTCATAAACCCTTGGCTATTTTACCAAATTTACATTTTGTTGGATTGCTCATTTGGTTTTAGCACACTGTTCCTATTCGTGCAATTTAAAATTATAATAAGCTTGATATTAAGTGACATATAGAGAAGTGATAGCCCTATCGACGTACATTGTTATCTGATACCAGATGGCACACGCGATTTCTACAGCTTTAAACATGAGTCACATGTCGTTTGGAGCAAGTAGAGTAGAGGTTCATTTGGTTGATGTTATACTTTAGATTATTTACCACTCATTCCCTTTTACTTAGTATTATATAAAACGAGTTCTATTGAAATTCGGACCAATAAAACTGTCTTAATTGTGTTTTAGATAACATAAGAAAACTTCAGACTACCTTGTAAAATACAAATAAAGGAACATTTTAGTGTGCTATAACAATTAAGACATTAACTCAGAAGAACAGATGTTTATATAATGTTTCATGGTTTCCTGTTGAACAGTAAATGTATTTCACGAGTATGACAGCATACCAATAATGTTCACGAGCGCGTAGCTAGAATTGTCTATTTATTACTTTTCAAAACTCCATACATCGATAAAGATGTGGCTGCATCACAACTGCGGCAATGCAAAAAGCATTTTTGGACACGACATTCTAATGACGTTACCTCAAGGCTACGTGCCATTTTAAATGTGCTACTTTGCACGATTACACCTTCTTTTTTCTTGTTTGGCGAGGTTTACTCACAAACATGTTATCAGTTGTCTACTGAAGTAAGTTATTTCGAGAAGGCAGTAGAGCTTTTGTAAAGTCACTTCATCTGGTAGTGAACAAAAAATATGTACTTTGCAAGCAGTGAATAAAAAAATGCCGTTATCAATGGTAAATACCGTAAATGTGAAAAACGGTTTTTGTTTATATTACTCACAGTATTGTGAGATTATATTATTCCTTACTTAATATAATCTGATACCTCGATAGCAATTATCTTTTTTCGAGAAATCATGTCCTTATTTAAAAAGGTAAAACATATAGTTGGCTTTTGTTTGCCGTAAATTCGTTTTGGATTCATCAACAAATCTGGAATGTTGAAAGATTGAGGCTGTGGAATGCCGTCCGGGCGTTTCAGCTGTCCACTGCTGGTTATCCACGCGGGCAACTGGTCGACACCCTATCTATCGAAAGAACGATGGTATCGCCGAATCTTGCGACAGGCGATGATATCATCAAACTTTCTCACCTGATGTGTTAAATTAGGCGTAAAACGGCGGCGAAATCAAAGTCGCCAATCGCCATTGTAGGTTTGTTACTATCGATTAGCCCCCTTCCGGACAGGCGGCCCGCGGACAGGCGGCCCGCGGACACGCGTGCCCGGCTCCGTCTAACATCATCAGCGTGTGCGAAGGTGTAACGAACGTTGCCTATCTAACTTGATTTTATTTAGGTATTCATTAAAATCTGGCATATGGACGAAGTGAAAGTATTTGTTGATGGCGAATATACAGATATAACTGTGAATGACACGGGGGAACAATGCGGTAATAGATTTAGAAGGAATTTTAAGAGATACGTGAATTATCAAGAAATTTCGGTCAATGGTACGTTGGCACTATAATTAAATCCTTTGAATGTCAACACATAGCGTAGTCATTGATTAGCACTTCAAAGTACAAAGTGCTACCGGCTAACAGAATAATACAAATTCGTTGACTCGAAAGTACGTACGAATCCTCACTATGTGAACATATTACTGGACCAAAATATAATCAATAACTACCATTCCTAGGAATTTCCCGTTACTTTTGTTGTATTTGTACACTCGACTGGTAATTGAAGGACATCAACGATCTGAATAAATCAAAAATGTGTAAGTGAATATTATATCTGTTGATTTCCCTGTAATTTCCATGTAAACATCTCATTGTTTGAATGCTCCAAATAAGGTATTATAATAAGTCCTATAATTATGAATTTTGCAGTGACGACAAACACTAGAAAATATGTTTCGTGGCATTCTCGGGGTTAGTGTTGACGCTGAAGGAACTGTAATTACTTACAACTCATCCAGAAGACAATTTATAATCTTGGTACCGACGATTCGGAGGAATTTACTAACTTTTGACAGATACTTAAGGTTCTCGGACCATATTTACATAGGCGTGTATTGCTCTGTGACAATTTCTCGTACTTTACGCACGTGTAAGACGCTGAATTGTAATAGATGTGAGTTATACTAAAAAAACAGACAAAAAAGAAATAAAAGAATAAACAAGTTTCAATTACACAATTGCGATAACATTTATTAGGCCGACAGTAATAAACTCAATATCTGGACGTCAAATGAAAAATAAAATCTAGCATATTAGTAACCAATAGGGATACTGTAGCATAACCGTTGAAAAGTTAATGCCATACAAATGATGACAATATGAGTGAGCGAATATGAAAGCATTGATAGTCGGATGTGAAAATATTAGTTATAATTACATGTATCAGCTAGTTTATTTTCTGTATTACTTATACCTCTGTTTCAATCCATTACCAAGTTATCAAGCAAACTGTTTAAAAGTCATTTACTTTTTAGGTTACCTGTTTAGAGGCTTTTTTTATTTCTATCGAAAACTTGTGTGAGCATTAAGGTATCAAGTATTCTATTTCATTGCATGATGAATAGTAATCACCGGGTAAAGCCCTCAACGAATGCTCGTAGCGCAACTGTATTCAATTTAGATATTGTACGTACATGTAGTGAAACGTGTGATTAATTAATTTTTAATTTGTTTAAATACGGATGAAACGTTAACAAAAAGCAGAAGATTTTTTTATAATAGAATAACAAATTACTATAAGGAAAATTGACATATTTTGTCATGCTTGACAAAGTCAAAACATAAGATATCCTGCGACATGTGTTAACGTCAAATACTTTCAAACGCAGCGACCTCAGACTTATATTCATGTCTTTGCGTGTGTGCTGTTTGATATAATCGGTCCCTTATCTTTAAGGATATACATGTATGTATATATATTGAATATAACATATTATTGATAAACAACCCAAAGTGATATTATAGGTTATATATCATATTCATATATATCAATAACCAGTGTTTGTATATTTGCATTTATAAAAACAACATGTTCCTTGGTCCGGTTTAACTGGTACTTGTTGATCGACTAGAGATGAGCCACTATACACATACGGTGTAGACAGATAAGGAAACTTGTATCAATCCCTACAGTGCTTGTATCAAACAAGATACAGATAACTTTTTGTGTGCATTTGAACGAGACTTGAATGGTCAAAACTTGGCGCACCGCGTCACCCACGTACACAAGGTTAAACCCGACAGGTTCCATTTAACAAATCACTCGTATCAAAATGCTATTTTCATAGGCCGGATGATTGATGACACGAACTTATTCAAGCGCTATTTTTTTTCTTTTAATTCTATAGAAACAATTATGTGATCACCTTCGACCGCACTTCTTCTCGAGTATGCCCTATTGGACCTTTATGAAGGTAGACATTCAATGTCGAGGTTGTGGTTCCCGTCTTTCAGCACGATACTTGTATTCTATTTCCCAATAAATCTTGACGCTAATGTATCAAACGTAAACACACATGCTATTTAGCGCGTGTTTTATTTCTTCACTAACCAATGTGTTACGTATCAAAGCTAACTCCCCTAATGGCGCAAGGTCTCGTGCCATTTGTCCACGACAAGTGTGTTACCAAGCTACATCGCTGAGTAAGTATGAGTATCCGTGATGTGGTGCCAAGCAGCACGGCAGGCTAGTCTAGCTACTCAGGGTGCTCGGACGAGATATGGTAACGATGTATATATAGATCATTTGTCTTCTAATGCGAAAAGTGATTAGCGTCTATGGGATCGGCCATTTAAACAACATAAAATGGTGATTTTTATATCGAAATAAACCAATGAATGGCCCTTATGAAGTGGTTACAAATTACATCTGTAGTAAAAAAGCGGTTATCCTCATATATCAGGGTTTGGTGTTGTTTGAGGAGGGGAAATGCCAGGGTTTGGAACAAGAGAAATCACCAAGGGCGACCTAGGTGTTTTTAATATTCACTCTAAGAGAATGGAAAGAGGGGCAGGGTGATTTATTAAATTTGAATTTTACTCCCTTATTCATTAGAATAATAGTTTATTTCCCAGTGACGACGGAAAAAGTCATTTGGGCTCAGCTAACAACCCGTATGACTATTAGATAGCCGTTAGGATTGTGATTTATGTGGGAGCTCTCGGCTGGTTTTATAGAGAGAAATGTCGACATACACCCTATAATGTTTCAGTACCCCTTCTAGTAAAGGCCGACCGGGAACAGCCAAAATATTTACCGACCGTTCTCATCATACTGCAGACGAGGATTACAGAGTCATCAGTGTTAAACAAAATATGTCTACAACTTTGCTTCGCAAGGATATTTCTTAAACTGTGTATTATGGTTTTATCTTACTGAAAATGTTTTTAAAAACTCACGCAAAAGTAAATCATTTCTTACAGTAAACAAATATAATGTTTTTGCCGCATCGCAATGTTTTCACAAGAAATATCACACCTCCCCTCTACCAATTTCGGTCTACAGACGATCTTTCTGAGGAATGGATTATGTTACAATTCCACCAGGATATTTACACAAACAAGATACATCTGTTGCAGATTCTAGGAACTACCATAAACACAGAGCCGATTTGTCATATTTCTCAGTAATAATAATATTACATGTTTCCTACAGTATTGTATACAATATTTACTCACGGAGCACAATTTTCCGCTAATTCATTATCAAAACACCAAACGAATTAAGTTTGTTTCGTTTTCAGTGAAATGTGCCAAACGTTTGATATGAAGAAGCTGGATATTTACTATGAATGTAATACACGTGGAAAACAACCCGTGCGTGTGATGCAGCCTCCCTGACCTGTTGCCACTGAGGCGGAAACTAGGTAGGTGGACCCTATTCACTTTGTGAAAGTATATAAAATCCAGATCATTTAAATATGACGTCGGTCACATGACCCCGAGAGGCTTATCTGATCCTGTGAAGTTGGTATTACTAAAATACACATACCACGTCGTTTTTGTTTATTGTGTTTGTCTTGTACAAACAAATAACCATGTATGATTCACGAGGTTAGCATGTATGTTTTCTTTGTTGTGTATAGTCATATTTATATCTTTCTATCAAATATCGTATCAATTCGTAATAGGTAATTTATTAGAATGTTTCGCACTTAAGCAGGAAAAATTCAGTGTTCTTAATATAATAGTTCATGGACATTTTTCTGTTATACAATCTCCAGGGAAAAAAATATAATAACTTCATCAAAGTATTTGCTGAAATACATATATCTCTTCAATACACAATTTGTTTATAAGATTGTAATTTTATAAGAAACTTTTATACAAATATTCTAAAAGGATCCAATTTGTCTTAATCCCGTCCCTAAAAATTCAACAACTTATTTGTAAATATGTGACATATTGAAGGGAAAAGTATTGTTTTAATTATAAAAATACAAATATATCTAAAACTAATACATGTTTGATCATTGAAAAATTACTTGTTCAAATTATCCGAGGGATCATGATAAATGTGGCCACATTATTATTGTTTTTCTTTTTATATATACTTTGTGCATGTTTCATTAAACTTAAAATGCATTATCTAATAAACATCACAATATGCGTTATATTTATGTCAGAAGATGATAAGATTTATTTTACAGAAAATTGTTACCGTAGCCGTTATTCCATTTATATTTTTACACGCTAATATTTGAGTATTCAGTTTTTGGATCATTTTCAAATGTTTTATATCTTTAAAACACGTCATTGAAAACTGTAAAGCTAACAAAATATAAACAGTAACCATTTTATAATTTAACACTTTTTGACGTCTGCATCATTCCAATTCTCACATCATCGAATCAATACAAAAAAAATCATGAAAATACCACAAAGTGCTATATTTTTCAAAAAAAACATGTTTTTGTTTTAAGTTAAGTTGAATGTACAATCCTCCTAATCTAGGACTATCTAATTAGAAAGATTACCACTATTTTGTATAATAAAAATAATATTGTATGGTTGTATATAAAGCAAACAACTCAATACAATTTGTAGTCTTGCAATAAAGTTATATCAGTAAATGGACCTTCTGGAAGGATGAAAAGCCCAGTAATAGTGACATTATATTTGTAGAAATAGTTTTTTGAAAATATGCATTTTGACCTATACAATGAAACAGATGAGATTTCGTATTATGGATAATTATTCTATATACGATTTTAATATTCCCAAAGACATATTGAAAGTAAAAATTATAATTAAACCCGTACAAAATTTATGCAAAATAATTATTATTAATAGAGCATTATAAAAATCTTTGTCTAGCTATACTAAATATTCATTTCATGATTGTGTTTGTCTCGGGAAGCGGATATTTAATATCGTAAGATGATAGGCAATATTTTGAATTCAACAGCTTCTGCGTTAAACAATTTTGTAAACTGTATAATCTACTATTTTATATAAATATTTGAAAATGAATTAAAATGCTGAATTATTGCCATTTGGTATGAGATAAAATAGGGTAAAATGTATATTTCTCACAAGGACCAATCCAGATCTCAAAGTCCGCACGAACGCCCAATTTCATGAACAAAGATATATATATATTTATATAAGTGTATCTTTTTAAAGTTCACAACATGAAAGTACACAAATGTCCCTTACAAAAGTATATAGATCCAAATAAAAAAAAACTTAGAAACCAAACGTTGGAACGGACCGAAAATATAGCAAAATATGGTTATTGAAGATAAAAATATTTTAAAACTTTAGACTATGTCAATGTGCTTGCTTCAAAATAAGTTAATAATAATAAAGAACATTAAATCTAAATTAATTAATATGTTTGAAGCATTTATCTGTACGTCTTAGTACAGTTCTATGATAAATCCGGGTGAAGGCTGTCCCAGGCTGGAGACTCGTATCGACCCCTCAACAAAGGACAGCCACAACCAGCTTTTGCAGTATGCAAATCCAGCATTTATGCAAATAAAACCATCTGAATGCTTGGTTCACTAATCACCATATTCATCACTGGCTCTGGTGCTGATTAGCTGGGGCGCAAGCGGGATATATGCATGTTACAACTAAAGTTTCGAAGAGTAATAATTGTGTCCCGATATATTTTATGTTATGCGATATATATCTCTCAAATGATATAAGGAATATATAAAAGGTTAATGCAAACCTAATCCTAGCATAGTGACATAAAGGACAAAGGAGGCGCTGATATTGCTTTATCCCTACGATTACTTAATAATTCACATGTAGCAAATAAGTTCGACTTCTTTCATCCATTTTTTCCCGTCGGAATTTAATATTAACAGCAGCTAAATAGACGACAGCAATGTTATCACTTTATATAAGTACTACGATATTTGATTTGCAAAGTGAATTACAGGGCGAAATCCGATATATGAGGGAAAATGTTGAAAATAAACTTCAAATTCTGGTTAATCCTAAAATATTACTTTTTTATATATCTATTCACTGCATAGCTATAAGGAACTAGATACGTCCAAATGATGTATAACTATGGTTACATGACATGAACCAACCAATATTTAAGGCATAATGTACGATTTATCCTTTGTTATCTCCCTTAACTAGCCTCTGAGTTATCTCCCTTAACTAGCCTCAATTAAATGGGTTTTTTTTATTTTATTTTCATTTCACGTTTTTTTTCTAATCACAATTTGGAATCATGCTTTATAAACATTGAGGTCAACCTTCCAGACTGACCTTTTGGAAAAATCAAATATCTACAAGGGAAGTCACTATTGTTCCATACCTCCTCAGTCTAAAAACTGTATAGGAATAGTCAAAAGGGAATATTATGGAAACTCACTCCAGAGTCTGATTTGGCGACTAGTGCAGTGCGGGTGCTGCAGACATTTAAGTGCAGCGTTATTTATTTAGCAATAAGCATATTTTGGAACGCTCGGTCACAATGTGAATTCTGGTAGCGCTTATTCTTACGGACCTTTCAGTTGCACCAGTTTTTGTCTGTGAGATGATATATGCTTAGACCGTATTTATGTTTTGTTGCTTGTGTATTATTTAAGCAAAACAAATTGTGTCGTCTGCATATAATATTCTTGCTGTCTAGAAAACGAAATAGCAGGTAGGCTCTACAAATTTGAATTTCAGGGCTGTGACTTTTAACATAAGTGCTCCAAATGAATATAGCTTTTTTAACATGCACTGGATGAATAAAATGGTGATGTTCTTATCGAGTTAATGATTATTATTGAGAGGAAAGCGTTTTTTACTGTAATCATAATCATATTCATATGAAGGCATACCCGTTACATCAGGCCATGTTTGATGTTAAGTATGGATTTAGCCGATTTGCGTCCATACCGCAATGATTGTTGAAAATATCCCTTCAATACGTATACTACATGTTTTCAGCTATTAGTGATCTGAATATAAGTGTCCCAAAGCAGTTGCGGTATAAAAGTATCAGTGTCGTCATTTCAAACAATATTTCTGGAAAAGTCTAACGTCACCTAATTAATTTTTGATTAATCATTCTTATAATTATATGACGTTATTAAAAAACCTGATCCAATTGCGTTCAAAGCCAGCTAAATAGTATAATATGTATTATACAGAGACTTACAGCAGAAATTTAAATATAATAGCAGAAAAACAGAATCTCTGCAGGATGTCGCTAAGTGGGAAATAATGGCTAGCAAACGGAATTTCTAAGTGGCATCTCCAGAATAATAAGCACAGTGACGTTCAGGTCTTAACAAATAGGAAAAGATGATAAAAAATAGACAAACGAATGCGTCAACAGAAATGATCACATTAAAAACGAATAAACAGTTTTATAGCTTGCTTACAGAGACAAAGTGAAGTAGAAAACCATACAACACACCGTCAACAAACAAGGGAAAAGCACAACAAAATTGTATAAAGCTTAGCGTAAACAGACAAGGCAAGAATAGAACAGACGTTTATATATCATAACGTCAACAGGAACGGGAAGAATATAACAGACTTTTATATATCATAGCGTCAACAGGAAATGCAAGTAAAATCAGAGTTTTATATATCATAGCGTAAACATACAAGGCAAGAATAGAACAGACTTTATATATCATAACGTCAACAGGAACGAGAAGAATATAACAGACTTTTATATATCATAACGTCAACAGGAAAGGCAAGTAAAAACAGAGTTTTATATATCATAGCGTCAACAGGAACGGGAACAATATAACAGACTTTTATATATCATATCGTTAACAGGAACGGGAAGAACATAACAGACTTTTATATATCATAACGTTAACAGGAACGGGAAGAATATAACATACTTTTATATATCATAACGTCAACAGGAACGGGAAGAATATAACAAACGTTTATATATCATAACGTCAACAGGAACGGGAAGAATATTACAGACTTTTATATATCATAGCGTCAACAGGAAAGGCAAGTCAAAACAGACTTTTATATATCATAGCGTCAACAGGAAATGCAAGTAAAAACAGAGTTTTATATTTCATAACGTCAAGTGAAAATGCAATAGTAAAACATAATTATATATACCACAGCGTCAACAGATAAGACTAAAGTAAAACAGAATTGTCTATATCATAACAGACAAGGCAAGAGTAAGACATACGCATATATGTTATAGCGTCAACAGATAAGGCAAAAATAAGACATACGTATATATATATATGATAGCGTCAACACACAAAATCAACGCAATGTAGAAATTCATACGACTGAAGATCACCAAAACAAGGCAAACGTAAATTACAAACTATCTGAAATAGCATCAATAGTATTTGAAAAACTAATATCTCAATATTTGCAAGGGCAAGAGTAAACCAGGAATACACATGGACAACATGCAATAACACTGCATAATAGGGAAAATTCTCTATACAAAAATGTAAGTTTAAAATGTCAAACTAAATAAACAATTTGATATAATAAAACAAAGCATAACAAAGCATCAATATACAAGGTCAAAATAATTAAATAATACACATTAGTATAACATAGCATAAGAAAGCGTATCGAAAAATAACAAAAACGCACAAGAAAAAAACCTAAGAAATCACAGTCATTATGCAATGATAACAAAGGGCACGAAAGGGAAGGCTTTATAAAACCCCACAAATAAGTAGAGTGGTACCAGGTGCTATTGTTATTCACTTCAAATTCTTAATATTTCTAACAATTGGAAAAAACATGATAATAATAATAATGATTACACGTGCTTCTTTAACGATTCAATCAGAAATGCTTGTTACGACTTTTAAATTTAATAAATAGAATTAAGCATGCTTGTTAATTAATCTGTCATGAACTACTGTGGGTTTTTTAATTAATAGAACATAAAAACATTACATAAATGGAAATGATTAATAGCAGTTGAAAATTCTATTCCTTATTCTAACACAAAACTAGCCATTTATATCTAGACACAACTGTTTTCCCATTATGATTATATCCGAATGGGAAAAAAAATACATTTGAAATCTTTCGTTAGTGGGTCAGGTCACAAATCGTCGTATCGGAAAACATGCCATGTGTACGTTAATGGTCATTAATTATGGCCATGTCTAACGGATTGAAATTTAAATCATATTCAATTAAAACATCTGTATTTCATCACTTACATGGATAAAATATTGATATTTAGTTATACAAATACAATGAGCCCACATTCTCAAAAGCATGAAAGTAAATCTGTTGTTTATAATACAATTTAAATCTCTTACAAACATCGAATAAATTGTTTATTTCAAAACGCAGTAACAAAGTGACCAAGAAAAGAAATGACAGTATGATTTATCGAATATGAATTCCAATTTTGCCATGTATTTTGACTTTTTGACTTTTGACTCTTTTCATTAAGCTGCCATTGTAAAGTTTATGCATCTGAGGTATTTTTATAAATATTTTTTCCTAAAAAAAAATGTGCATCAAATTCTCAGTAAAATATTGATTAACAATATTAATTATCTTTATTTCTGTGCATTAGCATGACCTTTAGTCTCAACAATAACAATTTATTTTTAAACAATAAAATTAGCAGTTCATAATTATTTTCATTCTTATACCAAAGTCTTTTATACTAAATGTATATATCAAATAGCATTTTATTAGGCAAATTTGATTTGTTCTGATAAAATAAAAAAAAAATGTGAAACACATGTTAAAAAAATCTCAGTAAACAGTATTTCGTAAACGAGGAAAGTATGTGAACAGGTTTATAATAAAAGAGAGGTCAGCAATGTTATTGTATCACTGAACACCTCAGCGTCTGTTAACATACATCACAGTACTATTTCACCTACTTTAACATAATGTCAGACTTAAATTAATTACACCTAGGTATCATCATCATATTTCATCAGTGTTATGACGCTGCTCATGTGTTAAATCTGACCGGCCCAATTTATCACAAGTAGCACCGGCCCGTGACGTGCTGACTAATATAGTTTTATATCAATTAATGCCCAATTATAGCTTTGTTTATATATCTATGCGACCTAATTCATTTGATTAATGAAGACCTTGTAAAAGACAGCCTAAAAACCAACCACATGGTTCTATTAATCATTTGCATCGTATTTGTTATGGATGATTTGATCATTTCTATTACTATATATACATAATGGATATTTTTGTCGGAAGATCAGAGCAAGGGGAGATAATTCTGGTTTGAAAACGTTGATATACCTGTTTAGAAATATTAGCCTGAAATACTCAGCCTGAATGTACATCGATAAATATACATAGAATTGATATAACTAACCAACCAAGAAAATAGAAACTTAGCAGAAACAGTTTTGGTATTATAACCTATTTACAATATGAAATTGTAATTATCAAATGAGTAAATAAAAACTACAAAGAATTACAGTGCATATGCTGATTGCATTGTATATAACAATTCAACAGCCTTTTTCAGTTGAATACATTATTTGCATTATGTGCATAAATATCACAAAACCATGGCATATTTGACTAATTAAAGTCATAATTGTTTATAGAATGATCTTGATACACGTACATCATTCAATATACACTCAATGATATAGCTAAACAGATTAATATATATTTAGTAAATATAATAATAAAGCAATACATGTGAATAGGTAAATACAATATATAATACTGATTAATTATGCTAGTAATGGTATATTTTAGTTTTGAAAAACGTGTTACATCAACCTTCTCGACATTCTGCATTTATTAATGTTAAACAAACTATTTCAATGTATTGAGCATGTGGCTTATCTGGGTACATGCCTGCATATGCATAGATGACTTGGAGGAAATTTTCATCGTTAATCAGAAAATGCATAATGCTACAAATTATGATGACTTTTACTCTTATTTTCTTACTTTTAGAGTTATGTAAGATAATGAAAGAGTTACACGACTGTAACTGAAATATAAAAACCAAATAGAGCAATGAGTTTGAACACATAAAAATTACAAACACATAGTGTATACCGGAATTTATTTGCTTACAGCCAAAAATTTAAACAACGCGATATTCAAAGTAATTAAATGTGAAGAGCCAAATTAAAACAAGGCGAAAATTGATTTCTTGTGTGAACGGCGAAAGTTTGCCTGAGCAAAAATGCATGATGTCCAAATTACCTATTGGGTTTTGTTATTATCCTCAAATCCAGGACCTGGAAATTTATCCCGGTACTCCTACTTGTTTAAAAGATGGTTTGCGACATCGGATGTATTACTATTTGTTGAAGGTATAAGTTTCTGTTGTCTTTTAAATCACTCGATATATTCGAAATAATCAAATGCAAAATTACATTAACTGCTGGGGAAATGTAATAAGAAACTATTATCTGACCATGCATTTTTGTCATTGCATGGGCGCCAAGACCGATGACGCTGACAATGAAAAGAATATGAACTATTTATGTTATTCAATAGAAGAATATTCTAAGGGCATCATTAATAAAACAAATCGACTGAAGTTGTGAGAAAGCGGAGTATATAAATCAAGGCATATTATTTTGCAATGACTCGCATTAGAGGCGGAGTAAAGTCTGTAACATGCATTTTTTAATATCCTGAAATGAGGTTAAATCTAAATCAGTGTTTTACAAGTGTATGCAGTTTGTTCTGTAGAAACATGCCTTTCAGTTACATGACTGTTTGTATCTGCCTTTTTAAAATGAATACAATAAGCAGTTCGAACCAAAACAATTCATCAGAGCGTTTAAAATCATTAACATAAAGATGCAGCATAGCATGGTTATATTCTGTTTAGTTTTGAAAAGGTGGGATATGATTAGGTTAAACATCGTAACAATCGGGTGTACCAAGGCAATGGGACATTGTGTGTTGCACTCGAAATAGAGGAGAACGCGTTCTTAGACACTTACACAGTCCAGACATATCTGTTCCGGCGACCTTAAACAGCTCCTGTGTAAAGTAAATGAAATTATTCTCATTTCAGAATATTAGGTTTCTTGCAAATTCAGAAAGGTTCCGCACAGTTTGGCCCTGCTCGATGACAATAGAGCAATTTAGCCCGCCCTTACATTATCAGGAAGTGCAGAAAAATGTTTGTTGTACACTGGTGTGATGCCACATGTTACAAACATCGATCTGACCTAGACTCCCCAACATCCCTGATGGGTTTTGTATTCCATTGAATGATTCTAGAATTGAATCAGGGTAATTATAGACTCAGAGGCGGAGTAATTAATCCGGAAGGTCTAACACCCTGTGAAAATCTGGATCAAACTTGTGTGATACTATACGCCTAATGTAGCGTTTAATTCTGAAAACAATTGTGCGTGTACGAGCGGGCATGTTAACGGCCATGCTTTATGTTACACTGTGTTATTCGGTACAAATGAACACACCAGCTAACCTTTACCAGCAAAGTTACATACGTCTGGCAGATTTTATGGTCTAGTTTTGATTATAAGGATATGGTTGCCATATCTTGTTCTGTAAAACATGTTCAGAGTGCAACTTATATGGGTTTTCCAAGGTTATGAAAGACGTGCACCAGACGTTCACATCATCTTTGTATTTGATTTGTTGTGTTTTGTTTTTCATATTCTTAAGTTTTATGTTTTATACTAATATCGTGTGTTTTGAAAATAATTACAGACAAAGCAAATAAATCATTTGCCGTTGCATAATTGCCTACTTTGGCCATCCGATGGCAATAGTTTTAGCAGATCGAAGGCGTAATTTGCAAGTAGTTCATATAACATATTCGTAGAATACTAGAAATTCCCACGTATAAGGATATCATAGAAGATGAAAATATTAGCAATGGTAGTATTGTTATTTTTTGTTCCGAATTTATTGACAGAAACTGGAGAACTTTTGAATTTGATTTAGGACATTGCCATGATAATTCACTGTGACTCCACAACATGTCGATCTCTCAACTATTCCCCCAAACAAATAATTAACATGGTTAATTCTGAACTTCTGAAACGGAACGACTTATGACCCCTTTAATGCCTGTGCTAATGCCAGGTATAATGATCTCTGGTTTATGTGTACTATACCCAAGTCCTATGACATTTACCTGAATAGGTGTGTGTTCTACTTTACCAATAGGATGGCAGTGTGTATACGTACATTATCATTACAATACTAGTGATGACTTTGCGTGTCCTTCAGAAGATAACACTACTCATGCATTCCTAAAGAATTCAGGACTGAAGGTATTTTTTTCTTGGCATTTCGATTCCAGTTTTTCAAAACAAACTATAATTCACAATTCGCCTATGCCACTGTGTCAATGTCCTCCACTTCTAAATGTCGGGATAAATAGACCTTTTTCTTTCAAATTGTTGAATTTATGTGATTTTAAGTCAATTTAAACCCCACACAGATTGTGCCGAAAGATAAATTTCAAAAACACATATATTTTCTCCCGGTGCTTTAAAACTACAAAGAAGAAATGAATAAAATGCACAAAAAGAGATGGTAGTAATTTGTGATTTGTTTGTGTGTGTTGGTGGCTGGGTGTTAGGGTCATTAAGAAGGGTATTTATCCGGGGACCCATCTCACTCCCTGATCCCCAACCCCTCGGTCGGCCATTAATCACAACTTATCAGAGAGCGCCGATCACCTCAGGAGGGAAGCCATTTGACTGATGCCCATCTAGGAAAGAGAGATACAGTGTTTTGATAGATTTTGCGACACCTTTGACACATCATTCGTATCCAGGCACGACGGATCGCATCAGCTTTCCAGCGTCTGCAACAGGCCTGACAGCATATATTTAAAGAAGGTCGTAATACAATGTTGATATCGAGACCCACACACCAAACAAACGATACTGAAACATAAAAATAAGGGTCAAATTTGCTCGAGATACAATATCTATTCCTAAACCACCTTTTTTAGTCTTTAATGTTCTTTAATATTTTTTATTAAGAACTCATCTTTGTTAAGAGACAACTTTTTAGTCTCCCTATTGTTTGTCTCTTAATGCTTATTTGGCCATAGGAAAAAAAATACGAAGAAATCTACAGAATAATAAATAGAATCAAAATATCAATTGACAGTATCGGTAATTAGTCCTCAGATTACATTAAGTAAGAAATAGTGCAGGCAATTTTGTATTGTCATGAGATGATTTTATCTGAATCCTGCGAAAGTGGCGGATACCGTTTTTGACCAGTCCGTATATCCACTGGTCATATCGTTGATTCCTGTTGATAACTTCTAAATGGCACGATATTTTAACCAGACTCTTGTCAGCAGACAAATGTTAGGACTAAATGAGGGTGAGGTTAACTATCAATATACTACTTGCATAATTAATGAGTTACATTTACTTCCTTTATTCGGATTAGTTTACGTTTTCCTATATAATACAATATCGTAGTTCTACTCAATTTGGTTATATAGATGTAGAATATTAATTTCGAGGCTACTCTTAACGGCAAATCCGTTCATATCAAATAATGAGAATAAAATTCCTACTCCGCAATAATATCTTTCTCGTATATAACTTGTAGATCTTCACAAAATGTATGTGGTTATACCATGCAATGCCTTTGACATGGTAGTTTGAAAATAAGTAACTTGTTCGTGAAAATGTTATAAAATTTTTAATCTGGGACACCTTTTAACATTGTGAATAGTTGATGGACCAACAATTATTTGTTGTATATATTTTGACCATACGGCCAATGTTTAAGCCGAGCGCCAAGTTGAGCTAAACCCGTACATATATAAGGTCTAGTCGCACAGGTGTTCTGTGCCATTCGATCTACCAAGGCCATTTTACTTCATATTTCTTATGATTATTTAACGTCACAAGAAAGTTGACTCTGCTCTTACTCTCTGTTCACGTGATTGACATTAACCTTTGTAGCTGGATTTTTTTGGCATATTTTACATTTAATTTATCAATTTAAAAAACGAATTATCTATTGTTGTCTAAAAGTATGAATGTTTAACCTTTGTATAGGTACCTCCCTCATCTGTTGTATTTCCACATATGTTTTGGAATACGTTTTACTTTGATTTTCATTCTAGTATTACTGAAACGAAAGAGTCACAAGGTGCAATGATGTTTCGCTATGTTTGGCTTTTTGCATCGACGTATCGTAGGTACTTGCTTACTGGGTTTTTTCTAGCGATTATTTGACACCGAAAAGTCTATTAATTTTTAAACATGATAAGTTTTTACAACTATGAAAAACCAGTTCTTGTGAACATTTAAGATCTACTTACTTTCGCATTGTAAACCGGCATAGAGCAGGCGATGATCCATTATCTGTACGGTGATTTTTTTAAGTTCAGACAATTTAGATGTCCTTTTTTTCATTAAGATAATGGAGCTAAGATATTCGTGTTCTACTGCAAGATATGCTTCCTACAATAATTAGGTAAACCTGTAATTGGTTGTAATGGTTTTAGCGTAATTTATTACCTAAGTTCATTAAAATGAAGTGCCTTCCTGTAAGGTATTAGTGTATCTAATGTAATGTGCTGGGGGTGGTATGTTGGTGGTAAGCGGGCAATTATAACTAACATTTTAATTACTGTGGTATGTCCCGGTCTGGAGACAGAATCCATTGCCTTCCCCACTTGGGCAAACGTTCAATACTTACGTCAAAAATGAGGTATTAGCAATTAAGAGACTATGAACAAAAAACGAAATGTTGAAGTGAAAATAGAAAGATCTTAAATATTGCATTGGTGATTTTGGTCGATTTTTGTGTCACTGAGCATAGGGCTCAGAATCAAATACTCAAATATACAGCGTGCTGTCGCATCAGTGTCCTCTTGCGATCATGCAAAAGACAACAACATGTATAGTATTTCCTCAATCCCCGACCTGCAGGGATGGGGAACCTAGAGGATAAGTAAAACGCAAATGCTTGGCTTCAATGTGCATTGTTCAGATAAAGAAATATATGTGTGAGAGAATTTGTGTATTTCTCCAATGCATAGAAACTGCGTCAATTTAAATTCTAAATACCTCAAAATACAACATATGCATGTTTATACAATACATCCAGGAAAAGGCTGCATGTTTATGATAGATAAGAAGTATGGCCATTTTAAAACTGACAATATAACCGAAAATGGGAAAGACTAATTACACAGACTTTCTAGCTGTTCTCTTGATGTCACGTTTGACAACAAGACTATAGACCATTTGGAATGAGCTCAAAACAATTCTACCTTTCTCTGCTATTCCTGGGTAAGATTTTCTTTCCAACTTTGTAAGTGAATTGAGACCTTAGTGTATGCAGCAAAGAGGTTCCAACACCACGACTTTTTCCTCCTCCGTCACTTAATATGCAGCTGTACAGAGAAACTCTTGCTTTCAATGAAGTGTACAGAAAGTGCCGTTCTGATCAGCCAACACCAAACGTGATACATGTATGTTCACACTGTGACAGATATCACGTTTGATATCTATCACAGTGGGATAAATATATATTGATCAAGATTGCTAGAATTTGATATTCCAACGGCAAAAATGTAATGCAAAAACAACAATATCGCAGAAAATAAAATACAACAATATAACAAAACAAAATAATATAATAATATCACATATAGATGTAACACGTAAATACAATAGAACAATATCACGATACATAAAACGCAACAATGTCATGGGTAGAAACAATACTTACAATAGATGTATATTGTAATAAAATATAACTGATACATGCAATATGAGTGTTTATTTCATAGTTGTCGATATGTTTTGATGTTTGCAGTTGATAAATGGTAGATAACATACACGTGACAGCTGAGCTGTAATATAATATAATTTATAATAGATTTAGAAGAAGTTTATCCAATACAAGATCGAGACCGTAAATGGCTCACAAACCTAATAAAATAATTAACCAACTGAAAAATATTGACCAATTCATGGGTGTAATCTAAATACTCACTATCAGGAGTTTTAACACACGATGATGCTGCGCAGGACTGACCAGTCCTGCGAGTATAAAATATCTAATAACGTCACTGTCGCTTACAAACATCGTCTATCTTACCTAATAATAGAATCAGCTGTAAAATGATCATCTTACAGATCTTCTATGATGTTCACAACAAGGTTGAATTTTGATCTCGTCGTCTTGAGAACAACAAGGTCACGATTTTCAGTAAGAACATATTTAAAGGGTAATGGTGTTTCAAACCCATTACAGAACATGATGTTTTACAAAATTACTTTGAGAAGAAAATGTGTATAGTTTTGAATAAAACAGCATTGTTGTTGTCGATTCTCATGTTCTTTCGACGCCATTTAAATGGATTTTATTAAAGACGTAGAGAATATTCGGTCCGTATCCTATTTTTCTCACTTCTAAGCACGGTTGGCGGTGCACAATATTAGTTCTTACTCTCGTGCGGTCGTTTCTCTTGATTGGTAACTTCACCGGGGACTGTCGTTCAGCTGCCTTGTCATGAAATATGGATGTCAACATGCATAATTTCAAGATATTTGAAGAAGTTACCAAACTGTTTTGTTCGAAAAATCGATTATTTTACGACACCGTTTATCTTTTAGCTCCCCACAAATCATCCAATACATTTCTCATCCCGCGCTGTCTGTTTGAGCGATGATGCTGCGCAATGACAAATGGCAGAAGAGCGCCCGTGAACAATTCCAACTATAGATTCTATTTTATTCGGGATATTGGAATTCGAACGTTGATCCTTTTAGTGTGGTTTGTTATCGCTTTGCTAATTCTGCATAAGAATTAAAGTGCATTCTATTCCACGGTCCAATTTGGTTCTATACATTTGTCCAATCATTTGGTTTGCTATATCTGCAACCGCAGAGCGTCTGGTTGACGCCGGTCTGCGTGTATTGCTTCTGATGTTGCTCGATTCTTTGCTGCACATATTTTTACATAACAATAACACTATTCATAGAATGATATGTAACACAGAATATTAGACGGAGCGACGAGTCATTTTGTAAAACATCTTTTTGTATTTGTAGCGCCAAATATTTGCAACATTTATTCCATTTTGGAACATTGATCTTGCTTGTGGTACAGCATATATTGCAATACCTACATATGTATATACAAGAAAAGCTGCCTCTCCGAATGAAATCACGAAATCCTGCCTGACGTTTGCGCTACCACGTTTAGCTTTGAATACGAATCGACCAGGTATTTCCTCTCTTCGTAAAGCATACGGCAAACATATACGTACGGAAAGTGTGATATTCGTTAGAAATTCATATTTGTTTATAGTTTTCATATATTAAAATAAATTCTTATGATTGTAGCATTCATGACAGATAGCAGATAAAGTGTACGGTTATAGACAGTGCGGTAGTTCAGCTTATTGACGAGGGCTTATCAGATGATTATCGGCAAAAGTGAAGGATAAAGGAGTTTAAAAACTTGTATTAAGTACTAATACTACATGTACTACAGTATTTAAAATCCTTCATTTGATTTATTTTGACACTTCTAGGGAGAAACTGTTTCAGAGTGAACATGCAGTAATTGACAGAATCTACTGATGCGTCTCTGCTTAATGATGTAAGCTAGACTTTCTATAAACACCACTAATTAATGTTAATTACGACAGAATGTATGACACGTTTGCAGCCTTGTGTAGTGGAGTATTTGACCCCTACGAGAAGGCCCTGAAGTCGAGGTTAGAACTGTTGTACAATCCGCGCGCTCCTTTATCTCGTGTTTCCCACGTACATTTCGTAAGAATTCTCCAGCTCGCCACGCGACCGTGACATTCTGGCAAATCGGAGAAGGTAGTTATCTACAATTAAACTCCGATCTGTCTTTTTTATATTGCAGTTATGCTCTATGTGATTGTCCTGAATAACCTTTACAAATCGGCGTCATCAATCACCGCTGTATGGAGTGAAGGAGCGTAACTGTTACAGGTTAGAGGCCGGGTGTCAGGCCAGTGTTTGTTTCACACGTACGTGGAACCGGCGGGTTTATCTGAACAGGTCGGGATAGTCACGGGGAATCGGACACATCGCCAGGGTGGTTGTCGGCCCGGGGGGATGGGGAACGTTGAATGTGGAGCTAGATTTGCAAATTGAGGGGTACGTTTTTTCCTCTTCCCTCTAGAAGGGATTGAGTCATTCCGCCAATAGCCGGAAAGATGACCACACTCGTTCCTAAACTAAACAATCTACATTTTTAAACTTGACGAGCCGCTTGGAATGTGTATCGGAATCATTGTAATTATTGCGTCATAATTCACGGCAAAGACCTCGACGAAAGTTAATGCATTATCGTAACATGTGAAGGTTTTTCTTTCCTTAGCAATGCTTATCAGAGTTTGGATTTTGGAGAAAACAATAATCTAGCATGCTGGTTCACAAACTATGCAAACTATCAGCGGTTTTTAAATCCTAATGATTCAATACAATTAACGAAAGGCAACAGCATCTATTAAGACACATACATGCATAAACAGTGCATGACCAAGTAGTTATCTTTGCATAGGCAAACATATTCATTCATATTGAGGATTATATAACTTTTCCAGCTTTTTAGTAATCTGAAACTTGATTTAAACATATGATTTTGTCCCTTCACTTAACAGGCTTTTCAATCATTAAAACAAACATAATATGCAGCGCAAGAAGCACGAATTCTAAAATATTTGATAAATAACTTTTTATTTCGCGATTTTATCGTTACAAGAGAGCGGCACTGTAATAAAACGAAAGCTTCTTAATCCTTCTCATTATTTCATTGTACCATTTTTTCGCTGAAAAAAATCTAAATTGTGTTTACCCGAAAATAATTAATCTTAATATTACGTTAATGTGGTTATGAACGGCCGTTGAATATAGCTGGTCTGTAACTGAAATCAGCATTATGCGCTGCATGTGCTAATTTGCTCTCTGATGTGTTCGCGCCAAATCTCTTTACTATGTATTTCAAGTTTTCACAACAGATTCCGTGTTGGGTTCATATACAGATGAACTTTTGTCATTAGTTCAGATAATATCAGAACGTTACAGCTCCGGGCCCAATATTGATCTATATATGTAATGTGCACGTTCCTTTCAAAAGTGTGCAATCTACTTAATCACATGTTTCGTCACCTCCATGCACGCCCCGTTGTAGATAACTGAAACAGGAACATTCAACAGCTTCCTCTAAATCGTGGGAACTTTAATTTGAAAACGATAAAAGGAGTTTTAAGCCTTATAAGATTTCTTATTGTGACAATGCGTCATATTTCTGTTTCTCCGCTGTGTGTATATTTTGACACATGTACAGGACAGATATCCGATATACTATCCCCGCGGTTTCACCGGTATATACAATGGTGTAATTGTAGTTTGAATACCGTGGTACTACAGTTTACAGACACCCGGGGGTTTGGCCGACTACTGATATATTAACTGGTGTCAACAGACGGCCGTGTCATTGTAAACTATGGATGTGTCTGGCCTGGAGCAGACCCAATATTTACAAACTACACGGATATTTATTAATCACACCTGTCCTTTGTTCGACTCCATATTATACAGATGTCACACTCAAAGGTGCGAATTGACGACCTATAAACAATAATCAGTCTTGTCAAGCGGAGAACAGATACTGATCACAGATAAGCGTAATTAAGATCATGTATCGGGGAAGGACTAAAGTAAGAATCGGAGTCGGGACAAAAAGTACGGAAACACCCACATGTGCTGTCGGATAATCGGGTATTTGTTATACATCACCGACAACGTGTCCATTTCAGCGTCGAAATTGTTGGTGACTAGGCTCCTGTGTACAGTGTCAAACTACAATTACAGCATAACATAAATACATGACATGTTACACGCTGAAAGTTGTCGAGTCAGAACTAGACGTACGTTCTCTTATTTTAGTACTACGGCACCACTATAGAACTAGGGCTAATAAGCATGTTTTTACCGTGATCATTTTACATGTTTACCACTAAAAGATATTCGACATTCGAAGAAGAACTGTACGTACGGGTTACCAAAAACAATACCGGAATTCATTGCGTGGATTACTAAATCAGAATCGGAACGGGAGATGTTTAGAACATTTACATATAACGGAACCTAGAGGCACGCAGAACCTGATTTTGAGGTTAATGGAACGCTCACACAGAACCGGAAGTGGGTGAACAGAACATTAAGATATAACTGGAACTGTAGAAATATTGGCTCTAACATATAACAGCAACGAGAATGAGAGGAGCATGAAACGCTTTCACGGAACCGGAACACTCGCGAGGTGTATGGAACATTTACACAAAACCGGATACCGGCCGCATTTCCGGATCAAGAGCTGTGCAAAACACTGACTTATAGCCGGAACTTGAGATGCCCGGTACACTGTCATAGAACTTGAAATGGATTTTTTTAATAATGCTAACCTAACACCAGGTCTGGAGCTACAAGGAAACGTATGTGTTTATATATAACCGGAGCTTATTATGTATGAAAATTCTACACGGAACCAGAACTGATGTTATGATTATGGAATACTTACCAAGAACGGGAACTAGATCGGTATGGGAAACTTAATTAAACGATAGCTATAATAGACGTAACATGGTATAGACACTATATAAGGTGCACTCGAGCACAACCGGACGTAATGATGCACCGGTCATTAACAACAGAAACATAAACATGTAAACAGCATAATAACTATATTTGAAATAACATAAAAAAGAAACCAAACACACCAAATGTCAATGATTTGGTGCGATTATTGTCAGGTTGTTGCGATGTAGGATGAGTTATGTTCTTGGTGGTTTACGCCAATATCTATTCCATAAGGTCGATAATAACGCAGGGTGAAGACGCTTACATACCGTTTCGAAACTCACCTAATTTGATAAATATTCTTAAGATACATATATGAGTCTCCTGTCTTCAAGGCGGATAGCACAAATTTCTTTTTCTATAATTATGTAGACATTAAGTTTAATGTTCTTTCAAATCATATCGCTGTAAACATGATTTGAGGATTTTTTTTAAAATCAATATGAGTAGAACTTAATCACAACGAACGGCATTTTCGTTACAGTTTGGTTTGGTTTGTTTGTGTTTTACGTCCTATTAGCATATATGGTCATTTAAGGACGTGCCAGGTTTTCTTGATGGAGGAAAGCCGGAGTCCCCGGAGAAAAAACAACGACCTACGGCCAGAACCTGGCGACTGTTCCACGTAGGACTCGAACCCGCGACCCAGTGGTGGAGGGCTAGTGGTAGCAGCATGCCAGACGCCTTAAATATTTGGTACGAAAAACGGAAATGTGACCTTTCCTTTTGTCGCATTTCTTTAATTTTCCCATCTGCGTATGTAGAACAAACCTACGTTCAAGACGTACAAAGGTTAAAAGTCAGACTTGTATTGGAAATTCACCATTTATGCTGGGGTACATACAATATTTGGTAATGACGAAACTTACACCATACAAGTACCCCATATGAATGTTTGGTCTAGTAAGATTGTATAGGCCGAAGGCAATCGCTCTAAAGATTATTACATAGACAATGCCTTCAACACTGACTGTCTTTGTACAAGACTTGGTGATTATTGTCAAAATAAGGGTTCTTGGTCCAATTAAAAGTCATATTGTAATAGTGCCAAGGTCAGTGAAACACGATCGTCTGAAATACAAATAGAGGTACATTTATATGACTTAAATTACAAATCAGGCTGAAGTTCGGGTCCATGAAGTTTTCGAATGGAGGCGTATACACAGATATGATAGACCTTTTATTATTAATAAACATTGAAATGCATATTCTTAATTTTGTATCGAGTGCTATACATGAAGACGTGTATTTCAGTCCTCGTATATATATGTAATTGCATCGTGCTGGAAGGTTTATTTCTTGTTCGTGATCAATTTTAAGAATTATTGAAACAATTTACCACGTGATGAATCAGGCTAAGGCAAAGGTCGCGTTTTTGCAAGCACCGAAATTCATTCTCAAAGGATTCGGGTTTCCTGGTTGAATTTCGGACTAACATCGATGGCCTTATTTGTAACCAAATTCATGTAAACATAACTCAAGACATTTTTTAACAAACATTCGCATATCTCAGTTCTTGTTTTTTTCCTTTTTCCTTTTCTTTTTCTTTTCACGATATGTTATGTGATCAAATAAATCGACTAATTATATATTTATCGACGTGCAATTACTATAAAACAAGAAATACGACAGAAATATTATTCAAGAAAAAGCTGCATTTCAGCTTTATTTTCCAATATCTTTTGCATTTTACGACCTTGATAATATTGGAATCTGAAAGTCAACGTTAAGTCGGTCTATGAGAAAATTGACAACACCGATCCACATAGCAATTTGAACTACCATCAAGGCTCACGTCACTTGTCTGGATTATTAATGCTCTGTGGTGTTGGTGGTCAAGGGTTTCGGAATCAATTAAATTGGCATGTTCGCTTGACAGAACTTTATCCAAGGAAGTCCTTGGCGCAATATTATATATTTACATTTCCGCTGCACATCACTAAATAAACATTTCTAGAAGAAAATGCGTTCATGAGGCTATAAATATTTCTGCTCCAGTCTCGCATCGCGTGAAACTATCCTAAGTTCAGGTGACGTTACGCAAGGATGTCGTTTCTACTGAAAAACGGAACAGACACTTCAATACCGCAAATATTGAGGAATATATTTAGAACACTAATGATATAAATTTTGAATGTATTCATACTATATAGTGGCTTATATATGACATTCCGTCTTTTCGCTTTGTCGACCGCAAAAGACGCGTAGCGACACAACGCGTAGAAAAGCATGGCGTCTTTTCTCCCTCGGAGATTGGCGTCTTTTCGCGTGCGACAAAGCGAAAACACGAAATGTCATATATAAGCCACCATAATATACTTCTGCCCAGAGATAAGTATATACTCAAAATCATATGGCTAGGTCCGATCCATGTTCACTTCAAATTACGGTATGTAGTTACAGTGTACCATAATTATATTTGTACATGTATATGTATCGGGATATCTGGGTTTTTTTTTTACTAGAAACATAAGCGTTACCGCGGTGATCGCTACACTGTCAAGTCTACCTTTGATGTGGGGAAGGTGCTGAGCAGGTATTATTAGGACTGAAGTGTTTGTTGACCACTGTCACTATTATCAGGACTAAGGGACTAAAGTGCTGTTGACCACTGTCACCTGGTCAAGCAGTGTGTATTTTCTGAGGAAGAGCACTTGAGTAATGGAATGTCTTTATGGTGTGATTAAACGACTTTCTAATAAGGTTTTATTTGGCTGCATGATTTATGTCTACTCGCTGACCAGTGGTCAAACCGATGTCCACGAGGGGTCAGCCTCAATTTACTTGCTTCGAGAGGTCAGTCTGTACCATCACAACTGCCCTCGAGGTAATCATCTATACCATATCCCGGCGACAGTTTAGATGAACTCCCCCTCAAACCGAGTGCCCAGTTTAATAAATGGTACCATACATCAATGAAACAGACTGGACTATGTTGTGGTAGATCCTTTTGATTCCTAACACTGGCAATAGATTGCATGCAATCTCGTGGGTTACTGACTCTGGTATCGTCTCGTGGGTTACTGACTCTGGTATCGTCTCGTGGGTTACTGACTCTGGTATCGTCTCGTGGGTTTCTGACTCTGGTATCGCCTCGTGGGTTTCTGACTCTGGTATCGTCTCATGGGTTACTGACTCTGGTATCGTCTCGTGGGTTACTGACTCCTGTATCGTCTCGTGGGTTTCTGACTCTGGTATCGTCTCGTGGGTTTCTGACTCCTGTATCGTCTCGTGGGTTTCTGACTCTGGTATCGCCTCGTGGGTTTCTGACTCTGGTATCGTCTCCTGGGTTACTGACTCTGGTATTGTCTCGTGGGTTACCGACTCTGGTATCGTCTCGTGGGTTACTGGCTCCTGTATCGTCTCGTGGGTTACTGACTCTGGTATTGTCTCGTGGGTTTCTGACTCTGGTATTGTCCCGAGGGTTTCTGACTCTGATATCGTCTCGTGGGTTACTGACTCTGGTATTGTCTCGTGGGTTACCGACTCTGGTATCGTCTCGTGGGTTACTGACTCCTGTATCGTCTCATGGGTTAATGACTCTGGTATTGTCTCGTGGGTTACTGACTCGTATCGACTCGTAGGTTCCTAAGTCATGCATCGTCTCGTGAGTCTCTCACTCTGGTATCGTCTCGTGGGTTTCTGACTCGAATCGTCTCGTAGGTTCCTAAGTCATGTATTGTCTCCTGGGTTTCTGACTCGAATCGTCTCGTAGGTTCCTAAGTCATGCATCGCCTCGTGGGTTTCTGACTCTGGTATAGTCTCGTGAGTTTCTGACTCGAATCGTCTCGTAGGTTCCTAAGTCATGTATTGTCTCCTGGGGTTCTGACTCTGGTATCGTCTCGTAGGTTGCTAAGTCATGTATCGTCTCGAGGGTTTCTGACTCCCGTATCGTTTCGTGGGTTTCTGACTCCTGTATCGTCTCCTGGGGTACTGACTCTGGTATCGTATCGTGGGGTTCTGACTCTTGTATCGTCTCGGGGGTTTCTGACTCCCGGATCGTTTCGTGGGATTCTGACTGCTGTATCGTTTTGTAGGTTTCTGACTCTGGTATCGTCTCGTGGGCTTCTGACTTTCGCATCGTCTCGTGGGTTTCTGACTCCCGTATCGTCTCGTGGGTTTCTGACTCCCGTATCGTTTCGTGGGATTCTGACTGCTGTATCGTTTCGTAGGTTTCTGACTCTGGTATCGTCTCGTGGGTTTCTGACTCCCGTATCGTCTCGTGGATTTCTCAGTCATGCATCGTCTCGTGGGTTTCTGACTCTGGTATCGTGTCGTAGGTTTCTGACTGGCATCGTCTCGTGGGTTTCTGACTCTGGTATCGTCTCGTAGGTTGCTAAGTCATGTATCGTCTCGTGGGTTTCTGACTCTGCAATCGTCTCGTGGGTAACTGACTCCTGTATTGTCTCGTGGGTAACTGACTCCTGTATCGTCTCGTAGGTTCCTAAGTCATGTATCGTCTCGTGTGTTTCTGACTCATGTATCGTCTCTAGTGTTTCTGACTCATGTATCGTCTCGTGTGTTTCTGACTCTGGTATCGTCTCGTGGGTTACTGACTCCTGTATCGTCTCGTGGGTTACTGACTCTGGTATCGTCTCGTGGGTTACTGACTCTGGTATCGTCTCGTGGGTTACTGACTCTGGTATCGTCTCGTGGGTTACTGACTTTGGTAATGTATCGTGGGTAACTGACTCCTGTATCGTCTCGTAGGTTCCCAAGTCATGTATCGTCTCTTGGGTTTCTGACTCTGCAATCGTCTCGTGGGTTTTTGATTCGTGTTGTCTCACGAGTCCCCGCTTCTTACTTCTGAGTATTTTTAACGGAATCTTTGAACAACTAATGGATGTTGTAGTCCGTTTTATAGAATCGGGGTTTGCTGTTAGTATTAGGCGAGGCAACTAATGTGGTTTCCTTGCATGGAACATCGGAAGGCTTCTTTCTTTTCCATTGCTTATAAGATATTGAAAAGCATGGAAATAACTCTATTTTGCCATTTCTATACGTGGTATCTTATCTTTTCCCGTGTTGCCACTTTTTGCGACTTGAGCTTAGTTATTTCTTGTTTTTTCTTGGTTGATTCAGTTCATGAACTGCTCATATGATATCTTGAAAGTAAAACAGGGGAATAAAATCACTTGTATAAAATATACACTAGGTAGTGTTCTTTATTATAAATAAAGAAACAAATATCTTCATTGTTACTGCAGTGAGGATATCGAATTCAGTACTTTATCGATGCATATTAAAAGTTCGTTGTGACGTCACAACAAAAATACCGTAGATCGTAGATTGTGACGTACAATCATAATAATGCTACATGTACAACACAGCGTAATATTTGACGGGACGCAATCTACTGTACCAAAGAGAAAACACCTGATATACTCGTGAAATATATAGATGTTAATCAACAGGGAACAATAAAATGTCCACTATTTATTTATTTTCGATTCATATTACTGGTACACTCCAAGGTTCAATTAATATTATGCTTCTCTTTTATCTGGAGGATCAGCATAGGGGAAAACAATTGCTGATCTCATCGTCACAAAATTACAGTTGAGGAATCACACAGCATTACACGATGTGCGCACGCGGTGTGTGCACGGTGTGCAGACGATGTGCGCATGACGAAAAACCTGTGCGATAATAGCTTGCGCACAGTTTTGCGAAAGCTATCGCTCAGTGACATCGTGGTTGATATCATGCCTATTTTTAAGTATGTTGCCAATTTCAGTTAAATGTATATGCTTATCTATGAATGTATTGCAACAGTCATGGAATATTACTAAAGTTGTTTTGAAATGACTTCCATCGACTCTTGAATGTTATATATAGGTATTTGCGTATATAACACAAATCGGTTATATACGGTACACATATATAGATACAGAGTAAACAAAGCAGCATCACAGGTTAAAGGTTACAATTTGTACCAGGTAACGGGTAAAGTTCTTGTATTGGCGGATTGGTCGAGTATCGGCCGGGGTTTGATCTTCAGAGAAAGTGTTTTTTTTTCTCCTGCATACACAATTCCAACAATCCAGGTGGAAGTGAGGTGGTACTAAAAATGATGCCGTTGGAAGCACGGTCCCACTACAAACAGAACACATTACATATCCAGCACATATGCAGGCATACAAACATAGAGAGATATTAGCCATGCGGCATAGGACTAATAGTTAGCGCCTTATAAGACAGCGCCTGCGGGTTCCTCAAAATTGTATGTATTAATGTATATGCTAATTGTATTAATTGTTTATCTATGTACTGTAAAGCGCTTTAGAGTGGCTTATGTTAGTAAGATAGGGCGCTAAAACAAATGTTGTATGTTATTAGTATTAGCATCATTAACTAGTCAACCGTGGTAGGAGGTGGTATGGTAACCGCCACAATTAACACAGGTAATGTCCAGTTGTGATTTGATAACTGTGAAACCACTGGTCAACTCTTATCGGCTACCAACCCCATTTCAATTCACAACGTACTGATACTGTAGCCGAGAATACACATTGTAACAATGTGTAGAGTGTATTGTCGAATTGGATTTAATGCAAGGTATATACTCGGAAATAAGTTGACGATGTCCCTTATTTAACGCGAGCCTCCCCCTCCCCCATCCCCCGCAGATAATTGTTGCCCCAATTCAAAATAAAAGAAATTTGTTTTGTGTTGTATGATCCAAACGTAAATTCAGACACATTTTACATTTATCTCGGGGTTAGTAGGATCACGGATTTGGATCTGATCTTATTATTATCTAATCTTATTCCGTAGTAAGGGAACGGGAATGAAATAAAGTTAGTCTTCTATATCGTTATCGATATGTCACAATGTATTACCGTTCAGATCTAAAAACGTTTCCTTATCTTCCTTTCTCAATGTATAAACTATCTTGTTTAAAATTACAGATACTACTGAAGCGAGTAGGCAATTGTATCCATCACTACGCCAGCTCACATAGCATTTTATATCAAAACACTATGTCGGTACATTGTAAAAGATTATTATTATTTTTGCGTTTTTGGGAAGTTTTTTTCCAGACCAACTTTTTTATTCGTATACAAAGTAATTTGAAAAGACATCCATTTTTTATCATACCAAATAAGAAACAAAAACAAGAATCGTGGTTAATATAAAGTTTTTTGAATATTTTGAACTTTGTAGAAACGCTGGTCTGCATTTATGAAACCGTTCTAATGCCCAAGCATTAAGTATCTTTGCTTATACAGTATTTCTTTGTAACTCGTTGAAATCAGGAGACACAGTCAAAAAGTAAAATCCAAAGCATTGAAAACATTGAAAACGGGTTCCAGTTTCAAGTCTATCTTAATTATCAAAAAACATCAGTTGATTTGAGCACATAATCTGCTTTTGAGCATGCGAACGGTTTCAGGAGAATGACTCAATACCATCTTATTTATATCTTTAGTCAATAGAAGGTGTTAGTAGGTGTGTAAAACTACTTTATTAAGACAGATGCTGACTTTTGTATCTTGTACATTCTGACTTTTCTCTAACTCAGTCCGGAGCCCGACTCGGCGGCCTTCCTCTTTCATGTCTTTTGAAGTTCCCGGTGCCGACCTCTGCTCCGGGACTGCATTGAGGCTGTGTTAAATGGGGCGTGACGCATGGACAACCTCATACAAACGGGTCCACTTGAAGCCCTCAGCAGGAGTGAACGGGAGGGGGAGTCGCCGAGGCGCTGATGGACCACATAAATCACTCCCAAATCTGCTTTTCTCGTTCTCAAAGGATCGATTTTTATAGCGATGTCAGGAGTATGGATAAATACGAAATTCCAAGGTTTTAAGTCTCTAATAAAACAAACAAACATTCAATACCTGGTCAACGAGGACTGTTCGGTATTCTAATTGTTATTATTAGATTTTAATTGACGGTTACGTGTTCCAGTTGCATTCAAATTGAAATATGAGAATATGATGGGAGATTTAAATGCTTCGCACCCGCTAAGGGTTACCCATCCTACAATTGTTACATAAATGTACGAAAAAGGAATATTTTCAAAGTTAAAACCTATATATACGTGATACCAATAATGTTACATTATATACCGATAACTTCCCCAATTTTATCTACAAATAATTTATTTCTTGTTTTAAAGTTTTGGTAAGAACAGAGAAGGATTGAATTTTCGAAAGTAGTTAATTGATTTTGCAATTGAGCAAATTGAAGTCATGTTTGAACAACTATTTGTCGTTAATGTTTACTTGGGAAAATATACATATTTTAAGTTTTCTTAATATGTATTTTATGTAAGTAATTCATCGTAGTTTGCCTGCAAAATATTTTGTAGTTAATGTCGAAAATAAAGTTGTCAAAGGATATGACAAATCCTACAAATGCCATACGTGAATCTTCAGGTACTTGTAACGTTTCCATGCTGTCATGGAATATTGTTTGCTGTAGAAGGCCTGAACCCTAAGTATTCGACGCTATAATAGATTTTCCTACATTTTTATCTAGATAATCCAATACATTTATCATTGAACAGAGATGTTACTAAAGTTGTTTTTTTTTTCTCTCCAGAAAATGCAAAAAAATAAATATTTTATATTAATTACGGATATATTTATTATCTTCTGCTGCGGTTTTAAAAAGAATCGATCCCTTTTCAAACCATATAGTGTCGAGTATCGATAAGCTTTGGACATATCACTGAATAGTTATCAACGTGTATGGTGTGTTGTTACCTCATTTGAATTTTTAATCGACAGTGGCATAAGTGTTTTCCATTTATATTTACGTTGGCTCTGCAATGCCAATGAACCAGTACATGTTTGGAGAAAGAATGCTCCTATTGTCTCCATGTGGATGTATGTAAGAGGCGACTAAGGTGGGCTTCCTGAAGAATTTATGGAGGTGTCTTCTGCTTGTGGATATTGGAGAAACAAACAAAAAGTCATCTGCTGCCACCATTGCATGATTTAGGTCACATGTCTGTAAGAGTTTGGCGGTCTTTCCAAAAGTATACGTCTTCCTATACCTTAGTTGTTGCACGGACATAAAACAAACAAAAATGCACCTGTCTCTGTAGTTATGATCGCGACTTCGTTAGAAGTGTGACGTCATTACCATAACGTAATTTGATTTTCCATTTATTGAAAATCTACCTCAAATATGATTTGTTTTTGTTAAAAACTATACTTTTGAATTGCATTCTGAACTGATTTATACTCCTATCGTTCTGTAAAGGATTGCAGACAAATGTTCACAACATAACGTATCATTGCATATGTATAATTTAGTTCAGAATTACAGGACTATAGCTCTGATCAGAACGTTTTTACTGCTAAAACAAATAAGTTATCTTCAGATATATTATTGTCTTTGATCATCAATATTCAAATATCAGTTGAAATATTAAATACTGAACATTTGATTCTTTCAAAAAATTGCTTGATAAATGAATGAAGTTGATAATACTTATAATGTTACTTTACAGCACTTTAATATTATTAATAATTATCTAATTAATTAAAACTAAATTAATAAAATATTAATTTCTTACGGAAATTTTGTACACTCAATCACTTCGTGTACGCTGGCACAAATTGTCTACATGATGTAGACAAAATGTACATGTTCGTCTGTACTACATATGTAGTCACTAAACCTATCAATGGTAGTCTGTACTACATATGTAGTCGCTAAACCTATCAATGGTCGTCTGTACTTCATATGTTGTCACTAAACCTATCAATGGTCGTCTGTACTTCATATGTTGTCACTAAACCTATCAATGTTCGTCTGTTCTACATATGGAGTCACTAAACCGATCAATGGTCGTATGTACTACATATGTAGACACTAAACCTATCAATGGTCGGCTGTACTACATATGTAGTCACTAAACCTACCAATGGTCGTCTGTACTACATATGTTGTCACTAAACCTATCAATGTTCGTCTGTACTACATATGGAGTCACTAAACCTATCAATGGTCGTATGTACTACATATGTAGTCACTAAACCTATCAATGGTCGTCTGTACTACATATGTAGTCACTAAACCTACCAATGGTCGTCTGTACTACATATGTTGTCACTAAACCTATCAATGGTCGTCTGTACTACATATGTAGTCAATAAAACTATCAATGGTCGTCGCCACATGTACTTTATGTGATTTAACAAGTTTCTCCATATATAATGAAGGTATTCTGACAACAAGCATATCAATCATGTTTTGTTGTTGTAAGTGTGTACCACGTATATTGTTTCTCGTTCTCTTTTTAGTGTGTGCTGTCGTGTGCTGATGCTAGTGGTTATTTCTTAAAACTGAATTAGTTATCGGTCATATTATTTATTTATTTAATTCATTGTCATCATCGTCATCAGACCCACATGTCGTGTGTGACTTATACCGCCTACAATGATGTTTAAAAACCAAGAATTGGTGATATGAAATACGTTTTCGTTAATACATATTTCTCGCAAAAACGTTAATTACAATATATACAATTCTAACGTTAAGAACCAATAGGCTATTTGCTTAATATTGATAAAATGATTATTTTAATATATATATTAATGTTAATGATGTATTATAAATTTACTAATTGACTTTGCAATGCTGACTGTATGGTAATATAACAAAATGTATGATTGTGTTAGATACAGAATTTAACGATGTCTGTATCTACTTGTATGTATGTGCGCTAAACTGTAAGCATCTTCTATAATGTATGAATTACCATTCATCTTAAGTAGTTGTTACTAAGTAACAACTATCACACATATGCAATTATATGTATATCTATATTTATGATATTAGTCAGTGCCGTCCAATCGCCGCTTCAATAAATAGAGACGGATTAACATAAGTACGTTGTACTTATTTTCGAATCCTATATGTATATCATTCTTGTATTACTTGAATATAATACCGACGATAAAATACAGTTAAAACTAGTTATATTCGTAACATTTCATATTTAAAATGTATATTACCAGTAGTGCTTGTATAGTATTCTATACAATAATTCTAAAATCAGAAAAAGAAAATAATTATAGAATCTATGATTTTATATAAGAGAAAATGGTTCTAGCTTCCACCTACTTCACTGACCATAATTTCATCGCTGACAACTGAGAGTTCCCGATTATTATTAGTGTGGCTGACAATGGCTGTGAAAGAGGTTTGGTAATTGGCAACGCCTCTATATACCCGGCCACATGGTGCGGGCGAATGGTAAAGTGTGATTAATGAGGTGGGCGGGGACTCTACGATCATCGGCCGTCAACGGACCAATCACTGCTAACAGATGCCGTGCTGGTTTCAGCGTATCGACCGGGACTGAAGCAGTATGTTGTATAAGTTTGTACTTGGGCGAGCGCTGAGTACAGACGTACTGCTCCGTAGGAAACTTGAATTTATGTTATAGCAAAGATCTAAATATAATATATATGTCTCTGGTTATAGTCAATCAAAGAGTTTGTTATTTTGTTAGGACTTTGAATCACGTATGATCATTGACGATTGATTACAACAGGACAAAAAGTAAAATACTTTAGAAAAACCTTAGATTCTTTTGAAGGGAAAATATGTTTTGTGGCAATGGTTGAACATTTCTGTACGTCGAAATCTAATGTTATCCATGCATTAAATCTATCACCACAATGGGCTCGTCCCAGTAAATGCATGGTAGAGTCTACTAAAGTTACCTAGGGGAGAAAGGGTTAAAGGGCAGCGTCTTCCAAACATTTGATCCTTTTTATCATTTATCTAGATTCTGTAAAGTACACGCGTAATATCAGTGACGAACCTTTATAATGTGGTGATACGTATATTTAAATTATTGTCCACAACCACAAACACGGATTTGGATTTCAATTTATATAATTTTAGTATTTTTCTCAGACATTTAAGACGAAGTAAGATGTATTTTGAAAATTTCAAGAAACATTTCTGTTGCAGAACATATAGCAAGTGCGGTTAAGTTTATATTAAAATGCTACTGAACTGTATCCAAATGACAAGTGTCCATAAATAACGTATATTTTTTATGCATACACATGTATTAGTTAAATATTACTCTAAAGCCCGGTACAAAAACTATCGTTTTAATTTTTAACTTGCTTTTTTCCAACATGTTTTAAGATCCCATTTTCTATGTAAACAATTCCTTAATACGTCTCCATCGAAATATCGCCAAATCCCTTTATAACACCAAATATTTGACTGGCTAAATGGTGACTATATAACAAAGTCTTTCTTTAACTGAATAATTCTGCTGAGATTGTATATGACAGTCTTGGTTGACCTAGAACCACATATACCAGGTACATTTAACTAACTAGAACTGTCGACAATTAATCATGTCTATTGACTCACACTGTAGCTATGAATTTCGCACAAGAACAGATGCTCTATAACATAGATTTTTTTGTTTGCTTACAAATTTAATAACTTGACTAAATTGATAAATTTTGTTGCAAGGATATTGGTTACATTTTTTCGATGACAACAATGTAAATACAAACAATGTTTTGTGATTTTTTGTTATCGAGCTTAAACTTGACACCAGCACGTGCTGTACATCTTGTGATAACACCCCACGTACCACATGTTACGTAACGGAAATATACCTATTCACCCCGTACACATGTGTGAGCACTATAAAATTGATCGATCACTACCGAGTTAGCGGGTCGCAGCAGCTGTAGCTCAGTAGCGTGTAGCGGTTACCTCCCCTTAACTGCATATTTTTGTGTCAGTTGGTGATAGTTTATATACATAACGGCCACCATGTGTAACTCATGCATCTATCTGATAAATCAGTTTATGTACACATGCTAACCATATGCAGCGCATTAGTTTATGACACCTAAGGGACATCAACTTTTTTTGTAGTTGTTGTGTAACTGTGGAATATGGCCACGCCCACAAAGTCCATGTATACAATAACAATTAGCATGCACACTTCACAGTTCATTCAACTTGCGTCATTAACATTATAACTACTAAATACGAAACACTTTGTTTTCACATTGCATTTAATATCCAATATATTTGAATAATAAAGCCAATGGATATTGATAGAGCAACCAGTCAGTTATCTGATAAAACTTTTTACAAGGCTGGAGTTTTATTTATTGAAAAAAAAACACAGTTTTTTTGGTTATTATTTGTTTCGTAAAGATTTTCCAAGAATACGTAATCTTTCCTTTTTTTTTTAAACAGAGCTCTGTGTTATATCTGACAAACTAACTAGTCGTCTGTAGAGGGTCCAGAATACTGCCGCACGGCTGGTTACTCGTACTCGAAAGAGGAAGCACATCACACCTGTGTTATATTCATTGCATGGTTACCTGTACGATACAGGTCTCAGTACAAAATTTTGGTGTACACATACACTGAATGGAACAGCTCCCCTGTACCTACAGAAGCTTTTTACCATGTGTCAGCCGTCACGATCACTGTGGTCGGAGTCAGAATCATTGTTGTGTGTCCCAAAATCTCGTACTGTGACTTATGAAAACCGGTGCTTTGGGAGGGTTTCGGTCACGTTGTGGAATAGCTTACCAACTGCCAAATTCAAGGGGACATCAAAACTCGCCTTTCCCGTCTGCATTTTATGCTCTTTGCAATGAGGTCATGCAAATAACACCCTTTATTTATTCATATATGTGCACATTGCGATTATTATCTGCTTGCCTAATGGATATAAGTGATTGTAAGCCTTTATTTTTATTTCGCAATTATCCATATGTTGTAAAGCACTTTAGAGTAATTTTACAAATTATATAGGGCGCTATATAAAGGTTGTATATAATTATTATAAGAATAATGTGCACTTGTCATTTGTGTTTTTCTATAAACATGTCTGGCGACATAGTAAGCCTCATGTTTTGATTTTTTTTATACGAAATCAACCAGGAAAAAATTAGAAATAAAACCCCCACATTGTTTCCGATAAGCGATTTATAATATTTATCTTCAGAGAGCAATAGTTGCAAGAACCTGTTTAGAAACTTTCAATGGATTCTTGTTCGAGTTGTTTCCCCTTAAACACGCATGCCTCTCTCGTTAGTTACACGTAACTTGACACCATCCTCGAATTCCAGGGGTTACACCTGCAGAGAGCTTGAGAGAGCGTTACCACAGGAATTTCAAGGATGACTTGACATTATAGACAAATAAACTATCTGAGGTAAATTTGGAGGTTTTAGGATGTACAGAGATATCTAATTCATTTCTATATCTCTTGTGAAAGGCCTACTATTATAGTGACCTGCGATTTAAACACTTTGTAGTGGCTAACATTTAACTACTTAATTAACAATACCGTTATATAAAATACAATACCCACTGTTTTCTTGTTTTTCACACTTAACCTGTCCGTTTAATATACAAAAATCATTTTGTCATATTATGAAAGTTACAACTCGGGTTGAATCGTAAAACTTTATATTCTACGCGTAAATATGTAACGAAATATCTGTAGGGTTTGCATCCTGCTAATTGTAACGCTTCGGAGTAACGTCTTCAATAAAGGTTTGTGATCACAGGCCAATATCGGCCAGAGACTGTTCCTCATATATAAACCAATAATTATGAACGATATTAAAGAAAAAGGTGATTTCTTATAAGTGTTAACAAATCTTTAACTATAAATATAAGGAATAAATATGTTCCATTGCCATTTACAAATGAAGGAAAGTTGTTTCGGTTAATATCACTTTTTCATGTTTATCCTTTATATTATCACCTCATAAAAAGTCCATAACTGAAAATACAAACCAAAGAAAGGTAATAACCGAGATAAAGTCGAGGTTAACACAACTGTTCATGTCCTTAATTGATATACTAGTCTTTATTTTATGCGTTTTTTAAAATAATTAAACAAGATAAAACTAAGAAAATCGCCAAAAATAAAACATGGCTCTTACCAGACGGCATCGGCACTTTAAATTTGAAATAATAACGCAGAGAGATTTTCAATTGCTGTTTCATAGATAGAAACACCGAGTTTATATAAAGCAGTATCAGTTCACATGTTACTATGTCTTGTTCAGTTAGAGTTCAGGAAACACAGACCTTATCTATTATTTAAGTTTATATCTTTGTCACGACTGGGGGCACATGCAAGCTTCGTTGGTGCCGAAGTTTATAGGTCATAAGAAATATACCGTTGGCTATTAATAGGTCATGGGATGTATATTCTCCAACAGTCATATAACTATCGAGTTACAGGTGCTGGACACACTAATATGATGTGTATATACTATATGATACTATATTATAGTATACACACATACTATATGATACTATTATATAGTGTATATACATGCTATATGACACTATTATATAGTATACACACATCATATTAGTGTGTTCAGCATCTGTGTATCGAACATGATCCATTAATATAGACCGAACATGTGTATCGATTTGATAGCGCGAAAACTCCTTATCATGAACAGATGTTTTGGTCGGACCTAGTTTGATACCGACGTTGACGAACAGACAAGCTATTACACAGCCAAATACTACAGTACTTATTTTTCTGAATTCCAAGAAACAAACAGCAACTGCCGCCTGCCAGATTTTGTGCGGATTGTGTCGAGATACTATCGATGACGTAACGCCCTTGGCGTTTTCCCTTCAGTGGGGAATTCCTTCAGAGAACCCGGATGATATATTCCCTGTCACGCTTTTAATTTATCACAATGAAAGTTTCATTTGTGGCTGCGCTGCTTGGATGACGAGATTGGTTATCTGAAGATAATCGTCCGATTCGGTCCCTAACCCTTTAATTATTCATCAGCGCAATATAAGGATACGATTCGTGTATACATAGGCACGATCTGGATAGGGATTAACCAAATCTTGCTGTTTCGACCGAATTCAGATTTTGTTTTGCATTTTCTTATATCATTATTCTGTTTTTTGTTTATGTTTTAAGCCAAATTTGGTTTACAAGAGCAATATGTTCTTCAGTATCATTCTATTAAAAAAAACATGAAAAGTTGTTTCATCAGTGAAGGAAGGCAATCAATAGTGTAATAGTGTTTTCAAGCAATTAAGAGTTGATTATAAGATACCTCAGATGTGTTTGAAATGTGTGTCTTTTCTGCTAATGAATTCAATCTGTTACTTGTATACGTTCAAGTTGTCAATTTCATTTTTTAGATTGTGGCATTTTGGGAACTATCGTTTCCCCTTTTGAATTTTCGACATTATCCAGGAAGTCTTCATTGATGAGAGTTATTGAATATCATCTGTTTTGGTACAAAATATAGCTATTTTAAATTATCTATCATCTGCGCTGACGTATTCTTGCTTTTATGGAACTGGTTTTCTGCTTCGGACAACTAATGAATAAGTGCGAAGCTCCTGGGCGCCTAGTGAAGCTTTTTAATGGTAACACATGAGTGCGTAAACAGAGTTGCTTCCCCTTGCTACACCTTACCTTTACGTTTTTCGTCTGGAAGTAGACGTCCAGTGGGGAAACAGGAAGTGTATCCTTGAAGCAAAGAGAACTGTGTTTCAACCCATACATGAACATCTTCATATAGTAAAAACAATCTTCATGTTTTATTACTTGTTTATTTAGATAAAAAATAATATACATTCTGATACTAAAAGGCATGAAACTTCGATCGGAGATTATCATACTAATATGACTCAGGCATGGCCTTGAGAGAGCGCAGTTCGTACATCTGTTTCGATAGTATACTATAATTTTTGAATATAAACATTACCCATTTTAATACATACAAAATGTACCTGTAATTTTTTATTTTATTTATAATATACTTGAATCTGTTGCTGGACAAAATCATTCATTTTGAAAACAGGCATTGCCTGAAACGAGAGAAGCGTCTAAATGCTATTTTTTCTATTTTATTTTCTAAATAACATTGTCATTGTTTAAAATAGTATCTATTTATTCGTTTTATGGCGATAAATGTAAAATAAATAATAAGTAAAGAAAAGCATTCGACTGAATTATGCAGTTCAAGAGAAAACACAATTGTATTTGGTACTGTTGCATTTAATTGCCCCGTCTATGGCCTCAGCGTAATGTTGCGGAAAGAGTGAGGCCCAGTAGAGGGACTTCATATTTGAAGATGTATTGTTTATCAAATGTAACTGTTATTATCTGTTATTATAAGAGTTAAGTATATTGGTGATTAAATTCCAATTTTATTTTCCGACATGATATACTTTGCCTTATCCCTCTAAATCGTGTAAAAAGAGAATCACAATAGCCCAAACATGTCCGGATTTCCGTCTGGTTTGGAAGTTACTATATACTTCCGGTTTGGGTGGAGAGAAGAACAGACTGAAAATTTAAAAGAAGCTTCAGTTTGTATAATTTTTAATGTCATGAATTTACATAACCACAGAAAAAAATGTCAAATAAAGGGATATTTTTGAGAATGTGTAGCAAAGCTAAACAGCATCGTAAAAATAGGACCGCGGTAACTCTATGCTAGCTACTTCCGTGACAAAAGATTTTGGAAGCATAGTATTTCGACGTTACCATGACTTCAATTGTTCGTACACATGTTACCGAAAAAGAGCTTCGGCGCAAGAAGGGCTGCGCTCTTAAACGTCACAAGCACGTCACAATCCATCGGCCTACATCGGTTATTTCCGGTAGGATGAAAAATAACCGGAAAATTCTGGAACTGATGTCCGATGCATTTATCTCTTTGTCGGCGCTTCAAGATTTTTTTGTTCAGTTTTTGTCACTGGCAAAATGGGGATATTTTCTGGAGATCCTTTTTGTCATCAACCAGGTTCTGTTAATATTTCTACCGGGAGATATATTCAAAAAGAGCGGGCATTAAACCAATAGGTCAACGTGTACATTTATGTTTTCATCATTTAAAAAAATCATCAGCTTTTGATTTCCATTTGCTTAGAATATGAACGAAAAACATAAATTTTTGAAAGTCTGGTTATAGAACCACTCGTAAAAGAAACAATGGTTAATGCATTTATGACGAAATTAACAATAATTTTCCAGACAACCAACCCGAGTTCAATGCCCTTTTTCAGCAACTTATTACGTTTTCACAACGCGTGCCGATTTGTAACTAGTTACAGACAGAAACTGTTAAATTCTATTTGGCATCGTTACCTGTCAAACCTCGGTGACAGTTACAAAATTTGATATTCAATACGGTGTTTCAGCCGGATGGAACAGTGATTGAGACTACATATCGATATAACGACGATCTCAGTTATATCAATGTTTACAATGTTTTCTTTTTTAATTTTCTTTTTTAACTAAAATCTCTAAGCATTTACTTAGACTAATTGTCAAATATGTAATATGCACTTTTTCTATAACGGTTACCAAACATTTTTTCCCCAAACTTATATCAATCATTCTTTTTGTGCCCTGACGGAAGCATGCAGAGGATTTAATTTTTAATGTGGGAGGAAGCTGGAGTATCCGGAGAAAACCAGCGTGGTTGTGCAGGTGACCGGGATTGAATCCGGCCATCTTGGTAAAGACGAGCGCGCCATCCACTGCGCTACCTGACGCATCATATTCCGTCTTTGCGTATTGCAGAGTTATCTTCTCTTGGGAGCAGGTATTGATTGTTACGTCATTGGTTTGTGTGAGAAAATTACGACGTTTTCTCAAAAATTGATGACGTTACTCTCACAAACAAGTGATGCAACAATCAATACCTGCTCCCAGGAGAAGATAACTCTGCAATACGCAACGACGGAATACGTTACGCACAAGAACAAATATCTACTTTAGCTTTGACTGGATGAAAATGGCGTCATTGATGTTAAAAATATATTTTGAATACATTTTTACCAATCATTAATGAGACAAAAATCTACATACGATACATCGGGGCAAGTTCGGCCCCCCTGATATTTTTGTTTTTGAGCTTATATTTACATTTTTAAGGATCTTAGCAGTTTAGTTGGGTTGGCATTGATCGAAAAAAATGGCCTGGAAAACTCTATTGTAAAATTACTTAACAGGGGGAAAATACTTTTGAGAGGGTAGAAAGAAAATCATGATCTCGCTTCTAGTTATGCGAACGTTTTGAATCACTCGCTACCATATTGATGTACGATAAGAATTTTATTGAAATATCAATTTGGGCCTGAACAGGTTCGGCCAATAATACCGTGGCAAGGTCGGCCAATGTAGTTTTAAAACACATAAAACGTCGTTTACTTGGCGGTAAAATCTTATGTTGTATGCTTTATGATGTCATAATTAAGCAGATCCAATGGGGGCCGAACTTACCCGAATGCCTGTCCGAACTTACACCATGGCTTGGGCTCGTTCGGCCATCCAAAGTTAAATAATNGGGGCCGAACTTGCCCCGGTCACCCCTGTTGTTATGTCGCTCTTAATCTCATTAGAGCTTGTGTTTCATTGTTATTCCTCGACTTGTTGACTTTAAATAAAGTTTATCTCATCGCATTCTGAAAGCAGTATTCTGAATCAGTTAATATCAGAGATCAACAAAAGCTATTCAGATTCAGGTTATACAAAACTTCCGACTTCCCAAGTGTCACTACGCTGTAAGTCAGAAGTGTATCGCCTGGAACAAATGGAACTGATCTAGTTGTTTCTGGTCTCAACATATGGGAAATGTAAATGGGAAAAACAAAAGAAGAAATATCTCCTCATTACTTTAAATCTGCACGCGTGAAAGTGCGTCACAGCGGATCGCAAAGTAAACGCGACAATCTCAGAAGACCTGTAAATACATTCATGGCCCAGAGAGACGGCCGACACCCCGAAAACTGCCCCAGTCGACACCGGCGTCTTTTGGACAATTTATAATCTTAAACAGACACGTACATTTACATTATATTATTTAAGCGTGTTTGCAGCAAATGATATTTGCACACGCCATGACTGGGCTTGCCTTGCTTTAATCCACTCGGGCTTTCCGTCCTACGGTTCCGTTTACTAGGCGAATCTACCACCTTCCGGTATGGCCATTTCCGTTCCATTAGTGGAAGGTGCAGGCTCATGAAAAATGCATGATGGTCCGTGATTTGATAGATGAGCATTGTGGCTAAATTTGATCGTAGGTGATACGTTGAAAATTGACTTTATTGATCAGGGAGTTTTGTGAAGTGTCGACATGCGGCGTATATGGAGTTCAATGCTTCATTTTCATTTAGCCAGTTCAAAATCGTAATTTTCTTTAGTAAAAATAACAAGTGTGATTAATTACTGCAAGCATACTTATTTAAGTGTTTTTCATATTTAAGCGCTTTTCGCTCTCAAACGGAGTCTCTAATATGAAAACTGATTAATATGAAATAACCGTATATTCATTTATGCTCAGGAATGTCAGCGTTACTTGAAAATTATCATCGAAGCGCTGAAGTTTTAGTTAGCTAGTATACGTAAGTTTACAGTATAAAGTTTTCATTTTTTTTACTTGAATTAGACTTAAGTTCATTGATATACTTATACATATCAACATCATGAGATCTACATTTAAACATATTACGCTTAATGAACTTATCTTCCTTTTCATTGTTGAGAACATTGAAAGAGGACAACATATATTTCGACCATAACAAAAATTACGGAAACAATGTCCTTGTATTTTTTATATTTGTCCTGGTCTTACACGACTCCAAAGCTTAACGGAATATCGTTTTGTCGCACATGGCGAAGTAGCAGAACTGACCCGTGCTAATCTTTTCCCATTTGCGACCCTAGTTAAACTTTTCGAAAAAAAGTTGACTTTGCTTATAATTCACCCAAGATTGTGTATATTGAGCTATGATAACGATATATCAGTAATATTCATGTTTGAAAATGCCATATCCTATATGCCTTGCATGTTCGAAAAGACGAAACCTGTTGTTTGCCTGCCTGTACGTATGAGGTTACTTTGCTTTTTCTTCCGTGTCCTCTGCTTAGAAACATTGGAGAAAACAAAAATGATCTACTGCCGAAATTGCAACAGTTTGGTCGCCTTTCTTTTCTTTCTTAGGCAATTGTGTTTTGCTCTTGCTTGTACCGAAGCTAAATATTCTACTCTGTATTGTAATGTCCAAGCTCGTATATTGGTCAACAGAGTCAATACGCGTGTTACAAAACCCCCACCAAATGATGCGTTGTGCCTCGGAAGGTGTGCACTTAGTTTTCTATCTTCGTTTGTATTGTATTTAATTAATTTCTAAGCAAACAACCTGATTTGAATATTATTTAAACATTTGAAGGAAGTGACATTTATCCAAATATATAAATATATAAATATATAACCTATATACACCATACAATACAAGGCGTGAATGTATCTAAACGACAGTATGTAAATTTCGATCGGGCACAGCTTGGGGCCAATCACGAAATCCAAACACTACTTAATGACTAAGTCATTGACTATTCTGCTCATGCATTTGGATCTTGAACCTTGTTTGAAACTTAAATGCTTTATAGAAATACATCTTTTTAATAAAAAAATGTACATTTCAATTTTTTTGTCCGATGCAATCAATCATTATAGATGTTAGATACACGTGGGGGTCGGCAAGTACAAGGCATACAGGTACGGAAACATTGGGCCGCCTTGTCTAATGACCCCTCTGACACCATATTAACGCTTCATGTCTTGAGGAATTTAAAACAGATATTTCACATGTGAAATGACAGGTTTCATTACATTTTTATCAAAATGACCGTTAATGTTCGCCTTGATACAGATGTTACCCCCTCCATAAAAGGAAACATTTAATTAAAAGTCATTTATACTGTATGAAGGTAGCCACAAACCTATTTGGTAAATATGAACTTGTTTCTTTCGTTGACAACTGGTTCTTGATAAACATTTTATCAAATAATTTCTTCTTAAAGATTTTAAAGATGAAACATTTCGGTAATAGTTTTATAGAAAAAAAAAACCCACCATCATGTCAGCGCATATGGTCCCACATGTTGTAAATAATATAATGTCTTTATGATTTGTTGCAAATTAACGGTTCACAAACGGTATTATTAATTTGGTGCTGACGTCAAGGTATAGATTTTGCAACATGCTTCTTTTCATTGGTATGTTTGTTGCTTTTGTTTCCTTTTCAACTATATACGGTACTGTTACAACATAATTCTACAGATCGATGTTCTTTTTTGATGACTTGTCAGTTTGATAAAAAGACCAGCTGCAGGAAACTAATTTGGGAAAATTAAGCCAGGTGACCATATCAGATGTGTAATTCGTATCGATGGTTACATTTAAATATTTTTGTCCAGAACATTGAATATCAAGTATATCACACTTTGCATTAAAGTCCCGGCAGCGAGTAGAATATATGAGACAACCGGAAACGCTCGACACTGTCGTCCGCCATTTCATGATTATATCGAGTAGTGGTGGTATACAAATTTACACTTTTTGAATTTACTGCATAATTTCATTAGTCATTAACCTTTGGTCCAGTGTACTGTGTATTTACACAAACTAATTCACTAGTATCTGTTTTGCAAAACTGATGATTGCAGAAGGATTAGCAGCCCACATTTACAAGATTTAAATAGAAAATGGATCTGAACCCCCCCCCCCCCTCCCCGCCCCCCCAGATAATTTTGAGAATTTTCGAGTCAAATGATATTTGCTTGTCATAACAATTTAACAAAGATGTATTTTTACGAAGCTCACTTGTTCTGGCGCCACAAACGACCATGCTATACACACTGTGGAAACCTTTGTGTCAAACGATCGACCCTGTGTACATGTATAACACAGATGAACAATGTCCTAGCGAGGCAATAACACATCACGCGTTTAGCAATGGTCAGCTTCATCGAGAATCAAGGCTACAAACAAGCGCAAAGATATCTTCAGTGACAAAGACGTCTGGAATTGAAATACTTTATTATTGCCCCACAACAGTTTTGAATACTACCAGGTTTGGGACCCTGGGTTTAGTATCTTGAAAAAAAGTCCTCAGTGTAGGACTGTAATCCATGCATGAAAAAGGTTATAATCCATCCAACCATTTCTTTTCATTTCATTCTTTTTTCCCACTCATCCCTTTTTCGCAGTCATCCATTCAATCATTCCATTTTTCATTAATTCCGTTTTCTTTCATTCATTAATTAATTAATTTATTCATTCATTCATTCATTCATTTTGCAGTTTATAATTATCACATTAATATTTTACTCTGTAAATGTATTGAGACAGAAGAAAGATGAGGCCGGTATGAGGGAATCTCATGAGCGGCAAGCTAGGCGCTGACCACACCGCTATTTAGCATGAGAGGGTTGCAAACATGTCAGAGAGGAGGGCGAAGAAATTATTTGTTGTAATCGTCATACAGACCCCTTTTATGTTGAAAGGCTAATAGCGATTTTTAATTTGTCCCAATCAACTTCTCTACTTTCATATTTTGTAAAATAATTGTATACGTTCCAAAATTTGGAGTCTTTTATACGGCAGTGATATGTTTTAATAGCATTTGCAAATAGTTTATAGTCCAAACCGATTTCGGAAAAGGACAACCGTATCTATGGCTGTCTGTTGTCATGCTTAGTACGCCAAGCAATACATTCGTCAAATAATATCTATAGATAGAAGCATTGCGCAAACATGTGTTCCAATGTTTCTGTTTCTCTGTTTCGAATAGAAATATATTTAACATATCTGGTCATATGATACTGCAAATATTAGCTGAACATCCAATCGTAATCTAAAGGTACATCTATTTACTTATCCACGATATGTAAATCTTTTAATGAGGTTTTACGCCCTCGCGAGAGCAACGATTATATGCATTTTAAGACGGCTGTCAGGGAAGACTTGTTTGTTTTTATGACGTTCTCGCGACAACTTGGGTTATATGCAGACAACTGTCAGAGACAAAACCCTCGGGAAGACTTGCTTGTATGTTTGACGCCTCGCGACAGCTAGGGTTATATGCAAACGACTGTCAGAGACGAAACCTTCGGGAAGACTTTCTTGTCTGTTTGACGCCTCGCGACAGCTAGGGTTATATGCAGACGACTGTCAGAGACAAAACTCTCGGGAAGACTTGCTTGTCTATTTGACGCCTCGCGACAGCTAGAGTTATATGCAGAGAACTGTCAGAGACAAAAACCTCGGGAAGACTTGCTTGTCTGTTTGACGCCTCGCGACAGCTAGGGTTATATGCAGACGACTGTCAAAGACTAAACCTTCGGGAAGATTTGCTTGTTTGTTTACGTCCTCGCAACAGCTAATGTCATATGAAGACGTAACATTGGAAATAAAGAAAACACAGAGGAAAAGGGAAGACAGTTATCCTTATCGTTGAATTTGAGATTCATTTGAGATAGCAGATGCATTTTGGTCTCCTCAGTGTATTCTCAGCTAAAAAATCAAAAAAATCCCACAAGTCTGCTGGGACCAAACTTTGCGATCTTTCAGTGCGATGTGGCGGTTCGATCTCTCCTCTCACCAGTGCAGGTTGAAATATTACATCTCTCAGTGCTGTGTAAGTTACTTATATCGTGAACAATTGGAAACTGACGTGTGTTTGGTCATTGAACCTTGGAATCATTTGAATTAGATAACTATGTCCCGCTGAAAAAAAAACAATAATAAAAAGATAGATAAACGGTAGCAGTGATGAATTTCATTTTCAGAGGTCGTCATCATCTCTTTATCGTAAAGAAAGTAATGCTAAGAGATACTTGTTGTTTCAATATCTAACACGCAACGCAGCATTTTCAAATGAGAACCACAAAGGCAAATCTGAGTTTCAAAACAAAATTTATAAGAAAACGCAAAAAATATAACACTGAAAATGGCGACAAAATCATATTTCGACAGGTAAATCACTCTTCCATTGCAACGTCAACTCGCTGTATTGCAGAGCCATTGTGCTATTTTTCTCTTTAGGTTAACGTTTTGTCTTCACAACAGTCTAAATACCGGTAAGTTGGGTCCTTGGTTCAGAGGGCACTAGTCGGGGAGGGAGGGTGCAGTCCGTTTTAACGAATATTGTAAACGAAGACGTGCTATGTAGTAAGACACACTTATAACCGAAAAAAACCCATTGGGATCAAACAGATCAAGTTCGAAAAAAACTTCCGTTTCTTCAGGAGTGGGAAAACATGTATGTCACAACTGCTGTTCTGTTTGGGGTTTTACGTTCTCTAAGGTCAGATGCAGACGAGTATTTTGGGGGATACAGGCAAAGAGATGGGTAGGCAGGAATAGGAAAAAACCGGAACAAGTGTTGCAATCGGAGCAGCAAATCAATTTGAGATTATTCACTGTCTCCTCCGTAGAAGACGCAGGCAATCTGCTGCGGGGCCAACATTAGTCACCTCTTATTCACATGCACTTTGATTCTGCAGGTAAAGTCTTTCTCGAATTTTCCCCCGGATTGTCATCACTTGTTACTATGTGTGCAGCCGAGTACTAGTGCAATGAAACATTATAAACTAACAAGTTTTTCATTGAATGAATCCTCACTCAGGCGACATTTGAGACTGTTTCATGATAATCTCACATCTGCTTTACTCATTCCTGCTTGTATAGCACGTAACAGTACATTACGTTTTCCTAGAGATATAGGATGCACAGATACATGTCCTATGTTTTAATTTGGACATCAGACCTTTGTCTGTCCAATATTTACGAAGCAGAGGACACTGTAGAAGACGCGGCATTCACCCTGTACTGTAGATCCTCTTCTATTAGTAAATTCTTTCGATCATGTACGACGAGATGCGGCAGATAAATTATTAAACATGTAATGTCTTTATGTCCATTGCGAAGTTATTGCATAACTTTCTCTAATATTTAAAGAATATGTTCTCCTAAAGTACGTGAGGCAGAATTTAACAAGCTAAAACCAACAACATGTTTCCGTGGCGAAATTTGCGGTGTCAATATATCAATGATAATTTCATATTATTTTCTACTCATCAGGGGTTCTCACTGCCTTGGAAACATGCATGTGTATTTCTAGTTTATTGAGAACTAAGTCCAGTGAAACTGAACCTGCATAGGTTTTTGTATGTTTACCTGAACTGTGTGAACCATTGATGTTCAAAGGGTTTTATTCGTTATAATATCATTCATGGATTTCAAGATAGTTTGATATACTTTAACAAAACGATCGTTTATTTTGTTCGTTTTTTCATATTTATACTAGTTTCGTTTCTCCTTTTACGACGATGTGGTATCTGATTTTCATCAGAACTATTGACATGAGCAATATGGCCAGTCTTTTCATGACAAACGTTGGGTGTCGGAGTGACGAAGTCGTATAAAAGCCTTGTTAAGCACTGTATAATAGACTGTAATGGGTCCTAAGAAGGAATGTTTACACACAAAATCATGTTTCAATCTACACAATAACCACAGAGCTAACGTGTGACGAGGCAGTACTCCGTCTACTTCGACAATCAAGTCATAGAGAATTTAAAAAGCAACTTGGGACATTGATGTTTCGTCTATTTTTCGACATTTTTCATATATCGGGAATTTATCTTAAAATTCATCAAAATCGGACAATGCGGTCGGTCTGTTACCTGTCAAACTTCTAATATCTCATATTTCAATTATAATTAATCACCTCCTGATAATTCTACTTCAGAATCCTGGAACCATAGCTTCCATTCATCCAGTCACCTAATTTGCATATCCTCCATGTTTGATTTATAGGTTGGTGACAGTGCGCACATCACTAGTGCCTACTGATAATCCAACCACTACTCATGTCTGAAGATGTAGGTCAGATTTAAATTGCAATTTCCCGGTTTTTGTGGATTTCTCTGTACCGAGTGGCTTATCTTAATCAGACGGAGGCTTTACTATTAGATAAGCAGCTTTTATTGATAATACGGTATATAATTAGGTATAAATCGTTAATATGGTGGATTATCTTTAATCTGATGTTTGTGATGACAGGTGCGTGTGTATTGATTCTCACCAGATATATTATACAGATAACTGTCTGTAGAGCATAATTCATATAATATTCAGATTATGTTGTTTAATAGATAAATCGCAGTAGTTGTTCTAATCTTAATTGTAAGTGTGAAAGACATGTTCCATGAATCCATGCAGCTTATCTCGATCTTAACCCAGATGTTTTCTTAAGCGGGTATTTGCCCCATCATGTCAAATTTGGAAGAAAAAAAGGTTATTCTCAAACTCATCTATGTACCGTTTTCTTACAATATTGCTTTTGTGCTATTTGTAATAACTGTTCTGTGAAATGTGGTCAACATTATCTGTGCTATTAGCAACGATGATGTCTTTAGGGTGCTAAGAAGAAAGTTCAAAAGAAAAGAAAGGCAAATCATTTAGAGTCATAATTGTTTACCATCAATTGGGGCCATTATGACCATTCCTCGATAACGTTTTTTGTTCCCATGCACGTGTTGATGTGCAAATGGATTGTTTCCAATAATCTTTCTCTGAACAAGGGTATTTAAAATAACGGATTTTAAAGATACACTTGCAAACAATTCAATGATCCCAGAGTTGTTCATGTAACCAACATTGAAGGTGATGATATAAAAACAGACGCAAGCTTGAAAATTGTCGCTTCTGTGGTTGATTTGGTATCAATTATAGGTTGTTCTAACGATGAAGAAAAAACCAAATTAGTTTTATTTCAAGCTATCGGGGATAACAACCATTGAACCAGAAGTCGTTGTAGTTTTCCTCGATTACTCCTTTAAAAGATCGATTGTAAATGCTTATATAGATATTATATATATTTGACACCAGTACTTCTCTTGAATTGATTATCTTTGGTGATATATTGCCTACCTTGATTTAGAAATGATGAACGTCTTAGATGACATTGGAATCGAGGACAGTTCTTTGACTTCACCTTGAGTTTTGCTGGTTAGGAAACATTTAGGTACTTACCGAGACAGTTAGCCTTGGTAGGGATTACTTAGCAAGATTATACTGACAAACAAATAAAACATATGTATCTAAGTGTCATATGGTCAAAGATGTAACTTTGTTAACGCTGGTGACTTTAACACCAACAGCAGAGTTATGATATGCAAGCAAAAATGGTTTATAACAATGATAATAATATAATAATATAATAATATAATAAGCATTTACATAGCGCCCTATTTAATTTGTAACATTACTCTAAAGGTCTTGATAACAATCACAGATATGTCAAATGACAGTATAAATATTAACATATGGATAGTTAATGATTAAATACACGAGTGTACAATTTATTATCTACACACAGCCGAACAGCCAAAACATTTTATAACCTAAGCTCATACCGAACCCTTTCAACTTTTTAACTTCTGGTTTTCTGTATCAAAAACGTGAATCCTATTCGTTAACATCTATTTATGGTAACTAAAGACAATTTCACACACTCTTACTTAGACTTACTTCTTCATTTTTCCAGGGCCTAAACACATTGCAAACGCATCGGTGGATAATTTTGTTATTCTTTTATAATTTCAGCTTCCTTATTTCGAGCTGACTGGATGGTCACATCTTACTTCATCGGAATGTTGCAGGGCCATGATCGATCATTCCGTGATCATGGACAAATCTGCAGGTTTGTTACGAAAAATTCGGGGAATGATTAGATTCCAAACAATATCAATATATAAATGTATCTCTCGATACAAATTCATTATAAAATAAATTTGTAATTTTCAGTGTTTCTTTCGTCATTCGGCTGATATGAACACACGCTATTTATATGCGAGTTTAGATTTTAACTGATTCACAAACGTAGCATTGTTTCAAATTTATGAAGAACTAGAGAAGGAATGCTAGACATATGCCTCACATCAATAAACAATTAGATTTATGACATTAACCTGTCATAATTTACTGAAAATTGATTATGTGTAGACTATTCATTGGTTTGGGCAAAACAATACTTTGGTAAATTGCAAACATTATTGCAATTGATACATTTGTTAGTAATAGGACAAAGAGAAATAACACATAACTGTAAATATTTGACCAAACAATACATCAGTAAATTATAAAACCATTTATACCACTTCATTAACATAGTCGCTAAGTAAACACCTTAACAGGGACAGAGGACACATAAATAAAAAAGGCAATTGTAATGAACGTCGATATAAACTGACAGCAAATTCAGATGCTTCAGAAGGGAGCAAGTTTCCTGCAAACATATGGTACCCGGCATGTTGTCTCTTGTTAACATTAACGCATGCATGTTACCATTTACACACTAAGACACATCGAACAAGTCTGTAACATTGTAAAAGTCACCCGTCTACTTAATACATTTTTTTCCCCTTGTCTTTATCCAGAATACATGCCTCAACAAAAGATGGAAGTGATGATGGTAACAGGGACAGCAGAAGTGAGGCAGGATCAGACAGACCCAGGTTGGTTACATTGTAAATGTGCTTTATGACTGTTCTTAATTTTATTTTGTCAGCATAAGATATGCATTCACCGTCCTAAAGGATTGCCACCATCTAACGAAAGGATTACCACTACCGAAAGATGATGTTTGGATGTGGCTAGAATCAGTTCCGGATTATAATTTAAATATATAAAAAAAAACATTTAACCCAACACCTGATAGAGCAACCATTTAAATGTGTGTTGTTTTCTTTTTAAACGATGAATATAAATGCAATGGGTAACAGTCTTTAAATTTAGGTGTATACATCCCAAACATTGAATAATATTTCTTTTATATCCTGGAATGAACATTTAACATCATTTATTTTTCGGGTTATACAAGACGTGGCCTTGTGACGGATACAGGGCCGTTCACCAACTCCTGGTTAAAGAAGAGACGATCAGAGAAGAGAAATTGATTCTCTCTGCATTGTGATATCATTGTGTGCAATGACTAGTATACAAAGAGTTTAAACATCGACGAATGTAAAACGCATCATGGGTTACTTTTAGAAGCTTAAACAGCACTCAAATTATAAATCAAAGATAGATAAATTGTCGAACGTTACATGATCGAATTATCATTCCATTGTGTTCACATCTATTACAATAGTTTGGATAGTTCCCATACCACACGAGAGAGGAATAACTTCCTATTCTGAAAACCTGGGTGGTTTGGGAGGAAGCAGAACAATATACAACAACAACAACAGCACTTATGTCAACACATATTTACGAATGTATATTTCGTGACCCTGTTTTGTACGTACATTTCTAGCATGGTTACGTAACCGGGTACCACCTATAGCAATGCATGCTGTCATACAGAAATATGTACGTGTATCTTTGAATCGTGAAGACGCCCCTATGCCTCAAAAGTAATCTGAGATCACAGAGAAGAGGGGATACCTACTCCTATCAGACCAGTAGTGGCAGGGCGATCTCACTTTGATACACGCTAAGCTTTACGTAACTCTTACGAAGCCTTATCTACAGTAGATATTGGTAATGTATTTTCACGTGTGTGAGGTTCTCAGGAATCCATTACAGTAATGAGTATGGGACACATGGGCTAATTGTAACGTTTCTTTTTCATGTATTTATAATTTGACAATAATTTTCTGCAACGTAGTCTAGAGACCATGTGTATGAGAGGAGCGTTGCCCAACCGAGCTACTCGCTAAATACACATACTATCTATACAGATATAAATCATTACTCGTAAATCGATTTCCTCAATTTAAACATCAGATCATACGTCTGACCGAGCAATGTTGATATCTCGGTATGCTTACCAAGTTATTAGAATGTATCATATATAAATTTAGTTTGGAATTATTTTGATATTTGTAACGTTTCCAAAATCTCTCTAACAAAAACTAGATAACACTTTTTTTATTGTAGGATTCAAAATCTAAAAATGATAATTAAGTCACGTGAATCTCATTTATCCCGCGATCTGACCTTGGGATATGTGTAAGTGTTTGATGTTAAAATACGTTATCTCCGTAACAAAGTAACCAAGTGTACGTAATTATGTAATGTCTTACATACTATTATAAAAAAAATATATAAACATTCGGTAAATAACTACTTGAGCTATAACATCATTTATGAAGCCCAATTTATATATTTTTTCTATTTATCTTACAATCTCTATACTTAGATAAGTTTATTTAAGATTAATAATGTGTATGAATCGCAGATTTACTGATTTGACTTATTTGCAGTACGTGTACCACGTAATAACTATCTTTACTTTGAACCACACGACTGTTTTTTGCAACATGGTGTCATGTTTGAATGAGCAATCTATTTGTATTCACCTTTGTAGTTTTATGAAATTATCCATACTGTGCAATGGTATTATATGCGAGACAAAGACTGACGGCGTTTATTCTCCTTAACTTAGTATTTGTGAAGTGTCAGGAAGTGAGGGCATACTATTCAGAAATCGATATTGCAGCGAGATGCGTAGGACCTATACCAAAAGCGACGAATTCACTCACAACCTATAACAAACTCACAACTTCCGAGTTGACGGAATGTCTGATAAAGATATTTTTTTAATACATTCATAAAGTCACCTTTCATCATTGGAGAAGTATACACAGCGGTAGTTACCTTGACGGATTGTATGCAACATCGAGGTGTTATGATTTCATAGTCCCGTATTATTGGCCATTTCTACAAATTATTAAAGCATGAAATGTATCTTTGTGAAACGTTTTATATTTGTATATCCATAATTGGTTTGTTTGGGTTTGGTTTGTTGGTGTTTTAAGTCCTATTAACAGCTATGGTTATTTAAGAACGTGCCAGGTTTTGGTGGTGGAGGAAAACCGGAGTTCCCGGAGAAAAACCACCGACCAACGGCCAGTATATGGCGACTGCCCCACGTAGGTCTCGAACCCGCGACCCAGTGGTGGAGGGCTAAAGTGATCATGACGGTCAGACGCCTTAACCACTCGGCCACCGCAGCCCAAACATACTCATAAATATTTGATAAATAATATTCCTATTCTTAGGTACATGTAGGACCATACTGGTTCAGTCCATGTTAACATCCGCATGCTTTTTTTTTCTCTTGTACAACATAGGAGTTTGACATACAAACCAAACCTTATCAAAAGACCACCAGAGTTATGATATCACGTTAAAAGCTATGAAATTGCAGTCAGTTTCGTTTTTTAATTATATCAAAAGGAGACCACAAATGAACTTTCAGGTCTCTATATACAGGTTTGATTTTACCCCCGAAACAGTGGATTTCGTGTTACTTTTCTGAAATTTGAAACGGGTACCTGTCGAATGAATTAACCCACTAGTATGTAATGGCTACGCCAATTTTAATGTAAGTATGGTGTTTTTTTTTGTTTTTTTTTTTTAAATTTCATTTTGAATTTAAAGTCACATAAACGCAGTTTGCACTTGCAGCCATAGATTCGGGCTAACAATGCGGTTATTTTTCACTATGTTGACAAACATACTCAAGGACAAATTTTATCATTTTAAAATTGATAATTTTTAATTATCATTAACATATTTGTATTCCAATATTTCAAAAGGGTCTCTAAAATAAAATGTCTGAACATATCGCATGAAATAAAAAGGCAATTAAATCATATATAAGATCTCGGTCTTTTCTAAGCAAATACGGACATTGCGGTGCTATAATTACTGCAAAACATCGGGTGTGTTCCAAAGGCATATTTTCATTTCTTTCATATCAACACTTTCTGTTCCATTAATTCCATTACTATTCCCTATTCCAGAATCAAATTATCACACAAATGTAGTGATATTTCGTTTATATTAACATAATGTTTTATATTTACCAGGTTTCTATATAATTCCAATACTGTGGTTCCGAAAAAGAGGCCAAACATACCGACTATCCTGATTGATGATAAAAGAAGTAAACTTCAGTTCCCGAATAAGGTTTGCAGGTCTAGGGATATCAAAACGAAATTACCTTGCCGTTTCCCACAACATGGTAACATGAAGCGGCTAATAAATGGTATTTGCAGGATCTGGGATCTTCACATTAAGGACAACAATATACATCTTAATTAATATACTGCTCTAACAGCAACACAATTTAGCTTTGTATTTTCGTTTTGATTAATAACTTGTCCGTGGCACTTTCCTACACTTTTAATGAATCAATGACCGATTGAGGTGAAAGTATGTCTGACCTACAAGTTCATTTCTACTAAATGAAAATATGAAATGGTAAACTTTTGGGTCCACCAAAGGTAAATGACCTTAGCTGCTTCCAGGGCATGTTCCCTTCCTAATGCACAACTCCAAAATAAGCGAAAACAAACTTCATGCTGTAAAGTTGCGTCTTAGAAGTCAAGACCACTGAAGGTCAACTCTATAAAAAACTGTGTAAATCTCAGTGTTTTTAATACAGCGTACACTCTCATACGAAAACGATCTTCGAGGTGACAGCGTTCATCGTTACACATTCGCAAGGAATGCACAGGAATGTTGTCCTTTATTGTTATGGTAATCAGTGGACATTTGCATATCTATTTGATTGATTTTAAACCATTAAAGTCACCAAACCGTTCGATTTTGTACAATAATCATTAATATTAGAATTCAAGGAGAGAAAATATTTAATCCGCATAGAAAATCATGTTTTAAAGAAAGAGCTAGACATATTTTCTTTTGTGAACTTGTTTTTCTTGGATATTTACCAAAGTTTAACGGCCTGTTCATGACAACAAACATTCTTTTACATGGATTATAAATGTAAATTTGAAAAAACCCGTGCATAGTGTACACTGTTGCACATGTCATAATTGCTATTTAATGAGCTAACAACGTTATTGAATATCGTATGATTCAACACGTTCGTGGATTAACACAAATACCAGGCGACTACATAAATTAAAGCTCTTTAAGAATTCTTAATAAACAAATACCGAACTGTACTGATGTGTATATCCGTAACATATACATGATAAAAACGGTCACTGGCGAAATGCTCAATAGACTTATGAAGGTCGCTTGTACCATACATTTAATGAAAATCTAATTAGGAGTACACAAACCTATGCAATTGTTTCTTAAAATAAAGTGATTTAAATCTTCAAATTGTGTTGTACCGATTCCGCAGGCATTTGCATATACTAGTTCAAAATCATTTAGATTTCAAGAGTATTATAATTGAATCTGTAATAGCGATTATGACTGTATTGAACATTTGTTTAGGGTTATCATTAGAACTAAAGTTGTACAAATTGATAATAACTAGATTTTCTCTTCAAATCCATACGTACTAGATTTGCCATGAACCTGTCTGACTTTACAAGTTCATTGTGTCTAGATTTTACCATACACATCCCTCATGATTGTATTGAACATACAAATATATTATAACTAGATTTGACCATCACAAATCGATTATAATTAAATTTGACCATATACATCCTTCATAATTGTATTTAAAATACAAATCCATTATAATTAGATTTGACCATACAAATCCATTATAACTAGATTTGACCATACAAATCCATTATAACTAGATTTGACCATAAAAATCCATTATAACTACAATAATCTAGATTACACCTTGCAAATCCATTATACATGTAACTAGAGTTCACCATACAGATCCATTATAACTAGATTTGACAATACAAATCCATTATAACTAGATTTGACAATACAAATCCATTACGACTAGATTTGACCCTACCAATCCACAACAAATATATTTATCAATAGATTATCTGACTGTTCAAAGCCATAAGTACACGATTTTGAGAATCCAAAACAAGTTATTATGAGTTTTGTTATTAAAATGTGATTTCCCAGTATAAATATAGAATTACGAGATTTAAATACTAGTATCCAAATTCATAATTAACTAGGACCGGCTTCAAAACCACAATGACTATATTTGACCGTACAACGCCTGAATATCCATACACAATGCACTTCAAAATTCAAACCCATAAAAATGAGATTCTTCTGTAAATGTGAATATCTCTGTATTTCATTGAAAAACATTTATAAGAAACAGCATTATCAGACCTAAATTATCTGTACAATACCATAACAAAATGTTACCGTACCTACTCTTGATAACGATAGTTGACTGAAAAAAAATCATTAATATCTTTTTTATATGTTACAGAGTACTAATATCTAGGTTAATTAGATTTTACCATATACATTCATAACAATTAGATTTGATTGAGCAAATCATCCATAACTAAAAATGATTGAAGAGATGTATATATAGATATCACATTATAGATTTATGATAACTAGACTTGATTTACAAATTTGATTTACTAGATTTCTTATTCTGTGATAACGAAATTTTAATATTGATTCAATAATATAAAAATAAAACCATTTCAGTTTTACCGTTTCATGTATCAAAGAATGCGTTTGATATATATATTCTGTGATAAATAAAAGTTTTAAACCGCTACAAAACAGTTGTCCTCTCACTAAGGTTCGTATAATTGTGTTAATTGCCAATGTATAATGAGAAAATATAATAAACGTATACAGCCGAGGAAAATGGTCCTTTGAAATATCTCAGGACATATGTGAAAAAACTAAGTATTTCGAGCTCATAAAATCCAAACACAATGTATTTTCAAAATATATTTTACGACAGAAAACATTTAGCTTTTGTTACAATCATTTAAGTTACTTCAAAATTTATCTGCGCAAAGATATGACTATAACAAAAGCTCCTTCCAGGAGGTAACTCGCTTTCTTAATTATTTGCACTCATCACTCGCTCGCTCTATGTCTTTCCTTAGATTATATTTTCAAGAAGATGCCTATCTCAGGAAAACTATGTTCAAATTTATCTTTGTTTAAGTGTCTTACGTGCAAAGCAGAATTAATGTACCATTAATATAAACAAATCGAAACCTTTTATGCGAACTTCCTGTCAGTAATTTGCATCAAATTCGGTTCAGTTTGTGTCACGAAGAAGCCCAGTAACATTGTTATAGTTATCTAGATATTATATCGATAGCCATTGTGCTCATGACTGGTATTGGTAACATATTGTTGTTATACCAAATAATGTTATTCACATAGTTGGCATCCTGCATACGGAGCTCTGTAAACAATTGCAGTTTGCTTAAATAGAAATTAAATTGAAATCCATATATCAATTAAATGTGCTCATTTTCGTTACGGAATATATGATAAAAGTCCTACAAACAAACAATATGCATAATAACGTGTGTGGGTTCTGCGATGACAGAACATTCGTTTCAAGAGACTTTGTCTGTTAAAAAGAAGAAAGAAATGATTCTAATTCAAATATTGTCTTGTCAATTTAAGCGATAGGAACAAAATTATGTTTACAGTTGACGTTAGAATATGTCCTCAATTGTCGTGGTTAGTAGTGTACCTGTTTTTTGTGTGCCCTTAATATATCTGGTTTACTGTATTGCTGCTTACACGTTTTATGGTATGTTTATGATTTCTATTAATATGACTTGAATAGGATGTTGCCTTTTCTCTCACTACCAAGCATTTTATGACTTTCTATAGAGTACACGAGCACTTTTATTTATCAAGATAGTAAAGNACATATTAAAGAGTAAATAACATTCTTAGAATTACAGTTAATGTCTTATTTAATTTCTATCTTGGAACCATTTGCAAAAACTTAGTCTTTACATTAGGTTGTCCTTTACAGTTTATAATCTTCTTCTTATCAAAAATACACTTCGTGTTCTCACTGTTTTTCATAACATTTACAAAATGTTTAACGACAGGAAACATATTAAAATTATTTGGATTGTAAGTAGTAACAAATGGTATGATATCAGCATCTTTGGTGTTAGCTCTTTCTAAATTAACACTGACAGGGCCTTTCTTTTTAGCTCTTTGTATGGCGTTTAGTATCACTTCAGCAGGATAACGTTTGCTTTTAAGATAAAGTTTCAAATCGTCCAATCTATCTTCTAATATTTTTTTATCGCTAACAACCGTGACTAATTTCGATGCTAAACCATATGGAATGTTAAGCTTAGTGTATTTAGCATGATTTGAAAAGAAATCCAAATAATTGTGAGAATCTGTAGGTTTACAATATATATCGCTAACAATATTTTGTCCTTTAATTTCTACAAAAATATCCAAGAAAGGTATTCCTTTTTCACTTAACTCCGATTAGTTTCTTCTAATCATTAAATAGTGATATATATATATATTTGTAGGTGCCCCATATACATCCGCCTTTCAGAAAATACAAACAGAATATTGTATATTCTTTAAATTCTATGCTGTTTACTTATTGTTAATCATCATAATATATTATTGGCGTGTCGCATGCATTATATATAATGGGTATATTGTGTTGTAGATTCAATTGGTGTCACTTATTGTTGTTCTGAAACTTGTATGAATTGTGTGTTATACGATGATGAAATGTTCGGTTTTGTTGTTTGTGACTGCAATTTAGTTTCAACTATTTGAAATTTTGCATATTTTTTTTTTAATTGGTGTTTACATATTTATATGCTGCAAGAAAAAATATATTATTTACATTTAATAATAATGGAAATAGACTTTGCTGAATGTATATTTAAACAGCTTTACCTGCAAACACATTTTCATCGCATTTTTGAAGGAGGATATCAAAAGTTTGCCAAATTATGACACATTTTGCATAATATACATTACTTAATAATTCAAGTGAAGAAAAAGTTTACAGCAAGCAACTTTGACATCAACTACAGATATCAAACAACAAGTTGAAGAATATTTCTAATATCAGCTATCCAAAGCATGACAATCACTCTTAATTACATTTGCATCGGTTATTCCTTAGTCTAACTGCCACAGCGTAAAACATACGAAACCATCTATCAGCAATAAATGAAATTGTTTACGTCATATAGTGCGAAATGTTTATACTAAAATAATCTGGATTCGGTTTATAGTAAGATTGGCATTTTTGCTGACAAAGTTCAGACTAATAAGTTCTGCTATGTTTACACGGTAAATCAGTATAAACAAACCGAATGTGTCGATTTACTGCCAATGACTACAGATCGTTTATGTGCTGTATACATGGCTTTGGCGTTCGGCGAAGATAGAGTCCAGTGGAATCGATACCGTTTGATGTATACATGCCGACATGGTTCCATGTTCCAGTCTGAAATTTACACACAGTGTCAATCTTATGGTTGTCATCGCTACCATCCATCATTGCTGTCCATTTACGGCCAGTCGGAGCACGTGATTGGCAGGGAAACATACATTCAGATAGGGCGGTTGGATTTTAACTAAACTTAATTGTTGTGTGTTACTTTAAATACGTGAGGCTGTCTAGGGGTGAGGCTCGATATTGAGTCGATGTGGACTTTGGAATAACGTGAATTATATAAATATATTAACAGAAATGTGAACTGATAAAGAAAACTAGAAGAAACGACAATCTAAATTTGTATCCATTCAATAGTTCAACAATTTAGACAATAGGGTGACAAATTTCACGTCTAGTATTTCCCCTTATTTATGCGACTGCTTATGTTACAATGACCTATCGTCAATAACAAATATATATTTCATGTTTTAACGGCCAATGCAACTGGAATACCATAACATAAATAACTCCTTAACATGTTGAACGATTTTTATTCGCAATAATGCAATATTTTATTGCGGATGGTATCTTACGAATAAAGTGTTTTCTCTCTGTTTATGCACATTAAATTTGTTTACGAACTTTTAATATCGGTTGTCATTCAGCAGAAATGACACTATTAGTTTAGGGTCGAGAGTCCTTGGTGCGTTTAAATGTCCTCGAAGTGTTCCTCAAGTACATGCATTCATATGGCTTCTGTGTAAAATTGGTACTTTTATTTGCCTTCTTACTTTTGTTACAACCGTAGAACCTTTTGGGTACAAGAACACACCAAAATATAAAAACTTGAGTTTTTTGTCGGTCTGTGTCATCTTTTCCATTTCAGTGTTAAGTAACGGGTATGTCTGTAGGTCTCCTAATCTAATAACTATATTGCATTTGAAATAGTTTTTTTTATTTACTGTCTATCCGTGAACCGATAACATACAAATTTACCTAAACATGTGAAGGAAAATGCTCTAGGCAGGCAGCTTGCTTTAAGTAGGATTACTTCTCCGTCTTATGCAGCTATATATCAACTGATATGTATACCTAGTAGTTTCTTCTAATCAATAAATAGTGAAATATACATTTTAATTCGTTGGACTGTTGAAACTGATGATTTATTTTAGAAAATGTACATATGTGTTGTTATATTATATATTGTGTTTAGCTATTTTTAACGGAGATTTCAAACAGAATTACCACACTGTACACCCTTTGTAAATAAGGAATTATTTTCCTATAGTTGATAGTTGATAGATAAATTAGTATCTATTGTGTACACATATTTATAAGGCAGAAGTATAACTAAAAGGATTTATTCTTTATCAACATTGGTGTCAAATCATTTCCATGAGAACGTTTAACATGTTTTGGTATATAAAAACACCAATATAACGCTCACACAATTATTACAGGCGCTGTAAACATAAAAAGCATTAAAATCAGATGTCACAAAAAGCTATAGAACTTGCTTAAATGCTTTTGTAATTGTGAAAAAAAACAATTCTCTCCTCCTTTTTTATTGTAGGATAAATGAATATTGTTTTGACCACTGCCATTTGTTATTTGTAATGAAACACAGAACTAAATTGGCATGACGAAATAATTTGATATTAACTTCAGAAAACAGTATTAAGCGTGAAATATTACACAAAAACTGGTCAAGAAGTGTCTTAGTGGGTATCACAATTGTGTACCGCATTTACTATTAAGATGCGCTTTTGAAACAGATGAGCTGAAAGATTTGATGAAATAGAAATATCTTGAGCTTGAATGTGAGATTTGAAATAATATAATGGTTTGACTGCATGAAAATCACTCCATTTCCACATGAAGAAGCAATACACCGTATCTCCTTACAAAGTCTTGACCAGCCAGATCACAGCAGCTGTAACCGTTAAAATGTACTGGTCAGGCTGTCCCCCTCCACACCCTCCTCATTTCACAGGCCACTGTGATCCTTCATTAGAGTGGTCGACCTTTCAAGAAGTACAGCTAATGAAACAACAGCCCTGTGAGGTTGAGGAATGGGTGGTATCTCTCCAACAGACATCTGGGCCTCCTTGTGGCTCGAACTGTCTCGTCATTTCATGGAGATCCTGTATAATGTTCAGAGACGTGTGCGGGACAGCGGTCGCTATAGTACATCCAGGCTCCACAATTACACTCAAGTTTTACAACGTTATGCCATCGTAATAGTTCTGTTATAAAACCATTTTGTTGCGTAATGAACTTGAACCGTTCGAAATGTAACTCAGTTTGTTTCATGCTACATCATATTTACTGCTCCTTATATCATTTGCTGCTCACTAATGCACATTTCGTTACGGTTAGGAATGTTTTAAAAAAGATTTTTGATTCTCCTCTTTTTTCTCCCCCATTCCTTTTAAAACATTTTATTAAGAAATATACATGTTTTTGCTTACATATTTTCAGAAATTGAAATGCAGTTCAAATCATGTCAACTTCAGTGCTCAATTTTATTATATTATTGCTTTATTATAACAGGTTTCATGAAAATAAAAATTAATTAACATTAGAATTATAAGACCATTAAACAAGTTTACACTAAATGCAGGCTAATTTTCAGCAGTTCAGATAACGGCTTGTTGTCCATAGTGTGTAGCGCAACATCATAATGTTAGTATCTGTTGTGCCGGGTTTTTTTTGTTGAGAAAGAATTTTACTTTTTAGTAATCGACCTACATTACAATTGTATTTAAAATAAAAACGAACGAATGATGATGTTAAATCAATGTTCAATGTTTGAAATAAATACAACCGCATCATTTTTGCATATCTGTCACCAACCAGGTATTTTGGTTTAGTTCCTAATCAAATTTCCGCGCCTTTTTTTAATTAATTAATATATTTTTGAGTGAACAGTTTTGAAAATGGATCTTATACTAAAAAATGACACTACAAAAGCAGTTACATGGAAAACTATTATTACATTTGTATCTAAGTTTCATAAAATTAGCATATGCCCAATAACATGTTAATGTATAAAAAGAGACATTTTTTTCTGCTGTAGAGATTTGCTTAAGAGCGTTAGTAAGTAGCAATTGGAAATTGTTTGCTATAAAGTGCATTATAAATCATTGATATTTTCATGCCATATTATATCAATATTTTCTCTATTTAATTGATGACAGTTTTGCACTATACCTTCCATTAATTATATTTCCATACAAGCTACACCTAAAACTCACACTATCATGTAAACAATTTAAAGGTTAAAAATCAATGATAATATACACAGTGCGAACAGCAGACTATATATATATATATATAAATAATTTTTAAAACACAAACTATAAGTTATTTAACAATGCCTTGTGTATAAGTATTATGAAGTAATTAACTACAATCCTGATCCAATTTACTTATATTCTATGTTGGATGCATCATCGGTATCATTAATGATGCTAGTTTGTTGCACTTATCCCTAAAAAGGTTATACAAATGAGATAAATTTAGAACCGCAGGTTGATTTAATACTTTTGTTAGCTTAACGTTTTTTCTCTCTAATCATTGACGTACTAATAATACTTGTAATTTTCAAATATATTACTACCTGCTTATACCCATAGCAAACCTACTTTAACCATAACAGATTTGATTATCATATTAAATATAACGGTATCGTTTATATATGTCTGCGTCACTAAAATGCATGCAGTAATGGCGGTTGAGAACAACAACAATGCACACTTTTCGTGAACTCATCAATCAAAAACACAAACATCAACTTCATGAAATATGTTTTACCGCTTAACTGGATCCCTTTACTTAATAAACGTATCGGGGCTTAACAGACAGCAAAACTACTATTTATGTGTGTTCAAATCGGATTAATATAAGATCCAGTTAACAATTCATGTCCTATTTAAATAGTTGATAATTGTCTATCATTGTTTCACGTGCAATTAACCTCTTATAATCTTTTGTAGTGCTAACCGTTGACTAATTCATTGACCAATTACACTATGTTGACAATACAGTATGGGGAACCAACAGTTATAGCCATCACAGACGTTGGTATATCATTGTAAAGGATACCGAAAATAATACCCTTGTTTTGTGGAATATAATATTTGAACTGTGCAATATTCTGTGATCCGTGAACATGTTTAGCTACTTGAAGTAATTATTGATTTTTGTATACGCACTATGTGATTCTTTGTGAATTAGTAAATAAGTTAAATTGGATATTACTAATGACTAAATATAAAACTTGTACTTTGTGATAATTTTGTTATACACACTATAAGCAGCAAAGTAGTAATGACTGAATATATATGTGTACATTTCAATTTGCATAGTAATAATGGTTGTATATATACCTGTTCATTGCGATGTTTTGTTATTTTGTATATATGTTAACCTACAGACTAATGATACACTACGTGTATACAAAGAGATTAGCACTAAATCTACCCATGATTACACGTATTTTATGATGCTTTGTCAGATAGAAACGAAACAATTACTCCTTAACAACCCTGTCTCGGTAAACGAACACGAACGTTTAAGAATGGATTATAGATAATAAAACATATAATGTTATCGTTTGAAGTGGGCATCACCCTGGCTTAGGTATACTATGTATACACATACTTGTTATATATATCTTAATCAATCAAGCAAGAATAAGATTTTGTTCCCCCTTCAGTACTGCACACGATGTCGTGTAATTATGAAAATAGGGACCTTGTCATTGTTTGAAAATAAGGTTGTGTAGAGACTATGATTAGATTGGATTGATTGGAAATAGTCATAACAGTTAAGTAGGAAGAAAACATGCAGACAAATCAATTGTTTGTTTTCCTTGATAATTAAAACATTGTTTTTTTTCTAACTCATTAGAGACCCAAAAAGTTAAGACAAAATATATAATATTAAAAAGTTGATGTCAACCATAATTAGGTACACAATCAGCGTGTGGTTATAGGACATACACAATGTAATATGATATGAATATTGTAATTCACACCTTATTTATGTTTGCTGGGATAGGCTAATACAACATCAATTTGAAATAGCAATGGAATTAACATTACATCAAACAAATATATTTCAAAAATAATAAGTGGGATAAAATCGAAAGTAATTATTGAATCCAATTATAGCAACATACATTGAAATATCTACCAGTTTCTCTAATAATGATATAAATAATGCATGCTATTTACTCAACGTATGTTAGTATATCATTTAATTAACATTCTGAACGCTACCGTAAACTCCAAGACACTGACGACTGATCAACAATGTCACCGTCTATAGTTGAAGCAGGTGAGATTATAATAGAGAATTGCAAAATGGCTACTCACATAAATGTATTGAAAACTGTTTTACTTCAAAAGTGAAACCCTTAAATTGAACAGTTTGTCTGATCTTAATGTGCTCAAACGCTTGATTCTTTTCCATTCATTGAGAAGAACGGAAATTATTTCTGTGTAAGGTTGTGTATCTTTGTGTGGTACGTATACTTTTAGTTTACCATGCTTCAATGTAAATAAACAAAGGAAATAAAATATTGATTTGAACACACGTTATATAGCATATCATGAAAATGAAATAAAATAAAATATTGAATCTGGGTACTTTCTAACACTCGAGCTCTTATAATGGAAATGGTAATTAACATGCAAATTTTCTTTTAATTTTGAAATAATAACAATGCAACAGTTTAACAAACATCTTCTAGCAAACATTCTTAGCATAATACAGTTAAAGGGTGAACATAAATCAACGTGAGGTATTTAAATAAGTATTATCTTATTTTACAATAGCAGTAATAATACCTATAGACGTTGCTTGGCAGTTTTACAATATGTTGTTATTTGATATAAGTGCACCCAGCCTCAGTACCTCTCGCCTTCCACACACACGCTTCAGTGATAGGTACACGGCCGCTCACTGTTGATTTTCTCAGCCTATTGGGGGGACAGTGTTCGCTCATCCTCAGCACGCGGAGTTGTATTGCTGGGTCACGTGACCCATCTCTCCAACAGAGGGCTATGACATCTACGATAGCCGGCTAGTTTATGACCACGGTGGATCTCTACCACCCAAAGAAGCACTCGTCTGTCTTGTCATCGGCGAAAGGTAATATTTTCCTCTCTACATCATAGTGGATAAGATCGTGTTTTATCGTTAATTCGTGTATTCTATTACAAATTGTCTATGTGTTTCCTTGGCGGGATGGGCGATGGCCTGTCCCGTTATGGATGCAATTAGGCCCCTTCACCTATAATACCTACTGTGGTTATTTAAGACAAACAATTTAAGGTTGACACAGCCATGCCCGAGGTGATTATTTTCTGAGCCATTATTTATATCTTTATCGCCAAAGAAGATATTCTATCGGCGCGTTGGTATTAATGATTATACAAACGAGATTGTAATTATAATGGCCTTTTTAATGACATGTCGTGTCTGTTTACAAACACAGGGGTCGTAAATAAACCATTAGCACAAAACATTTACCCTCCCATCTATTTAATAATAGTGAAGTAATGCAGATTCCCTGTATTTTGATGTTCGACTTTCATCGATGAGGATGCTGGAAAGTTTTACCCCTGGTTTTAACCATTTTTCATGGATATATTTCTATTCGTAAGGTATTTTCTCTGTGATTCACTGGAGTAACCTAAACGTGACAAGCTGTTTGATGGCTTTAACTGAACATCTTATGTGTCAAACTTGTGTGTAACAGTAAATACAACTGTTTATAACATTACTATACTATATTTCTATATATATGTGGTAGAAACGATCTGCGGATGTTTGTCATATCGGTAATTTTAATTTACGTTTTAAGTAAAAACATTTCGTTAATAACTAGTAAAATATGATTGACACTACATGAAAATGAATATAATAATAATATATTTATATGATTCAATAACAGTGTTAAATTTATAGTATTTATAATGCTTATTTAAATGATAAACTGCGCTGCAGGCTTAGGTTAGTAATGCTACTGTGTTAACTAAAATATCCTAAAAACGTGTAAATGACAATATTGTATGTATTTAATTCCGTTCTGAGTAATTAAATGCACGGTAAATGTATATATATAATGCAACATGCATAAGTTAATATCTCCATTACATTCTAAAACAATTTCCACAAACTTGTGTTTGTGTTTCTCTGCTGCGTCGTATATAAATCTATCAACAGTGTCTAAACCACAGTCACCTTTGCGTGCAGCTGTCAGTTATTATTAAATTGTATACGGCATTTCATTGTAAAACTAATTAAATACTGACATTAATAGACGTGTAATATTAACATTGTAAATCCTCATTGTATTTTTATATTTCGTTAACGTTTTATTGCGTTACTTATACAGCTCTATTATGACGTAAATTTAATTGTTCCTGACATCTACTCAAACATTTTTGTGTTAAAGACTGCTGACGGAGTACATATTTCGTCAGTGTTGTGTTCTTTCAAGAAACAATCCATACGACTGCACTTCCTCTTAGTCGCCATCTGGAACGAGATGAAGAAAAGGGTAAAAGGGGTCAGGTCCTTCCTCACGTTACACTGCAATTCGTTTTGTCGAAAAAAATGTGCATATTATTAGTTAATTAATCATTATGCTGAAATAGACAATCATAAAACATGTAACTGATATGTAGAATCTGGATATTTCTTAAAAAATCGTATATAAAACAAAATATAATGTTTAAACTGCTGATTCAAACTCCGGTGTTGAGGTCGTTAAAAACCGTTTTAAACTATTTCTAAATCTTTTCCTGACATATTTTGTCCTGATCTAAAATTAAAGTGAACTGGATGGCCCTGTATCGGTTGTGAATTGTTATAACACAGGGCTAATGTATTTAAACTTCGCAACCCATGAACCCGGGTCTTATTCAATTAACACTAGGCTCCAGATGTGTATTCTCGACAGAAATTCACACATGTATTGATAAACCATTAATCAACGGAAACCTTTAACAAATCTGCTCTAATTGAGGATGCCAACTTAACAATGATGTCTATTTCATTCATAGCAGGTATATGTTTTTTATCAATTGAATATGTTACAGAATCGAATATTTAGTTTTTTCTACATTGAATTCTATATTTTGGATACTTCTTCATTAGAAATCTGACACATTAAGTAACAATGTAACTGATAGATCTATAAATAGGTTTATTCATTTAAACGTGTCCAAGTAGAATAATTTGTAACACTGCTGTGTGATTTTGTGATGTACATTTAATAAATGCAGTTAGTTTCATCAAAAGTACATACATATGTTAAAAGAATGAAAACAATTGATGGTTTATCTGTACATGCAGGTTGAATTCGTCGTTTTAATAAGAATCATGACGTATTTTAATAATTATATAGCTGGTCAATTTATAAACTGATATATTAATTTGACTCTATCCATATTTCGTGCTCGGGAGTTTTGTTATTTAGTACAGGTATGTTGTGTCATCACAAATATATACCTTAGTAAAAGTGAAAGAGATGATATTTATCTGTAAGTTGAAATCAGACCTATTTACCTATCATTTATGTTAGCGTACCTAATCGTCCTCTCTCCCCTGTGCTATTTCGGACTGGCCTTGTACGTATTTGTCTGTTTACGGACAATGACTTTCACAGTCTCCAACGTAATCACGATTGCTATTTTGTGCCTCTGGGTATTGTGGTTTTTCGGAACTTTGAAGTATTATTAAATATTTAGATGGAGGTGTCCTTCCCCGACACATCGCTTCGGTCAGCTCAAGTGGTCAGATAAAGCGAAACACCGCGGGCCGTATTCAGTCACGCGAGGGGTCAGTTTTTGTCCTTTTGTTATCTTAAAAGCAATAGTACGTGAATAGATAAAACATACCCCGGTCAAGAGTCGTGATCACTCAAGAGCGAATTTATTTTTCGGACAATACTACGGCCAACTGTGTTATCGTATGGTCACTTTTAGCCAAGAGTGACCATTGAAAATTGACTTTTTCGGCACAGGAAATAGACTTGCAACTAAAGGATAGTATTACTCAATATTTAGATTGATTCTAGATTCGAAAAGAATCGGAGACTGAACATCAAACGTGTTATTTTCTATTTTAAAATGAACCTTTTCATTGACGTCTCCGTATTTTCGTTAAGAATAAAGTTGGGTGTCTTCCTGTGTAACCACTCCTTACTTATTTTCTCATTCATCATTTCCTGAGGAACTGTTGATACCGTGAGACATAATTATTTGTCAGTTTTAAATCTAAGACTTTCATTAAATTCAAATCAAATTAAATTTCTGAATACGTTGTACTTTAGTGGGCGTAATTATAAATATTGATCGTTTGTTACGAATTATTTGTTAAGTAATGCATTTGAAACGAAACATCTTGTTTTTTAATTGATTATAACGCCAGGGATTTCGAGACTGACGCGGAAGCTAAACATAAACACCAAGAATATTCAGTTTAAGCCGAGAATCATGGACGTAATACGCAAGGTACATGTGTATAGATGGGTATATATGTATACATGTATACTGCATATGTCGACATATCTAATTCACAATAATTAGTAGCAATATTAATGTATAATGATCTGTATATTTACTATGAAATTTGCATATTGAGTTCTCATAGAATTTATTCTTGAGATTAGATATAACATGTATTAAAGGTTGTAAGTATTATCAGACTAAAATGATTATTGATATAAATTGACTTTTAGCGTTAATTTTCAGTGTGAAACACATACAATACTTTCGGATGAAGTACGAAAATAATTTCTAACCTAATATTTTAATATTGTAGTAAAAATATTGATTTAAACATATTTTGTTGCAAATAAATATTTACAAAATAATTGGACACAAGCTCTGACAACTTATCACTGTCCTTTTCTTCAAAATTCAAGAATATAGACTATTACTCGATAAGGCAATTTACGCAGCATACATATAAATGATATTTTTATACAATGTATGGTAATAAAAAAGTGGAAGGAAGGAAAAACGGAGGAGAGACACGAAGTAAAGAGTAGAACAAGTAGAGTCACAGAAAAAAAGAGAGATAGAAAAAGTTTGAGAATTAGGACACTTATCAGTAATTAAATGTGAAGAAAACTTTTTTTCTAAAGTAAAACTGAAAGTTTATATATCTTATCGACGTTTAGGATTACAAAACATCCGATAATAATTTCAGCCATTAATCATTAAACCGCCGTGTGTACATTCACAACAGAAATGATTTACAGTGTTTAGAAATTCAAAATTACAAACTTTGTCAATATGTTGATTCTTAATACCACAATCTACTCTTTGAAAAATGTCTTTATTCATTTCAGGATGTAAACTAATAGCACTGGTAACACATGTTTCCTATAACATAAACAATGAAAACAATCAATATTTTGACAAAAGTCATATTACTATAACTGTGTTATTTTCATTTTAGAACATAACTGGTTATACATTATGGAATACTGGTTGTATAAGCTTTATGTACCAAAAACAATTATTTTTCATGTTTTTAAATTGACAGAAACAATATATTTAATATAAATACCTCGCTGTACATGTATATTTATTAATTTTAACATATAGAAATGAAATAAGGTATAAAATACTTGTAGTATGTGTAAATAAAAAATGTCATTGAAATTTATCATAATTAAAAACAAACAATAATTTCATTTTAGGGTACAAACAGTATAAATTTGGTAATACTTAGGACAATCTTCAGTTAACCTGAAAATAAATCAAATAATTGTTTGACAGAAACGTATCAAAATGAATACAACCAGTATTGCCAATACGGCCTGATGATAAAATATGAATATCAAATTTTGGTTTTGATCTAACGTTCAGTTTTCATCTTTGACAGTTGATTAGGAAAAATAATATTTAGATTTGTTTCTATTTATTGACATTTTTTGTCAGCATTTCGTCTTAATACTGCAGTCAAAAGGACTCTGGTACATGATGTATGATGATCGTAGAGACACGTACTGTACACCAAGTTGGATCATACAAATAAACCTCGCTGACGCCCAGTCAAGATCAGACAAGAAAATACAATTAATTATTCATACTTGTCTTAATTCAATAGCAGCTTTTCGCTTTAATCCGGTTAATTTTGATAGAGAATTTTGAAAATTTGAGAGAGCTGATTGGCGATAGCAGTCTTTGTAAGGTCTTTTAGTATGACTGCTGAGGCTGGGACGGACCAGCGATTACAGCGGTAGACAACCTCCCATTTATCATTTTAGACAAAATCAAAGTCACAACCGCAATTTTCTCATTTGGGTGTTTAAACATGTTGGCAGGTGCACGGAGCTATATCAACTCGAAAACCTCAGATATTCATTAATTCTCCAGGCCCTAGATACTGCAATTAATACAGGCGTAGAATCGTCCTGCTTTATTGCTAACCCAGATAACACACAAGTCTAATCTTGTGTGTTGGTTGTGGACGAGTAGGAGGAGGAGGAGGGACAGGCCATTCTGACTAAGAATGACTGGTGATACTCGCCAAATCGCGATCAAGTTTTGCAAACAGCTCAACAACGAGCGAAACGAAAAAACGGTCAACGATTGAGACCATTAAACGTTATCTAAATTCTACTCAAAACCCGACAACTGGTTTCTAAGATTGGATTTTTTTGAGTGTGTTTGCTATATTTAGCTTGTAGTCATCAAATCTACATTGGGAATTATATGACACTGTCTATGAAGGGTAACAAAACAGACGTTTGAGCGTCTACCCAGGATTCCGTTGTGCTAAATATAATATTGTATTGATAAAACTTATCGAATTGTGTCGTTGCACTTAGATGCTGAATATAAGTTTGTATAAAAGATAAAGGAAGCAGAGGTTGTGATGACGTAATGGTAGTATACTATTGTGTAACGTTGATTTTGGAACCTTAATTAACTCAGTTTACAACAGAGAAAATGATTCTGTACAGACGATCTGTGTCCGGTGCAAGGAGGCTTTGTCGAGATCACAAATCTAGTGACGTCATCACTGGTGTCCCCACATAGGGAGGAGGCAACTTGACTTTCTTCTTACTTTAACGTAGTGTGTCCACCTTCATTAGATTGGAAACGGTTGAATTATATAAAACAGTGTGAACAGGACGGAACGACAATCAGCAGATCGCGAGATAAACACTATACCTTGTAATTAAATGATGATCGAAGTAACGATAATTCTGTGTTGACTCATCAAACGGAAACAATGAAACTCCTTCATCATTTGTATAGGACGTCTTTACTTAAACAGGATACAGTTTGAGAATGCTTAATGTAAAACAAAATCTGCAAAAATCAATGCGCGTTATCCCTTCATGCAAAAAATAGCATAAAGCAAAAATGTAAACAAATACTTTCAGGCGTCAAAGGCCTTATTGTGAAAATAGCATTGTTTTATATATATAGAGGGTCAGCAGTATACTTCTCACCTCCTTATATAAAAAAAAGAATTAAATGAAATTGGTACACACCGAATTTTTAGAATGTCAGTAACAGGACAAGATGCCTTAATATAGTCAAAATCATGGTTGCGTTTGTGAAAGGGGAACGAGGGCAAAGTATGTAAATTTATTGACACGCTCAGGAAACAACTTACATTTACCAGCATGATTAAGAGCGTATAGTGTGAAAATATAAAGATTTTGTTTAGAAACACAAGAATAAGATTGAAACATTTTCCTAACAGAACTGCAAGTTAAAATCGTAAAACTGAAAACCTGAGAAAACGGCATTTATGTAAGACTTTGGATTATTATGTGTCGGATAAAAAGCGAAAGTCTTTTAAAACAACTTTTGGACGTGAGTGTAAAGTCGAAGATTTTAGTCTTCAAGGTTCCCACCTGTAATACCCTAACATCCTAACGTGAGTTCGGCTTAAAACGACAATAAACGTTTTATTATTCCAAAATAAAACAATAACAACAGTAAAGCAATAGAGAAATATAACCAAGAAAACTCGAGAGTGAAAGGGAAACACCACGTTTTATATTAAAGTCATATAATAAATCCAATTAAATCAAATACGCTGTTATGATGATTAGATATACAATTTAATAATAAAAAGCTGTTCGTTTTTTGAACGATCCCAACGCATACTGCACCAAACTTTTAAAAATGAGTTTCATATGTTTTTAACCTTAAACCTAAAGTTCACATGACTTTAATAAGTAAACAACTAACCATAACCTTTACGATTGATAAATATAGGTAAATACAACTTTCAATAAGTATAGAATCAAATAAATCTTCTCACATTCAATTTATGCTTAGAGAATACCCTCAATTACATAGGAATACATAAATCTGAGTGTTTGATTACATTAACATTACTTCTTGCTGGTACCCTTACCTTGATATGCATTATTTTACTGTGATGATTATACAACGTAACAGTCGTTGTGCTAAGATATCGTGACTTTTAACTTTCAATGTATTTTTTTTTTACAATTAGGGTTGCATGTGCATCTCTTGTACATTAAAGGATAACGCGCACGCCTTTCTGTAAAATGCATTAAATGCTACGCCAGTTATTTGAAATTTGTGCATTTAGGAGACACTAACAGTTGTCAAAAACATGCTTGTATATTCACTGTGTTCCTGTCTTTAACCCCTAAAACATGTAATACTCCGTGTTCATCACGATAAATCCGAAAATACACACAGTGATTGATTCTCATGTCCCTGTGGTTATCGGTGAGTCTCATCATTTATATTGAGAATCTCTGCATAATTGGTACAAAAGTGAATTATGTATACTCGATACATTTGTTTAAAATCTAATAGCCAAGCCGGTTTTACCCAATACAATACTTTATCCGTGATTAATTAACATGATTCTATATGACCTGGACGTCATTATACAATGGCAGGTTTAATCGTGTCCTTTCCATTTTCTAATAAACCTGCAAATCTTAATGTTAAATTACATAATGTGATTATAGTTTGTGTTCTCTGCATTCACTTCCCCTCTGAAGTACTTAAACCTTTTAAAGTTCAATTGACCTTCGGGGTTTGTTTTATTTCTGAGGGAATTAACTCGATCTGCTCCGACAAATGGACTTGCATTATTGCCCAAGCTGTCCCGTCGGCGGGACAGAACCCCTTGTTTCGAGACATTATGTAGTATCGACAATCCTTTATCATTACCCATGTAGGTGTGAATCTGCCGGAGAAAGAAAACCAATCATTCTAAAACATATTCCATGTTCTTTGTAATTTCACACATGCGCAATGCATGCGACTGTGGCCAATTTCTGTCCGTCATTCCTTCTGGGCATTAGAATGACAGCAGCTCTCAGAATGTGGCGCCATCTATCGGGCGCCGTGTGTGTTTGGTCAGTCGGTGGTAAATTAGGTTGAGACACGGCATTTTGTCGCGAGGACTTCCAGCACGACAGAATACTTTCAGAATCCACCACAGACTAACATCTTAGAGTCTGTCGGTGGAATGACACTCAGGATGTCTTCTTGATTATTTCTGTCGTGCGAAAAGCTTAAACATTTCTGGTTTAAACGCCGCAAAAAACACATTAGTTAGCTTGTAAGTCATCAAAACTAATTGTTTCTTCATAAATATAAAACTGTCTCAACGAAGATGACAATAGCCATCATTACACTTTGTCATATACTGAAAACGACTTGATTCCGGCAAAAACGTATTTTCGAAACAGCCTTTTAAATGACTTAACTGCGAAATTTGAGTTTTACAAATTAACTACATGTATATACATATGTACATTGCTTATCTTTCTTTGGGGGAAACACTAATATTTGTTTACCCGTTGCGTATTATGTTACTAATATGTGGGCAAACACATACATGTATTATTGTCCATCTAAATCACGAAGTGGCTTCTAATGATTGTATTGAATATGGTTACAACAATGCGACTGCAGACGAAAAAAAAGGCATGCAAGTCACATTTAGATTTCCCCGACTTCAAAATAAATTACACATTAAAGGTAAAGAAAACTGTAGACGTGTCCATTTGTAAAATCATTAGCCTTAATTGTAAATTTACATAGATGGACAACCATTTCTATTTACAGAATTTTGCAGTACGTTACCAATATCATATCATTTTGGTACCTATCCACATATAAAGTTGACCCAAACCTCACCCATAATGAATTTATACAATTATACCGTATAGTCAAATATGTGGCTATCCTTTGACATTCGATAGCCTTGCGATTTTCTCATCATGAAAGTGTGAATGTTGGTAAGGAAATATAATTTTCACGTCTTTTGATAGGGAATTCACACCTAAGACGGTACCGCGAAGTTTTATAGTACAAAAGTATACCACTAAATCGGCGGAACTAGCCATAACTCCGGATTTCGTATAAGGTGGTCTTTGGGAGTGTTCATAAATTTCCGTTTAGAAGTTTGACGGACCCCGTATTGTAAATAGTATATGTAAGCCTTGTCACTCCGGTGATGGATATCAGAAACGGTAAAATATTACAATTACGTGTCGGAAATCCCTGTTGCATTTATATGACCTTGATGTGTAACGTGTTTGACTAACGTCCTGGGCACATTCTTACGACATAGATATATTTACCATCGATTTTCTGTCCTTTTGACATAATTCGATTCGACAGTGAACTTCAACCTTTTAAATTATGGTTAAATGCTAAAGGTTTGTATCATCGTAAGTTAAAAGAACAAGAACACAAATGATAAATAATATAAAACAATACAAAAAATATATATTTCGTTCGCATTTTTTACCATGAATTATAGTAGTACAGAAATATAGATATATGGTAGATATTTTACCATCGTTTGACAGTGCCACTATATTACCCTGCCAAATTCAGTTTGCTTTCATATAGACAATGAATGCCAAAGGCCTATAGTTTACGTCATCATTATTATGACGTTATAATTGTAAAGTTAGATACCACTGACCCTCCCCTGGCGATGCCTGTTCTATTCATCGAACAAGCATACACCATTCATACATTTTTTGAACTAAATGCTGAATAATAATAAGTGTAATTGAATTTTCTATGAGATGAACACCTTTCACAAATGGTAAATATAAGTATTGAACTGCTTTCATTTGGCATTCATAAGCAATACGAATTCCAAATGGAAAAAGGCAAATTCAACGCTAAAATATATATACACATAAAGACATACCCTCTCTCCCTTGAATAACTGACAACAATCTTCTGAACGTACAAATCTCCCGGAAAAAATAAATCAATAAAGTTTTGTCATTGCCTATGTTAACGAACAACTTTGCATTGCTTGTATGGAGATAAAATATCAAATACCATGGCGGCAGTATACACGGACACAATCGTATCTCAGATACGAAACAACAACAACAACAACAGGAACCGAGGAGATATCAAAGTAGACAGACGTAATGAACCCACAATTAGAACCGGATACGGAAGCAGGTGCTCCGGAATGATAAGGAGTTCCTGTACGCGTCATGATATTTCCAGCCAAAATGCAACTATACTGCCCTTCTATCAATACAATTAGCGAATCGCGTACTACCTAAAGACAGAAAAATCAATAATAGAAAAATAGTTTATTTTTTAATTTCTATTTTTTAATCATTTAAAAAGAAGTTGTGATTTTATTTGAATATTGAAATTTATGGAAGTTCTTGAAATAAACCAGTATAAACGACTGCCAAATTTTACCGCGCGTAAACTAAATATTTGAATTAGTTTACCAAAAGTGCGCTGACCGGATACATTTGGTACAATCAACGTCTGCGGACTTTGGTCCGGAATGACGAAGCAGCTGTACCGTTCACCATGTCGTTATTTACTGTTAGGGCATGACGTCCGGTGTCGGGATCTGGCAGTGACGTGCTAGGTTTGCTGTACAGATGTGAACCCCACAAGATTGATGACCGTATGGTATATTGTTGACACGCGCTCCGTTGTCAATGGCACCGACCTTGACATGTACGTCACGCGCAAGACGTGGACCGTTCTTTGCATTCAGTCTAAATCAATGAGGGAAAGAAATTTAGCACAATGGTGCTACGAAAGTCGAGAAACGAACCTGGGAAAATTGAGGGACTTTTGTTTGGAGGGGGCAAAATCTCAAACTAATCTATCTGTACCGGGGAAACAGGACAAATTAGGGATGCCAAATGTAATTTTCCTCGGAATGCGCGTGTTTTGATAGAGCGATGAAAGAATGTTCGCGACACTTATACAAAATTAAATCTAGCTACAACGTCTTTTGAATATCGGACATTTGCCGAACTCCAGTAGATGGGACAATGCATTAGGTTTTCAGTAAGAACCGAATGTATTGAACTGTTCACATAGAGTTTTAGCTTGCTTTTGAGTTATGATTTTAAACAATCATTAAACACTTCCTCAGACGCTTCCCACAGACTAACGCATGTCAAGAGTCCAATTAATTGGTTGATCATTTGAGATTAGGGGGATTCTATGACAATTAATTGAACAGAAGGGATTACGTAAAGAATTTGAAAGTTTGGTAACTTGCCCTGGATTGGATTTGCGCCAAATTGCCGCTCTCCGCTGATGTTATATATTTATTAACCAACATATAACCGTTCCTACCGGATGTGTTAGATTATTGTCGACCTAAACTGTTGGTTTAGTTTAAACCATATTTTATTCATATCAATAAACATGTACAATAACATAGACATTTCATTCTGATGATTGGGAAATAAGTACTATTGTACTGATACATAGTCCTTCTCATCGTCTATAACAAGACATGTATAACTTTGCAGTGATAGCCTAAATATGTACATACGAAACTGTTCAGAGAAAAAGATAGAACATGATATTAGGGATAAAGATGGAGTTTTACCCGGTTGGATAGGTAGTTAAGTTTACATGATAACTTAATGTATTTGAATTCAAATTGCTTGTAAATCATTTGGTTGATTTGATAACATTTTGAGTAGCTATGAAAATGTTTACATTTTGATCACACGTTTTTAATACATCACCAAACAGTAATAAATAACACTTAATTGGTAAGACAATTGAGTCAAGTATCCTTGGCGTGATTCAATGTGATTAGTACAAGATAACAAATAATGGGAACTGTCTTCTACAAAATGTCCATATGAACATAAGGGTTTGTTAACAAGATTTCTTTCAAAATTTTTGCGTTTTAAAGAACTGCATCCAANTTCACATTTTCTATTGGAACATTATTAAGATATAGGAAAGGATGATTGGACGAGACTTGTTTCCTTGATAGAATACTACTTTCATTTTTTGTGGATGGAAATCCACTAGCCAAAGTCATTATTTGGTTGTTCAGCTGCCAAAAAGGGCGTATCAACTATGATATAAATTGAGGTGTCGTCAGCGAAAAGCTTAATTACAGAGGCAATATCAATAGCGATATCATTTATATAAATAAAAAAACATAAGAGGCCCTAATATCGAACCTTGAGGAACACCAGCCTTGATATCTGCCAAGTATGATTCCACCCCGTTGATAATAACTTTTGTTTTCTGTTTGTTAAATAGTTTTTGAACCATTAAATCACCTTACCGCCTAATCCAATATTAATACGTTTGTATATAAGGCCTTTGTGCCACACACGGTCAAATGCCTTGCTAAACTGTTGGGTTCTGTATCATACACCTATTTACTCTCGATTACGTAGTTTGCATACTTATGAATATTTACAATAAAGTTGCAAAGTTTTACGTTTTGGGTTTACTTCAAAACGTTCAACATATTCTAAGCATGCTTGACATTTATTTAATTCATGCTATTTACTTGATATTTACAATTTTCTCCAATATTTATCCGAATTTGCTTTACGGAAACATGAATATGATGGATGGATTTGTACACGGATGAATTTATAACTGACAGTATACGGGGCACATTATGTTGTACCTAACTTGTGAAATGTCAGGACTAATGTGATTGAGATAAAATAGAAATGGCATGATGATTTCGTTACGTTCCTAAGAAAAAACATGCGCAATAACGAATTTTCCGGATATATAATATCAGCCGTTGGAAATGCAGACACATAACACGCTGAGCATTGCACACACTTACGTCTCTGTAACGTGCCACTCGAAGATTAAAGTTCTCGTACAAAGGAAAACTGGTCACTTAATAACGTATCTTTTGTAATATACGTATCGTTTGGATTAACGTGGTCTTCCAGTAGTTCTTGTTGCTGGCGCTGTTAGGATCGTGAGGATGGCATGAAGTATTATAGACCCGGTGACTGGCGCAAACGTGTTCCTATCGACACTCAGATCTGTTCACAAGACGTATCCATCATTGTATGTTTCCTCTCCCAATGCGAATGATGCATTGTACATCGTTCCGACTCGTGATTAAGTTTGATTGTTTATTTATTCTATTCCTAAAACACGTTGTCGTTTTTAGGGAGTATGTTCCTCAATATTCTTTGAAAACCTTGCATGGCGAACCACAGATACTTAATTTCAAACTTATCTGTCGTCAAAAGGCACTGGGTTCCGTGTCAGTAATGGTACGTGGAACGATAAATATCGAAAACAAATCAGATCAAACTTTAGGAATTAAAGCGTCCAAGTATTTCTCATTTGTTAAATGCACATGTACATACTTCAAAAATGAAATTAGAAGGCGTGTGTGGATTTCTGAAGAACTAAATCAACTACATATACAAAAAGAAGTCGACTCAAATGGCTGCTATACATTGTTTACGAGGATGCTTTTGAAATTTACTTTTCATAATTCTGCTCTGTTGATTGAGATGGCGACACATTTCCGCGCGAAATAAATGTCAAATATATAACATTCATCGGTAGACATTGGAAATGCAAGTTACAAACAATGTCAAAATAGAAAACACAGTTTTGCTGTTATGGAAGATCAAAAGAATGCCCTTTGTAATAAACGCCAGACTTTGTAATCTTACAAATTCATTTTGTCTTCACTAATGAACTTTACGTTCATAAAGGAATCATTTTGGACTCAGACGTTTTTTTTAACTTACAACTGTATTGTTAATACCAGTCAAAAGTTGTTAAAGTTCATCAATTTCCAAACCCGAGAGTAAAATAATATAAGATTCAAAATATACCACCTTCCCCTTCTCGTAATTGAAAATAGTTGATATTTATTAAATCCGGCTTCAATATTCAAGACTAAGATTCAGTGGCTGTTCAATAAGGTTGCCTCATGATAGGAACAATTTTTCGCGCGAAGTTGACAACTTTGGCAAAAATGAGCTTCCTTGCATGCGTCTGCATGCTTTGTCTCATAGCAATTGCAACCCCTGATACGAGTTAATTCAATCACTTAATTGATGTCCTTCTCTTTGTATGTTATACGACCTCAAATCAGGCCAATTAGATGTAATATAATTAGAAGAAATGTTAAATGAATGACGGTTCTGTCGTGGGGTACATAGGGGAGATAACTCTTATTGCCGTCTTTAATTTGCTTGTTAACAGTCGGGCTACCTGGGGAATTTTAACTGCCTTTCCAGTAAACCTAGAACTTGAATACCAGGATCAGAATGAGGACGTGACAAGTTTGCTAACACCATGTGTAAGAGCAGGGTTTCTTCAAGTTACCTATCACAGGGAACATTACTTAACTCAAGATTTACTGCGACAACGTCCCAAAATCTGCAAACATCTGGGCGATTCGGCTCGCCCAACAACATCCCGCACACACGCATGTAAATTCAGATACATAATTTATATATAGGTAGTAATAAAACAGCCATTCTTCGGGCAAACCTCCGATACCGCTATAGACGAAAACCCATTAAATCACGCAAAACCACACATATAAATGATATGAATTCTCATTTATTCTCGCCATTGTGGAAGTCGAACAAACAGTTGCATCTGTCAGAGCTGGGGTAATTTATGTGTTCTACCTTGTCGGCGTCTTTGATGTGCGAGTAAGGTTGGACTACCCACACGTGTTTAGGGTCTGTGTGCCTAGACAAAAATCTCCTACCCTCTCAGCTGTGAAGATTTCGTGAATTTCTCGTTGTAATGAAGTTCATTAATGGGTATATAGTTTTGGTATTTATACCATTACACTTAAGTGCCTCCTAAGTGGCTGTAATACTAAAGAAAAAAACTAGTAGGGAACTGTAGATATAGCGAGAAGGGGCCACCGAGGGGGACTCTTAATTAATACACGGGAATAACCATTTACAAAACATGCTGGGGAAGTACATTAATATGATTTTTTGCAATACCTACAACCTATTGGCGATAGATAGATTTGGTTTTTAGCGGTAATTTACTGCATGAACATTGGAGATACTTCAACTCTAAAAGCCTCAAAAACAAACCTGGCGTTCTTGGAATCCGATGACTTGTGCGGAAAGAGCCGTTTTGGAGTTTCCAGCAGCTTGCTTGCTGGTGTTCACTTAACTGTATATAAGAACTAACAGGGAAAACGTCTCGATGTAGATTGCACTTGAGGTGGTACGATAGAGTTGTGTTTTAGATAGCACGGGGCTTCAATGGGAGCTGACAAGTGGGACGTACCCCCCGGGACACACTACGTAAAAACAGATGTAGATAGGAGGCTATCTATTGCCTGCTTATACCCCTAATCTCTCGTTTCCCTATCGATGTAATGGACTCCGGACCCCCGGAGAGGATCTCCCTGGCCTTTATACAAAACAGTTATTTCTTATACAAACTCCAGTTTTTCAACCATAGCTCCAAACTTACTTATCTCCCTTTTTGTACATTTTCAATACTTATATTTTGATGTACATTTTTGTATATCGGTGTTTTTCTCACGTATTTCAATAAGAAGCATTTTTTACTTAACTTGGCAGCACTGCTGTGCAGCGAGCTCTTCAACTTTAAATACTGTTGGTTGTTCATGCTTGGAAGACCAGCATCCTCGTTCGCCAGAAGATCACAAGATACCTTTGCTGAAATGTATGGCTATGTTAGCAGATTCCTCTGAAATTTAACTGAATCAAATAAAGCAAAATTCACTTTCCCATGAAAAAGGGGTAGGGCTATCGTTATTGCTCATCCTTTCACTCAAAAATTCGTTTTCAGTGTTGCAGACACTGTTGTCTTCTAGTATCTGGTGAAGGTCAGCCAATGGAACGAAAACCTGGATCAAATTCGAGAACAGCGTGATCCACCCTACCTATAATGAGATAACTAATAACGGACATACATAACGTAGTATAATATATGCGAGGGTGACCAAATCACGCAATTTGGTTGTTTTTTGCGTATGCAACAACAAACGGTGAACGAACTTGTTTCCATGACTTCCGGTATGCTATCTGAAACAGTGGTTCTTTGCACTTTGTTATCTTTCTTTTGGAAATTTGCTGCTCGATAGAATTTCAATGAATCCAAAAATGAAACAAAAGACATCAGTTTCCGATTATGCTCTAGTGTTTAGTGAGGTAAATCCTGCTTTCCGATTTGCAGACTAACAGTTAATCAAAAATCATGTGCTTCAAATGAAACCATTTCTTCACATTTACTTTTTACACATCAAACGTAACGGATTTTTGTAATATTATTAAAAAGTGTTTAATTCAGTGCAGTCTTTTCGAGAAACCTTTTATTGACTTACGGCATTCTGTATTGCCATTTAAAAAAAGGTATTACATCACTGTTACAATACAAATTCTTGGTTTAGGATACTTCTCACCTGAAACATACATATTATTGATTTGGCCTAATATAAGCATTTCAATTAAAACCATTTTTCTCCGCTCCTTTATCGAAATATGTGGAGTCTCTGGTAAGTTTCGAGTCTTAAAACCCCCAACAACAATCAAAAACAAAACATGTACTTTCAATATAGGATTGAAGTGCAAATACTCCAGCAAATGCGGTAGTTCGTATTGGCGTATATGGTGAACGGAACTGTGTTGATAGTGTTTAGCATTTCTGTGTGGTTTCTTTTGCTTCTATCCTTTTTAAACAAACTGCTTAGCAAATGACGGGAACAAGATCATTTTTTCTATGATCACCAGTCCGTTTGGCAACAAACGTCAAACTGTGAATTTCCGTCATAATTTGAATATGACGTCACGCTATGATTGGTCCCTGATCATTCTTAATGTATGGCGGAAAGAACCGTACAAAATATTTCTGTTGAATACTTCTTTCTTTTATATGTTCATAACAACATAATTGGTTAGTAGGTTCATCTGTTGACTGTTCAGCGTAAACGTAACTATTTGATATTTAATTAAGGTGTATGATAGTCACATTACCCTACAATCACGAGTGACTACATTTAGGTATTGATATCATGGATGTAGTCAACCTTTAATTGCTTTTTGTAGAAACATGGCTCGGGTCTGTACCAATTATGATGCAATCAGCAGAACTGTGTTAACATACTTATAGGAATGGACTAAGTGTCTCCTAGATATGACGTTTCCTTCAGTTTTAGTTTGACTGTTTGCCTGCGTTTTGAACCAACCAGGCCTTCATTCGCTTAATATTATAATTATACAATTACGCATATTTACGTTTATTTATATTGGTAATGTAGCAATATTAGGTGTAACAAAAACAATTAGTGTAACACTTGTTGATCTAAGGGTCGCAACAATATATTTAATTGTAAACAAAACATCCGGTTTTTACACGACGGGTTGCATTAATGATCCTTATCTGATTGCCTTACACTAAGTTGTAGTTGCAACACTAAATGTCAAATTACACTAAAAGAGTATGCTACATAGGTGTAGAAATATGCATTCAACGCAAAATGAATTGACTGAAAATGTTCACACCTCAAATATTTCTACTTTCCCTGTTAAGGTGTAACTCTTAACCATCATAGAATGATTTAGAAATGTAACCATGTCGTGTCAATACAGATGTTATTAAACTCCTAGGTGAAGGCCCCATACTGTTGACATTATTGTGGTCAGACAGGAGACTGATACGTATCAGAGTTATTATAAACCGCCAAAACAGTAGGATGTAGTGCGAGTATACAACATTTCTTTTAGCACTTAATAATAACCGTGGGGTTTTCCGTTTTTGAAATGAGTCAGATTTTATTATTATGCCTTTTCATACGTTAAGAAAAATCAAGGTGTATAAGTTTGGTTAGTTTTACGAGTCGTAAGCGGACATTTTCAATTGTCAACAGACCATGATCCGGAATCTTTTTTCCACGAAAGTAAATTTCTGAATTTTAAACTTTAAGTAAATATCCTTGATTGAAGTTTTACGTTAACTAATCAAGTGATGTGAAGATGTTGACTTCGGGGATGTGGAGTATTCATAACCGTTACCAGGTTCTCTTTTCGGCGATTAGGCGATGATTATTCAACCGAATTTCAAAAGCCAAATTTCATTTTTGTTTCCTGTTACATTATCTTGGTAGACAAAGTAGGTTCGTATACAACTTTACTTGTGTTACATTATTTACTGGAATTTAACAGAAAGGCGAATTGTTGTATTTCTGTAAGGCCTCGTCGAGTATTTTAAGTAAACGAAATATCAAATGCTAAGATTGTTTTGAACATAAACAGTAGTTGTCAACTTCTTTTGTGAGCTTTCGAAAACGCCTGCTTCTTTTGTCCAGCAAAGAGTGCAAATGACCAGTGTCTCGACTCTGAACCACCGAAACAACTCACCAAGCCACACTGTACCAGAACACAAAATTCAGCTGTCAAAATATATCGAGACAAAAACGAAATTCATTGAATACATGCGAAAAAGTACAGCTTCACGGGAACGGTGGTCTAGCCGGCATCAGTACATTTATTTCTTGATGGAGTATCACCGACAAGATGCTACATAAAAAAAACACCAGAAAACCCCGATTTGCGTGGACGAAAGTTTACATCTAAAACTGAAACTGTAGTCCGTAATTGTTTTCTAGTTCTTTTAGGTATTCTATTGGTAATTTGTATTGTTACTTCTTCCGCTGTGTCCATAACCTTTCGGTGCTTATCTTGCCATATTTGTGATTCCGTATGACCTCATTCGTCGTAATGGATCAAATAGATTAATATATAATTATATGAAAACAAATATTGATATACATTTAGTGTTGGCAACGTGCTTAATACTATATGAATAACTACACAAGCTGTTCATAGCTAAATATATTGATATCAGCCCAATTATCCAATGGTGTTTGCGTTTGCATCATTCATCGACGCTTCAAAGACGCTTGAAAGTAAATCTTAAGATATCAGACGTCCCTTTCTGTAGATTATACCAGAGATTTTGTTTAATGTTCCTAATGCTAGCGTTTTAATTTCTTAACTGCAGATATTCTTTAAACAACAGATCAACGTCTTTTTACAGTTGCATATCAATTTTGTGTTGACAGCGCATTGATGTATGATTGTGCTTCATGAAAGTTCACGTATGTTTGAGTATTACTCATTAATAACGGGAACATGCGTTTTGATGTTCTCATGAAAACCGTTCAGATAAGAAATATTGCTTTAATTATATGTAGATGTGAGAAAAAGGAAACAGCTCACAGAGAAAGTGTATTGCCCTGAAGTACAGCTCTTAAGCTAGGCAATGTACTTAACTCCACGGGAACAGTCAGTTTTAAAGATCCTTGGGAGCATTCAGTTTATAAAAATCCATCATTGTCAAACTCAATATATTTACAATCTATATGATATTTGATCCTCTTGTGTAACGGCTAACCCCACTTGTCCAAATAAAACCTGGCATATAATTTCCACATCCTTTTTAAAGAACTCTTTGAAAAATATAACTGTATAAACATCTTAGCCATATTTTCCTGATCCTGTAAAAGAATTATTCGGTCTATTGTAATTTATGCTGATGGTTTTGGCGGGTTTAATAGCAGAGCATCCACTGGGATAGTATTTGAGGCTTGGGCTGGTTTACTTGTGAGTAAGTCGCTTCGTTCGTGGTTCAGTGGCACGGTTTATCATGAGAATGTGCAATCTGTAAACCAGGAATCTAACGGTTTCACTCGCCTGACTTTTAGACAGAACGCAATGTCTGTTCAGGTCATTATACGGAATAGATGTCAGGTATGTTTACACTCTGAAAAATGATTTAATTTGTGCGTGTGTATACATGTATATAATGTTTTCCACGTGCTTGAGACTATAACTGGACAACACCAATGATGGAACGGTCTTTTATATGTTCCATGTAATGTTACTACGGTAACTTGGAACAATGGAAATATGTCAATGCTCTCTTATTCATTGCTTGCTACGTGTTCAACCATTGCGATTTATTCAACATTATGTGATTGCATTTCAGAATGCAACTCGAGTCTTTTGAACATTAAAGTCCGAGTGTATGATTATAGTCTTTCCGAAGCTCAACATCCTACATTTGTCCAAATTGTTATCATACTTTAGAAGCTTTTTGTTTTATTTTATAAATGATGAACTACCCGTCAAAGCTATAAGACAGAAAAGTCATACAATATGTGTTTCTAAGAGAATGAGACAACCAACTGTTACGATTAGTTCCCAATTGTCAGGATTGGTCGCTACAATGTCCCCTAAGACGAAGGCAGGACCCTATACCAATGATTCTGCAGGAAGAACGGTATCGTCGCCTTTTGTGATCTTGCAATGGATTTTAGCAAGAAAATAATCTTTTCCCGCAAAATTTGCGTGTGATTGGTACTAAGATGTCAATATCAAGGTCTTTATGACAATTGAACAAACTGTCCAGTCAACACCCTATCAACACGTGTGTTTGAGGACACAGACAATGTTTTATATATCTTTGTTTAATAAATACAAAAGTAGCTTGTTAAATTTACTTCCTTCAAACTTTTTTATCCTGAGTTTGATGTCTCGTGAACTAGAGATTAACTCCCTCGGCAGTTTCCGTGATTTCGTCAAAGAAATGCCCTAGTCATTACGAGGAGAGGTGGTCAGAGCGTGAATTGACTCGACACCTCATAGTTGTTATCGATGGTGGGTCAAAAAGATGTTTGAGCGTTTCGTATCTGCGTCATATAATAGCATAATGAATTTCAGTGTATAACAAGTTTCCGTTCCCTTTCGACTAGATCTTTTTAACTCGGCTTCTCCCCCAGAAACAGATATATTCTCGGGGACATGTTTTATTCCTCAAGCCCATACTCAGATAGTCTTTGCCTATTTGTGATGTTTTTGTGATGTTTTGACGACTGACGACGTATTCTGTTTAAACAATTTCCTAAATAGCCTATCGTGACATGCTGTAGACTTTGTTCAGTAAATATAATCGACACGGATAACATAAAGATGCATTGTCAGTGATTCTAGCCTCTGCTTGATAAAACTCCCTTCCTGAAAGTAGCACAGGGCGTATCTGATGTCATGTCTAGGACAAAAACAGTTTAAGAAACAATACATTGTTACACTTCCCTCCCTGTCATTATCCTACGCACCAAATGGAGTTGTTACCACTGGCTGCGAATCTTTAATATCGGGGTGTCAGGAAGGTCCAATATGGCATGTTTGACAACCGTTACAGAAGGAAAAAGGCCATACGCGATGCACTGTTATCGTTTATTGTTGGACGTTGTATTAGAAGCAATCCCACGTAATGTTGAGGTTGGAGATCTCATCAGGACACGGAAACGATGGAAAGTGACATACCTTAAATAGTAACAAGTGCTACATATACCCTTAATGTTGGTAGGATGTCAGAGTAGCGAGCAGTTAAATGGTACTTTTTGACAATCATCATGGTATCAATGACACCTGCACAAAGACCATAGTTAGGGTATCGGTTACATCTGATTTAATATCATCACTTCAAAGAAATGTTGTCCAAAGGCTGTCACAGGTGATAATTACCCAGGTGTGTGAAATTCAGAACATATTGTGGATTTGTACTTTTACACTTCAGTAAAATTAGTGTTGAAAGTACTTAAACACACGATCGATATTAAGATTAGTTTGGACATTGATGACGTCGGCCGTGCTGATTGGTATTGATCAGAGACATACAGCCATATAGTGTTGTTATCTTGAAGATCCGGTTGTGTGAAACTTAAGTAGTTAACATTTTATAAATATTACAATTATTTTTAACTGTACTCAATTTGTTTATATTTAAAGCAATCCAAAATATACAATATGTAAATGACATTGTTTCGTAAACAGTATAAGCCAAAATTGGTTTTCCTAAATTCAAAGGTGTTCTGTAGATTAGTTCTCGGTATGTAATCATATTACCATTCTTGGTTATTACTGAGTTTAACGTAAACTGAAGTTGTAGATTTTAGTTGTTGGTTTGGTATTTAAGAATTTGTGTAGAGGAGATTGGTTAAACACGAAAAGGGAAAATTACGCAAATCACCTTTCTAATTAGTGGGACGTGGAAAGATAATTTCGTTATTATTGGATATGTTTTATTTTCTCCTCCCGAACGTGTTTCCTTCTTGTCGTTTGCAAGGTCTTCATTGTGCAGTTTTTGTGCAGGTAGTATTCTAAGTTGTTTGTTAGAATTTGAGAATTTCTGTATCATAAGTTTGCTTGACAATGCTTTTCGTGTAAAGCATTTGCTTTTTTTGCATTAAACCATAATTTATATACATATATATTTGTTGAGTCGCTTTGTTTCTGTTATGCATGATTATACACCCAATAAGACCAAACAAAATGTAGAAATCAATATGATAAAAATACATCTGACTTCACTTTTCCGTTCCATTAAACGGTCGATAATGTCGCTCGGAGTTCATTTAATAAAATTCAATATAAAATACATAAAATGATTATCACTAAGAGATGATCAAATTCAATGTTTATTTGTAGTATAAACTCAGATATGTGGTATATTTCAGTTACAATCTTTAACTAAAAGATTGAAATTGAGGTATGCCATTAGTTTAAACAATTAAGACACACATGGAAATGTGTAAATCCCTTTTTGTAACATAGCTATCAGATGTTGGTTCCTCTATATTAAAATGTATATCGATGATTTTTAACTTATTTTTGTTTTAAAAAGTTACTATACTGTAATCAATGTTGTTACGCGAGGTATGTCATTCCGTGTTGTTTCGCAACCAGAGTCAAGTAAAAGTGATGAAGTAAAATTCAGCAGTATTCCATGACACAATAGCATGTCTATATTCGTTTCATGGATTCAAATTATTTCGATCTCAAATCTCATATATGTATTTTTGTATGAACGAAGGTAAAATATTAGCTTCATATACCGTGACAAATAAACTGTGAATCGACTCATTTCTGCTCAATAGGATGTCTGTGTCTAAGCGAATCATTCTCTTAAGCAACACTAAATGTTGAATTGAATGGTCTCTGGTTCTTATTTTTATACGTTGTTTGGTGTTTATTTCATATTCCTAGCATGGGTTTGATATATTTTATATTATAGACTTTTCAAAAGGTTCCAAGATAATGTAATGTTTACGTCAGTCATACCAAAAGAGTCAGGGTATCTACAATACAGGTGACACTTTGCCAACATTCCTTTTATACTGACACACGCTCTTCGATCTACGGTCTGAAACTTTGCTGACATTAAGCGAGTAGAGTTAAACGAAAGGACAATTTCGGAATGGGGTTTAATCGTACAGTGACAAATATTCGTTGATACTAAGAACGAAGACCATTTTGGTGGAATGTATTTTTAATATGGTAACCATTTTGGAAGCCACAGCCAAAACTGAATGCATTTCAAATTAAAGTCTACATTTATTACCGTAGCGCTGTGGATCGCGTTCTGTATGTAAGCTGGTGGAGGCCAATCACCCGACTTCTGTAAAAGCATTAGTCATGTACAATGGGCGACCAACAACAAAGAATGCATTAATCTCAATCGTCAGCAATCTGCCGGTGAATGTATGACAGATGCTGTATGTAATTGTAAAGCCCTGTTTGCTATGGAGGTATTGCGTATACATATATTACTGATCCCCCAAATGTGTCCCTCAATGCGCTCCCATTTACCCCCATCGTCGACTTCTCAACGGCGATATTTCTACTATAAACAAAGTAGTATCGACATGCAAAGCTGATGCATATCTGCCAAACATCCAAACATGCTAATTTCCCTTTATCTGGCAAGATACACCTTTTCAAAATATTTCCAAATTGGCTTATATTGACGATACACATGCATAAAGTGGAAAATTTGCCAAAAGGTGGTTACTAAAATAGGTTTTGTACCTAAATATAGGAACAATGTTCGTATGTATTTAATTGGAAACGGAGGAATATGTCGTACAAAACTTCCACGAAAGGTAAATAGTCAGCTTGGAATTTAAAAATTGATACTATTGCTTATTCTCTAACTAATTGCACGCCGACGTATTTGCATACATGTATGGGTGTTTTATCAAATATGACATCAATAAGACTAGCGTGTTTATGGAATTGAAGTTATTTCAGGCTTAGCCACACTTACCTGTAAAAGTAAAGTTAAATCTAAATCGCAACGCATAATTTACTTAATCGATGGAATACTTTAATTAATATTTTATCATACAACTTAAAATTTTGTTTATGTGAACTAACTTGTATTAATATTGCTTTTTCAGTTGAGGATTTTACTGATTAGAGATAACCTACACACCTATCTTATCCAGCTAATGTAATAAAATCCTATAACTCTTATTATGAATACTAGGACTTTGTTCGTTGTTAATAGGCCTACTATTTATCTGAATGTATGGGAACTATTTTATTTCCTTAAATTTAATTTACAAATGTTTAAATATCTAAATAGAACACCAACAAATGTACATTTGAGAATCTTTTACGAACCTATCCCCTTTCTAGTTTCTGTAAACACAGTTTACACGATTTATCCCATAGTTTAAAAATCTAGTCATATTATATGGGGACATTGTATTTGTTATCCACCTCGTTTGAAGAGAAATCTGTTACGAACCTAAACCACATTCTAATTTCTGTAACACAGTTTACACAACTTATTCATAGTTAAACAAATCTAGATAATTCATATGGGAACATCGTAGTTGTTCTCGACGTTGCTTGCCGTTTGGGAAAACAAATGTACCATAGTCATTAATACTGATTAATCTTATTTGGCGTTAAGAGAGTTCTTTTCGTCAAAGGAGCTTTACAGCAATACAACAGTTCCATTTCGATTTATCAAAAGAAAATAGTTCAATTTACTAGACATGTTTTAAAACTGTCCTCGTCCTTCTTTGTCCAGTTGATACGTTCTCTGATGGATGCTATTGGTCTGTCATAAAAAACAGGACAGCAGAGCACTACACCTTTCACGAAAGCCTGACTTTTTTTATCAGAAACATTCTCTCAGACAATTGTTTATCACAATAGATCATCGTCCTCCGTACCTTATGTTATTATAACAGTTCCAAAAACATGTTCTTCTTTCTCGATATTACTAATGTTTATAGAAAAAATATAATAAATCAGTTCTTGTTACCATCATGCATATAATTCCGAAGCCAGTAAAATTTGATATAATGTTAATTTATACAGGTCAATTACATTGTTGAGTTAGAGATAAAAAACAATCTTCTTCTATTACTCACCCAAGGGAGTTTATATGATTTCTAAAGATTTTGAAATATACTGACATGATTGCTAGGTAGCTATGGTCCAAATAATGTATGATTTTGGTAACTAAACATATATCAGAAAACCTAATTGTCAAATTTTATTGTGTAATGCAAAATGCATTATTGGATTTCCGAAAATAACCCTTGTTGACAGAAATCCAACTTACAAAAAACTTCACAGTTATTAAAGACAAAATTCAGAGAATAAGCAATTTTAGACAGCAAATCTTCAAAAAATAAAGATTTTTTTTATGTAATGTAATTAAGTCTGAATATTGATTATATATCAGCCGGGTATCAGAATTTGAATATATATAGCGTACGGCCCTGACACAGCGAGCTGTTTGAAGGGTAAATTGGTTGAAGTTGAGATCACTTTGTATTGGTAGAGACATTTATGGGCAATTTGTGTCATGACCGGTGTGTACGGGCGAGTGAAATCTCTATCAAAGCCTGTTATACCTCATGTATCAAATGTCGCCTCTACACCCTATCTCAAATAGACTTCTTTACAAAATTTTGCAGGAAATTAAATATCATTATTGATAAAAGTGGATGAATATTTTATGAAGAAATATGTGACGGGCTGATATGATCATGAAATGTTGTTTTGCCAAATAGAACGAAGTGTATGTACCTAGACCTGGCGTTCTAGATCTAAGGTGTGATATACAGTCATTAGAAATCCGATAGCACGTGCTCCCGTGTATCGGACCAACAACAGTCGAGATGGAGGTTATTCTGTAAATATATGTGATATATAAACAGATAAATTCTTACCACGACCCCCTGTAAGTCGACTTGTCAAGTTTAAAATTATTTGGGTTTAACGTTTGTCCCTCACAGGGGAGATTTATCTCCCAAAACGGGTTTCTTGTGTCTCGCTAGGTTAAATTAGCCCTGCGCTGAGTCTGAGTTGTTAAGAAATTCCGAATGGCACTTTGACCAGCCAGCCGTGACGTGGTGAAGATAGTACCCCTTCTTTCCATTGGTGTGTGTATGATGAATAGTCCACCATTGGCGGTCGATCTAATTCCTGATTTATCGACGTACGCAATTTCTTCAAACGAAATAGATAAAATAAACATTCTTTTAAAATCGTATTATGTAATAGTTTATTTTGACTTACGGTATAAACTAAATTTCGATCCGAAATAGGATTAACATGTAGCTGTCGGTCCCAATAAGTCGATGTTGTTTGTTCTTATGCAGGATTCCGGATCCGCCAATACCGTCGTCGTATCACTGGATCCAGTGTTTAGTTTACCCCCTGAAACAGAGAGCACTTGAGCTGAAGATTGGTAAGTATCCCTATCATTGCTATGCTATTCGGTCGTATCGTAAATTATATATTGTCAGGAGGTTTATTTTGACAAGCATGCATACAATAAAGTTATAACAGACAACGTGCCCTACATTTCTCTATGATAAAGTACAGGAATCATAACAACGAATGCTATTCACTGAAGGACTATTATTTATGTTTTTTGCCCGCGAGCATTTCTATCGTAATACATAACAATACATATGGATGTTTCTTTTAAATTATAAAGTACACACCCAAAGAGCACACAATAATACAAATACAAGTTTAATTGTGGTTTAAATAGTTCAACCTTTTTTTACGAATATGTTATTTTCTCTTTTTGATCATTGATAGGTACTGTTGTATCTCTATTATGTATTGATTATTAATTCCATAGCAAACATTAAACAAGCGGAATTATTAAATATGTTTTCAATCCAAATAGAAGAAATGACATATTAAAATATTTTCAACTAACACAGGGATCAGTTTCAAACCTGCCTTTTTTAATCTAAAATGAACACTGTTCAAAAAGAAAATATATATATTGTCTATCTAAAGTCATACATTAAACACGTAAATACCCACAAGTTAGATCGTTCAGGAAGTTTATTCAAACATATTCCATAGAATTAATTATATAATTTTACAAATGCATATCCTACAAAGGAAGTAACTGCAGCGTTATTGCAGATGGTAGCAATTATACTTACATCTGAGATATTCTTTATTATTATATTTGTAGAAAAAGCGACGTAAAAACGTTGTTATACAATGAAGACGAAACAAATTATTTAAATACTAAAATCAAATATTTATTGAACTTCGTGTGTGTGCTAACTCATGGTATACAAGCAATTTGAATTATGCTAGTTTTAAGAAAATGTAGTCTTCCGCAAATAGAAAACAAAATATAATCAACTTTGAGATGTAATATAAGAAATAATAAAATAAAAAGAATCATAAATTAATTGATGGGATAAACAGGTTGGAGGAAACGATTTATGCTATTTTACTATTTAAATTACAAATGTTGATATATATATTCATATGCAAGAAGTGTGTTTACAAACACCTAAATGATAGATATTGATTGTTAATTATACAAACACATTTGGATATAAATAGATACAGAAAGTAAGTTTAAAGACACCACTCTGAACCTGTATCAAAGGGATCGGATTATTTTATAACATAGTGTGCGAATCAATTGTTTCTAAACGACAATTTGAGTCAGTTTAATGTGATTTAAAAGAACATGTTGCGGTGTAAAGAGACTACCAATGTCTTTAAGGCATTTTATATGTTAGTGTGATTTATTACCACATCATGGGTGTTAATACCACACACAATACACACTCCCTGAGCGGCGACCGGACCTCAACTCGGACACCACAGTGATCTTCCAAGGATAAATGGCGATACACAGAAGTTTTTTCTTTCATTTGTATTTTTATTGATATCAGTACATGATCAAAAAGAAGCAATCGACATGAGAATACCGAAGAGTGATCGAAACCGTTATAAGAAACCCAAAACCTATGAACCAAAGCCAGAAAATTAAAAAACACAAACATATAACGATCATTTCAAACCAGTTAATAATCTATCGATACATTTTCGTTTTGTTTAACGAAGAATAATAATCTTAAAAACATCATATTAGTTTAATCATTCATATGATACATATGTTAAAATGGAACCTTAGTACAATTGTAAATATAATACATTATCCATGCCATTTTGTGACATTATAGTTCATATTGATTCGCATTAAATATGATGTTTGTTACAGTATAAAGGAGGGGAAGATGATTTATTGTGATCAAATAAGGGAGAAGCACTAGTAATAAAAAGTACTACAAAACTTTAAAATCTACTAGTTTCAATAAGTAGTCGTATTGCTTAAACTTACTATTAATGACAAGTCAACTTGATATCTTAAACGCACTAGTAACAAGTAAGCTTACCGAAAAGTTATATCTGAAACCCTTTTCATTAGATTAAATTTAATATCTAAAACTTGAAAGTAGTAACAAATAAATGTTTAATATTTAGGTTTATTATTAATAATAAGACAACGAAATTTCTAATAAGAGTTTCGTGCAAATACGATGTAAAACAAACGCTAACTATGGTGTAAAATGTAAACTTGTTTTCTTATGAGAGCTTACCAGAAATAACAAGTAAGCTTAATGGCTAACACCTGTAAGTACTTGTAATAGAAACATAAACTTATTATTATAAACCAAATCCCGTACATTGCTGTAATGGTGTATAGTAGAGTACATCCATACATCCTTTTTGTAAGGTTTGTACATATAAGATAATTGACGCGTTTGATACGATTCTATTGGTACGTTGATATGTATTGTTTATCTATGTACAACATTGGATACCTTATTTGCGGATAATTATTCCCGATGAATATATATAAATTGATGTCAAAATGAGACTGATATCTTGATAATTCTGAGGATATCCATTGATGGACGTTCATATAAATGACCTTTTATATGAAGGTGCCAACCATCCATTCATATTCGGAAAATTCTGAATACACATATGACATTTCCGCTTTGATTTTACGTTACATTGATGTTAGAATCTTTAATGATATGACTTACTGACCGGGATCCATTGGCATATACATTGTTTCACAGTACCATTAATTCTAAGCTGTCACTATGCCCACTTTCTGTCTAAAATAGAGATTAATTATGTGTTGTCATTGCATATCTCAATTTATCTCTAACTTCAACTCTGTAAAGACATATTTATAGATACAAATATTATCATATTGGCATTTTGGACAACTCGCTCCATCTGTTTTGGAATGGACATTGTGTACGGTCCACCAATGGCTATCTGCCACTAATATTGATCCGCCATATTGTGTGCGATCGCCATCGCGTGCGTATCCATGGTTGCACGTATGGAATCTATATCATCTTGTGTACTATGTTTATTTCACAAACGATGAAATTCTATTAGTCCGATCCGTACACTGGATCAATAATTCCGTCAGAGTCTTCACCGTCCCCGGTCCGGCGATTGTGATGGATACGTGCCAGAACAGGTCTGTTTACGATTGTCTATATTGGGAGACAGGTCCTGTCAAATCTGGAAGTTTTGCTGTGCTATATCTAGTATACTCGCTGGCCCTCGGGGAATATTCTAGTTTTTCTGCCAAACATTATGTATGGATATATTCACAAATTTGTACAGACGGAGTGGCTGCTTGTTGTTGTATTTCATGAAAAGTAAACATTTTTGATTGTTACCGATAAGAGAATGGCTTTAGGGGAAATATATTGAGGCCTGTCCTGTGACTAAAATGTAGAGCTCTTATAGTGTTGTTTTTTCTTCTATACTGTAGCGAAAGGTTTCAGTACCCGTTACCAGAATAAGTGTAATTTTCTTCTTTTATTTTTTTTTTGAAAGAGAAAAATATAATTGCTCGTTTTCGGCTCAACATCATCAAATTGATATCTAGTTGATATTCAATATAAATCTATAGATAAATCAAACTTTGCTGTCAATATCTTTATTTCGTAAGCGTGAACTGGTAATATTGCTAAGCATACCTTCCCGAAAGGTAACTTTAAAATGAATTTGTCTTGAAGGCTTAATTAAATATCTGTACTTGCAATGTAAAATGTACCCAATTATTTAGTATGTTGTGTAACCGACGCAATTTTCTGTTGTGAGGTGTCATCTTGTCCTTATGGCATTAAACACAGTTGGCCATCTTCAATTAAACTCTTATAATCCCTTTGAAGACCTATGACAAATAAGCTCACTTGCTGTGCATGCAATCTGGTCATTAATCTAACGGACACTTTGATTGGCTGCTGTATGCCAACAGTCTAATTGTAAAGCGTTTTAATTGGTCTTTGCTGACGAATCTCATTAGACTGATTGGCTGGGAGTCCACGCTTGGTATCCTCGGATACAGAGATATGATTCAGCAAGCAATCTAAGTCGACACAATATCTATTTTAGCTCATCTACAATCACCACAAAGTTGCGACAACAAATTTTACCGTGTGTAACATTTCATCAGAAAATGGTGTTAGTTCTAACAAGGCACACTTTTAATGGAAATTGGTTCTCACGTTACAAACCTGACTTATCGTAACACTGACAGATCTAAATTAATTACTATTTTTTTAAATAAAAAATATTTCCGATAAATGGTCGATAGGAATGTTTATAGGACAATATCGATGGTTTCGATATATGGTTGTTTTACCCTCAAAATAGTACACAACCATTTCTGTTGATATGTCAAATATAAACACTGAATCAAGCGCATCATGTTTTATTGTGATTTTTTTTTTATACTAGCAAAAGCAATATGTATCTGATCCAATACATAAAAAAATACTCGTTTCTTCAAAATGCAATTATACCGCTACCACCAGTTTTTAACACTGAAACATGTACATTGTAGACTGGTCTGCTCAACCAAATATTATATTTTACAATAAAGCTGTATGTGTTTAATCCTTTACAACTGAAAGCAAAAATAAATGTGTTCTTGTTTGACTAACGAATGAACCTCTTCTATGTACTAATTAATACGATCGAACATATAATTTGACATTAGTTCCTACCGTCAAACTATATGCTCGATCGTATTCGTAATATGCTCATTCCAGATTACCAATAAAAATATTAATAGCAATTATGAAAATCACAAGTAATATTGATATTGTGATTTGTTTAAGACTTTCTTCTGGTTCATTAACAGTTGAAATTAAATGTTAATATATTTATTGTTGATTACAATATACATGTATATTGTGTCTGATTATAAACTTTTTTTTGTATCTAAACATGGAATCTGTATGGTTATATCATAACGATACTTGCATATTGAGCGAACATTTTCAATATTAAATATGTCAACTAACCTGAAAAAAATATGATATAGAGATAGGGAAACCCTCAACCATTTGCTGTCTTTATACATGATCCCGTTTAGTCATCATGACTGTTAAACCTATCTTAACTTTAGTAATCTGCTAAAGAAAACCACACAAAGTAAACCTTTTATAAACCATCAGGCCATTTTATCTATGCAAGACTTTTCATATGTCTACATACACATATGCATTGACCATGTGCCACTCATTTAACTTTTGTTTTATGTAATTTTGTTATAACCAATCATTTTGCCATGTCTGTGATTTCATACCAAAACACAACTAGCTACACAATCTATTATTAGCACGTAACTTTATAACAAACAGAGCTGCTTATTCAGATCACAACGTGACTAGCAATTTTAAAGCACACAACCTTCATAAACTGTCATAAAATGAAAATAACACAATCGACTCTAAATGTAAACCGTATTGGGGTGACTATAGTGACGTCATTAGGTGGACATGCTACAGATTGTTGCCTCGAATTGGGATGGCACTCTTACCGGGGGTAAAGTACATATTAATAGCAGGATACACCTTCTCATCTAACACCCCGAAGGTGGTCTCTATCCGGAATGAAAACCACTTCTCTCAATGAACAATAACTGGTGCATACCGTCAGTACTAGAAATACAAAATAAGGTAGAACCTGTTTAAAATATACAGTTTGTCGATGCAGAGAGCCAAATCAAATAATGGCCACGAAAAATTTATCTCGTACAAGTAAAAACGACAGCAGATAGATATGTTTCATTAACACACTGTTCTTCACTAATACTCGCGTCATCTGACATTTAAAAAATAACATATTTGCACTTTCGATTATTTACAAAATCGATAAGTGAGATTGTCGAGAAACATAGGGGAATAATATTCGTATCATAAAACGCAAGGCAGATTAAAGAGGCACTAATAATTTTCATTGTATAAGCTGCTTGAAGCACTGGCATTTACATACTGCAGTATCGATCAGGTACACATACTACTTGTTCTTAATTGATAAAGGATATGTATATATATCGTGTCATGTGGTGAATTAACATGAGTACATATCATAAGGAAAACCTGTGAATACATATATCTTAAACATCTTCCTCATACATGCTGATACTTTACAAATATAAAATGTCTGTATCAAAAGATAAGTTTAACATGTATAGGGGAGCTTACGTGAGCTTAGCAAGCCTCTAGAGAACTAGAACTAAACCGGAATATAATATCCTATTGATCACAAAACCACAGTTGTTTTGCAAATAATCGAGAAAAACAATATTTTCTAAGCTGACATGAAATTTAAAAACTCGACATGCAAATTTGTTCTCTTTTGTCACAATTATAATACAACAACCAATTAGATTTTAGCAAGGTGATATCAAACATGATTTTTGTGTTCATAAAATATTATTAATGTAATTGGTATTATTACACTGATACCAGGAGGGTTATACATCAAATATAAAAATATGTTTGGTTTATTTGTGAAACGAACTGCTTTATACAAATAATAGTGAAACGTATTAAAATCCGAATAAAGTTTATTTGATTACTTGAAATATATCTTATTGCTTTAAAATACAGCAGTGTGATTGGGCACAAGATGTTATTTCATTATTAAAGTTCTTATTTGATTATTTATAATAATAGAAACTGTTTCTAACGATATATTTACATCAATATAACTAGGTACATGTACATGTTAGTATATTAAGTTATGAAAATAAAGACGAGAGATTTCGTTAATTTTAGGAAGAAACTTTAAAATATCTGTATATAATAATATTTACTGTTGCATGAGTAAATTTAAGTGTTTAAACATTAGCCTGGTTTAAGTAAATTGCTTAATTTGAGTAACATCCCTTTGTTACCAGTCTACAAATATAACTTAAGAACCATATACAAATATAGCTTAGATGCCAGTGCCTAAATATAGCGCAGAAACAAGTGTATACATTTAACGTGTATGCTTATATCTTATATTTCAGTCCAATTATGTGTCGTATTAGTCAACAATTACATTAGATAAAATTCAAACGATGATATTATAAATCCAAATTTTGAAATAAAGATGAAATGTCAATCTATAATATAAACCCAAGAATAGGTATTCGTCTGCAAATATACTACTCTTAGACATCAGTTTACAAATATACCTCAGATAAGAGTTAAACAATATCGACAGCTGACTACAAATGCATATTAGACATCTTTTTTACGAAGAAAAAGCAAAGGAGATAATACCAAAATGCAGACAAAACCGTAACTTGAAAAACAAAATTGATAACAATATAAGGTAGTATATACTATGCCATAACGTCTACAAGAACCATTGAAACACAACACATTTAGGAAACCAACAGAATCGATGTGTACTTAGTAGACCAAATTATACAACTGCACAAGCTATGTTTATATGAGGCAGGATTGTTTCAGAAACCTTGACATATATGTTTGATAGGAAACAGTGGTGTATAAAAATGTCAAGAAAGCGTAAAACAATGTACAGTTAGAGGAATATGCTATAGATAACACTGATTCAAAAGTGTAGAGCAAGGGAACTTTGTTCTTAATCATGGAATTGGAATGGTAGCACCAATATGTAGCTAGGGATCTCTCCCATATACAACATCGAGTTGGAGGTGTATAATGTAGTTAAGGTTACGGATCTAGGTTATATTTGACTTATTTGGGGTTTCAAAACTAGTTGTAGACATCAGACTGTATCATATAGTCTCCATACTTGGGGTGTTCTATAGTATTAGTATTGGGGATGTAAAAACTAGTTGTAGATAGTATGTGATGTTCTATAGCTGTAGAAGTAACGTGTAATATAACTGTTTAAGTTCTCTGCAGCTAGAAACACTGTGATATAGAAAACTGATTGGGAAACCAATGTCTGTTTGATTGGCCATCAGCATGGCTATTAAGTTGATTGTTCTGTACACGTCTCAGCGCGCCTTATGATTGTTGGTCTGACAGTGTTTGCCTTAGCCCTAACATCTTGCCCTTCCTTACTCGGAATTAGCACGATATCCCCAATCGATTATAATTGAGAAAAACAATCAGGCTGTTTTGCTAGTTTTCACCACAGAGCGTCGAAATTATTTGTCAATTGGCTCGCAGAGCTTTGTAGCTCTATAGGGAAATGGTTGCTACACGCATTCTAAGCGCAGACCTTAGGTGTCTAGGGTTCATGATAACTAGCCATATAACACAGCTTCGGTCCGTCCTACACGGCTATCAAAGTATCTGTATACCGATCCATAGAAGTACGCGTATTCTATAGTTGTAATAGAGCACAGGAGAAGGGGGGAAATATAAAATATCACAACTACAGTTGGTTTATTAATTAATCCTAGGATTGTGCTACTCCATTTATGAGCAAATAAAGACAGTGTATCAATGCTAACCGTTTTTTTTTTTAAATCCGTACGGTAAGCATCATTCTGTTTTCTAACTTCAATGAACAGTATCGCGAACAAACTGTTAAACAAAAAACGTCTGCATCGGCGTTATGTATCAAGTTTATCACTGACACAAAACATCCACAAATTTTAAAATAATGATTGAAATGTCAGCATATCTATTGTGTTAAAAATGGTCGTTTGTTATTGTTGCAATACAAACTCTGGCAAAGTAGAAATACTTCATTGTCATTAACCAGATGCATACATTATAAACATACATGTTGCTCCCGAGTTTTGTTTTGAAATTACCCTAGCCTGTGTCTTTATCATAACAGTGAGGATGTCTGTCAGTTTGCGGTGCCACAGTGCAGCCTGGCATTTGTGTACCCAAACCCTTGTCAGAACATTACCTCTGTACAAATGGTAGGAAGTATTGTCTCCAACGTTATACACTTCATGTGTTTTCCTCCCTGAAGTGTGACCCACTTTTGCATCAAATGTCATATGATAATTTGAAGTTTTCAAGCAGACGACCACTGCACGTGCGCTCGTGAGCATCATCAATCATAACGCACGTGCAGTGTTAGACCCGTCTTAAAGCGCTTTGTGATTTAGAACTCGTTGTCTACAGTTTTAAGTACAGTTGAGTTGTGACAATAGCTTTTTAGGTTCGACATCTTAAGTTTGATATCTGCCCATTGTCGCTAGCGCTTCACTTGCTATTCCCAGTTTAATTGTTTTGTTCGTCTGTGCAGAATCTAATAACATGGACGTGCATTGTAGCAGACTGAACAAAATACAGATTGGCAGAATGTTACGAGCAGAATGTTGGAGTCTATGTAGATAGTCTCTTTGGGATTGTCTTGTTTATCCTGGACGATTTGACGATTTTCAATATAACGGTACTGGATCCATGGAAAATGTTATTTGGATAGTTATATTTACCTCGCATCGGAACCGTAAATTTTGAGCAATTTGAGCTGTAAAAGCAAGACAACTGTTCGCTGCAAAATATCTTGTAAATTATCTTAAATTTCCCTTATCCATACTTTATATATGAATGCTTTTATATTTCCACCTCATCCTGGATTGCTAATCCAGCCTAAATGTTCTACTCTTTAAAACTCTACATATACACTTGTGTAGAATAGCTCAAAATCAGAAATCTATGTAGATCTACGTAACCTCTTTGATCCGTACTGCAACCTAGGTTTCGTACATAACTGCTTGACCTTTTGCAAGGAATATTATACAATACAGTGGAAAGGAAATAAGATGAATTCATACAAGTATATTTTTTTCCAATAAAATATACTACATCATATGATACAAACTCTCTCACTCGTCACTTTCGATAAAAAAAAATCATGAAGGAATATACACCAAATGACATTAAGGTCCGGAAATGACCCAAATGATAATATATTCAAAATACACTCGGTAACATATAAGCTCGTGTAAAATAGGAAACCTGTAAAGTGTGCTGTACAGCACCTTTTGTGGCGAGCACATGCCGTACAAGTGGCCGACAATATGTCCCAAACACGCCGGCCCTGAACTCAAGGGGTTCGCTGTTCGTTCATTGTGCTGGCCATATTTGTCCGTATACCTGTGTTCACCCCATCGGGACACAATTTAGCATATCCTTTTACGGCGTGTCAGACCAGTCACCCGATTACACTACTACGAATCAATTCCGAATTATCCATTCACGTATCTTGCATTCATTAATAACATAGACCCTCTGACTATCGCGATCCAGTTTCCAAACAACACTCCATTAGATTTGGCATTTTATTCTCTGTTAAAATTCAAGTAGTCCATGTGATAGGTTTGACAAACCTAAGATCTACTTTTGCATATCTTTTATCTCGCCTTTGTCTCGCGAGAACGAGATTTAAAAAGGGAGGGGTAATTTACATCTGAGTTAAACTGAAGAGGTGCCTATCTTTTATTTTCATTGTCAAGATATGGAGCAGGGTCATTGAATCAGGAAACTCGGGTCGTATCAATGTCAGATTCATCAAGTTCAAGTGTTAAAACTGTCTAAATAGATAGTTTCTCTTAACCGTCCAGACAGAATACGAACGCACGGCTACAACTTCCCATGCGCTTGTTGTCAAAGTAGGACCGTCCTCTGTTGTATGAACCGAAAGGCTTCCAAATGCAGAACACGGGCAAATCAATCAGACGAGTAAGCCAAAATCAGATAGCTTTTAGTTCATGCATACTTTTCAGAGCTAAAGGTTTTGTAGATACGTGGATATACTTGAACGTATATCGACTTTGGTTCAATAAAGGAAACAGCAGACGTACACTTATTTTTTCTACATAACCTATGTAATGCTAGTGCTGTGTCACACTGAATATTTCCACGTCATTTGGTTTATTTTCGACATTGTTTCAACAAAATGAATATATATATTAAGGCGTTGCATCCAAGTAATAGAATAACTGTGTATTGTTGATAAATAAAAAAAGCTTCAAATGCCGTTCTGACATCATGGCTTGATGATTCATAAATATGAGCAATGCAGTTAAATGAAAGGTTAGTTTAAACAATAAAATGAAGAAATGCGGCCTTCTTACATTTATACAAATAACCTTTGGAAAGGTAGCAATAAACAGTTCATTTGAAAACTGAAAAGAAACATTCAAGACAGCCAACTATCCTCCCTATCCATGAACTTAAGTAGAGATCGGAATAAATAGAAATGTACCTGCACGTCATATTATGTCATTTATATTTGAATTGTAACTGTAAAGATTTAAATACACGCCAACCCCAAGGTTTCACAGCAATTGCGTTCGTTCTCATGTGTCCCTAGTTAAACAACTGAGTCCGTTCTCTTGTGTCGATAGTTGAACAACTGTATCCGTTCTCTTGTGTCCATAGTTGAAAGCGAGTATGTGATATTTCACGGAGTGGGAGTTTTTGGTAAACAAAATATTGTTTCCCAAAGATGGATATGCCAATTTATTGGTTGGCAATAATATAAAAAGAAAAATAACAAATAAAAATCGTAGTCGTTGGAAGAAAGTATTATCATCTGAATCATCTCCTCCACGGAGGGAGCATAGTTATAAATATCACACATGTAAACTCTAAAAGGTTCATTCCCACGATCTCGTTATCGTTTGTGGTTGATGTTTTTGCGATGTCATTATATTGAGTATTTATCAGGACTTCCCATCCGCCCCATGACGGTGTAGAACCCGACTCGCGTATATACTCCCTACAATGACAAAGCATATAATAATATACTACAACATATCTCGCTGTCAGACAGTTGTCATATAACTGACTCCAGCAATGATAATCGTATCTTGATCAACACTTCTTCTTTCTTTTTGGGAAATTTGAACTAGAATCTGTTATTTGATTTTTTTCTATTTATATTTTGACATAAGCTTTACTCCTAGTCTCTCTCAAGAATAGGAACATATCAGGTCACCAAAACCCAACCCTGTACCCAAAAAGGGTCATGGAACGGTATACTGTTTAATATACATAGCACTGGGGTCGCGGTGGACAAGTGCTTAAGGCGTCTGACATTCTGCTGCCACTAGTCCTCCACCACTGGGTTGCGGGTTCGAGGCCTACGTTGGGCAGCCCCCAGGAACTGGGCGTAGGTCGGTTGTTTTTCTCAGGGAACTCCGGCGTTCCTCCACCACCAAAACCTTGCACGTCCTTAAATGACCATAGCTGTTAATAGGACGTAAACATAAACAAACCTAACATAACTCTGTAGTCAAATAGTGTTTATTTTTACAAAGATTAGATGACATTTTTTATTTATCAAATTAGTAACTATAGGTTAGAACTAAACATAGAATATTGTTAACTTTAGATAGACTTTGTATTAATTATCTTATGGTTTATGTTTCACGCGGTAGATTAATACAAATACAGATTGAGTGTTTCATGGCTTATAACATTTTTGGCCTCAAGATACATGTATGCGATTTAGCAACGCTCCTAAGAATGAACTGAACGTATTGTTTCAATTCTTTATATAACTATACTATCGGATAACAAATATTCGAATACATCTACATTGTATTCTGTACAAATTCATCCCCTTGCACATGTTTTATGCATACGGCGACAACATGATTTACAAACAAAACAAATGAAGTTCGGTACCATGACATAACTTTGTTCTGTTTCTTTATCTTTCTATTTATATACCGTGTTTGTCATGTGGTGATCTTTTGGTGTCAATCAATTACATTCTGCGAATACGCGTAATCATTTAATTAATCTAGCAGCAAACACAACGTCCAAGAAAAGATGTATTCTACATGAAACATCGTTCTGCAGTTGCGTCGTCTTTGCGTCATATTTAGTGTCATTTTGAAGGGGGAAAACATATCTGTTTTAGAAAACGTTGCTGAATTTTGAAATTTGTTACTAAAAAGATTGGTTTCAGAATAAGGAAAGGGCTTTCTGTCTATGTCATTCCCTTATTCTCTTATATTCTTATATGGCAAAGTGAAAGTAAAGGTGCATGTGATGTGAAGGTTTATATAAAGACAAACATATTTACAAAAAATGGCTACTGGTCTATTAACACTGCTAGTCTAATGGGTACTAAGTTGTGAATATTCATGTTTCTGAAATGCGATAGAAGGGATAATAAAGCTTAAAAATGATTAAAAACCAAAAACATCTATTCGTAGCGGGAGTTTAATGCGAAATATATGTTAACAAAACTGTCGCTAACTGAAATTCACATAAATTCTCAGATTTGAAAGGAAAATTTATCATGACACTTGTCAGTTCAAAAGGCGCCCAATTCATTAACATTCTATATAGGAGGTAAATGTTTTGTACGAACACACGCATTCAGACCACATCATGCATGATCAAGTAGGCGATACTAAACAACATTTTTTACGATACTTTAAAATAAATATGGGGTGCGATTCTGTGTCGTGTTATCTTTAAAACAAATATAATATTTGATAAACGGTTCACAAATACTGATGATGGAAATATCAGTAGCATGTCTCTTTAATTCCGTATTGAAAAACCGATTGTCTTACAAGCTACTTAACTTCAAGCAGAGGTCCAGGTGTTTACTGATGAACTAGCATTGATACATGTTTGATTAATTCCCCATACACGAGATGACTCCACATCCAACGAATGTGTTTTTAGATTCTTTCCAAAGTTTTGCTCCTTTGAAAACGCTCATAGATATTCCGGTTAAAGACAAACTCGCGTGACAGACTTAATTTGAGAAGGGCTGAATTTTAATATGAGCTCCGCTTTTGTTTTGGTTTATACTTCTCACTCCTTTTGGCTAACACTATTCTGTTGTTTGAACATTTTTCATAGTATTAAATCATTCAAAAAGTCTTACGTCGTCATAAGAGGAAATTCTAGATGCTTTGACGGACGGATATTTGTAGTTTATATATTAACTGTTATATATCTTAAACATCGTTATGGTCATTAGGAGGCCAACTAAATATTGCGTGGCTGCGACAATCTCGATCTGTTTATAGACAGGGTTGAATAACAACTCATAATGCTCTGCGTTCGTTCGAATCTTACCTTTTTTAATTGTGATTTCAACCTCTTTGTTAATACAACAGAATATAATATTTGTTTTTCAATATTTATACTAGATAAACAACTATTTAGACTCAATGTTGGTAAATTCTTTCTGTTTGTGTAAAATTTTTGCACAAAAAAAAAGAAAGCTGTTTTCTTTCACTAGTTTGCAAATTAAAAAGCAATGTCTACTTCCTACCTCTAGCACACATCGGATTACAGCCGTCTTCTTTGAAATGTTTACCACAGGTCATATGTACACAATTTCCCGCCATTATTAACCTATATGTGTTGTATGTAGGGATTTCACTGTTTTGGCTTCTGCCCAATGTATTCTTTGTAACAGTTTTACCTTATGATTTGATTGAATTGACTGTGGCGTCATCTTCTGGCGTGTTAGTGATCATGTATTCAGCCATTGCAGTCATAGATATGTCATCTTTTAAATATAACAAATAACTTATTCTTTGCTTACATCAAATTCGTGGGATGATTAAAAAAAACTAGAATTAATTCACTCATCAAATAGATATTGTTTTGCTGGCATTTATAAATAAAGAAAGAAACTCCCCGTTTTATAATCCTGCCATTTGGTAAAATGTTAACATTCTTATAGGAAAATGCGTATTTATTGAATAAAAACATTTACGTATATTTTGCATTTGGTTTATCAAACGCATATAACATACATACACACACACGTTTCTTGATATACAATTACACGTATAGGTATATAGATTACGAGGTCGTATGTTCTCTAACCCATCAGTATACACCCTATCACCAGCATCGCACTTCGTTGATCAAAATATAGTAAACCAACACCGCGCTGACAAGACGTTTTTTTTCACCGTGAATTCCAAAGTGATGCCTTCTGGAGCCAGACCTAAACCCCCAAGCTATCCAGTGGTTTAGGCTAGCAAGCTTTTTTCTTCCAGTAAATAACATGTTAACGTATTTTTTTTTTTATTTTTTTTTTGGGGGGGGGGGGGGGGATAAACAGGTATAACGAAACATTTCATATGTACGGCATAATTCAGTGTGGACATGTATATATGTAACAGTGTAGAAGATGAGTTTATCTAATTGAAGCAAAACAATGAATTGTTATTATGGTAAGAAAGGGGCTTAAAGGTGACAATACTTTACTGTTTTGTCCTTTGCATCCTCACCTGACTACGTGTATCCTATTCCACGTCAATGTCACACGTGTTTTCACAAACTGACAACGTGTTTACTGAGAAAACATCGCTTTGACTTGCGGCTACCTCAGATTCTAACTGCTTCTATTGTATTGCTATTTTCATAGTGGCTTTCTGGTGACTCTGTAAACCCGTGTTAACACCGGTGCGAATTACAACACACTACAGTCCCGTCCTCCATACATGTCATGTAGCGTAGTGTCAACAAGGTACACAGTTCCTCAACAGAAACACACGAAACCAGTATTGTACCCTTTAGCTAGCAAGACATAAACAGTATGCAAGAAGTCACCAGGGAGTTCTATTCAGCAGAGATCATTTTCTGTCTGAGAACTAAACACATTTATTCTATAATGACATTCTGTGTATGACAACATATTGCACAGTGATCATTGTTAAGAAAACAAATATAAGACTACCCATAAAATAGGAGGAATGGTTTGGTATGACCTTAAGAAATATCGGACGCGGTGAACACAAGGACAGATATTGTTGCCATAGTTGTTTACTTTTACAGCTTATTTATATATTTATTTGTATTTTGCAACTTCCACATTTTGACATCCGGCATTTCTTAATAGATGCTATACATCTAAAGACGAATTTCCGGTTCACAGAATTTGATATTTCTGGTGTTGACGATCAACTGTTAGCATTAACATTTGTATCCGATAATCAAACAGTTGCTTAAAATATATGTGAAAGTATCAATAAAGGGGTACACACATCCAGTAATAATTTAATCTTGCTTGTAACAAGCGTTTTCATTGGCTTACAAATTTATGTTATCAGTCCATAACGTAAAAAATGACGTTGCCGTTTGTAACGTCGCTTTTGATTGGCTGATACTACAGCGCAATAATTTCTAAGAGAAAAAANTGTTATCAGTCCATAACGTAAAAAATGACGTTGCCGTTTGTAACGTATTGCAGTGCAATAATTTCTAAGAGAAATAAAGTCCATCAATAAAAGTGGATTTCCACAGGGATTGTGTATAGTAGATTAAATTATAAGGATTAACTTGAATATCTTTTTCATGTTATGGAACTATAACACAAAAAACCGGAGTGTACTCTCATCATAAACCGCGAATTAATTGAATCACCTTATGCAATATATACACAGATAAATCCCTTTGAAAGCACACATAAATGTTACCACAACCAGTCGGAGAAGGAAAGCATTAGTGCGCCACTATTCCCAATAAAATCCCTCGTGAGTAAGAAGTGTATTACTGGCGTACGAAATTGCGTCGATACTGGTAGGTTTTAATGCTTAATATCTGCTAAACTGCAGAATGGAAACACATACCACAGAATTGAATGTGTATGCATTGACATGGTATGCTGCTATAGGTCGAATTGTCCAACCTTTCAAACACAATCTACAGGTAAACACAGTTATGGGTCGTACCAGGACGACGTGTAAAACTGGTATTAAACACAGAATGGTTCAGAAATTGACAAACTTGTCACGTAGGTAAGTAAATATCAAAATTGAAAATGAGATGTTCGAATTAATTCACATACATCTCAATAAGCACATCACTATTCAATGCACACAATATATTTTGTTTTGAAACACATCTGATTTTAATGATTTAAACAAAGGACTTATTTATAGACAAATTTGTGTACAACACCAGCCGAACAAAATATTCATATTTCCACGTGAAATAGACTATGTGTTACATATTTTGCTTTAAATACATATATTGTTTAGCCTTATAGCAAACATATCAACACAATGTGAATTTGTAGGGCAAATAAACGTGAAGATTTTATTATAACCTAGATATTGTATTATTGACTTAAAACAGCCTGCATATCTTGACCAATATTCTATAAATATATTCAAGATTTGTTCATGTCCATAAGAGTTTTCCTCGTAAAACGATGATTACATACAAACTTCAATAAGTATTATCCAAAAGACAAAATATTTTACCTTATTTATATTTGAAACACGTTTGAATTTATGTTTGATTAAAATATGTTTACAGACGTTCTCAAAATCTCAAAAAGGACACGTGACTTACTTAACGCTAAAAATACATTTGTATTTCACTACTTGATACCTAAGATACGTACATTTTACACCACGATACAAATAAATATTCAAATGTAAAAAAGACCTAGTGTTATGACGATAAACGAACAAATCTTAGAATATATACCATATATTTGTAGATGTTGAACAGTAATATTTTATTCAAAAATTCGTGTTTTTCTCATGCTGGGCTAACTTCTGAATAGTAGACAGTATTATATACTTTTTCACTTTGAAGACGAGAAGCATGATTTATTTAGACTTACATGTAACGTTCATATCTCTATACTAGTTTAGTTATAGGTTGTAGGAACGATTAAATCACCAGAAACTGTGTGTACTTTAGCAAGAAAATTTATGCAACGTAGACATTGTATGAAACGTACGCGGGGATGTTATCTGTAATAATATTCTTTTGATTGTTGAACCGTTCCGTGTTTCTCTGACTTCGGGAGTACATCATTCAAAAAGGTTATTCATAGATAACTTCTGTTCCATCCCCATGTAAACACTGTTGGCGACTCAATATGATAATTACTAGTGTAACATTATACATAGTTAAATCACGACTTTATACGTCGTTTTATAACAAAACGGTTTTAGTAACAGATGAAATATATTTGGGATTATATTAACATCAGTATTTATTGTATACAGCATATTTTTATTTTCGTATATTTATTTCATTCTATACTCGCATTCAAAAATAATAACTGTATTTATTTCAATAAGGGCATTATCGTGTCTAAACAAATGGCTGAAGCAAAATAGTTGTTTGAGCTAACAGAATCCAGTGTTTATAAATGGTTTTCCCTTTCTCCACAGTGCCGGTTATCTTTTAGTTCTTTCGAACGATTTTCAGTCACATTTGGAGGTAAATTTACTCTAAGCATATCATTATTTCAAATATAGTTTATGGCCTGCACCACACATGAATAGCACGTACATGTAGGTATATGAACACATGGGTGGTTAGAAAGCGTTTCCGTGATTAATGTATATTCCAGCTCGTTATATGATGCTAAAATATTATTGTCCATTAACATTTTGTATGCCTGTTCTCAACCGTCAAGAGAATGATTCATGTATATTTTTTGTCAAAAACATCTATAGATAAAAAGGTACATTAGTGCAAAATTTTGCAAAGATTGAAAAATAAATATGCCGATAACATTCTACTACAGCACCATATATTATAGAAACGTCCGTAAACTACCCCGTAAATTACCTATAAAGTGAATTCTAACAGTTGTAACACATATATACCATGTTGTATTACTACCGGCTAAATACCCTCGTTGTAATATATTGGACATACGGCTACATTGTATTCAGAACAGTAATGAGAACATTGTAAAAAGCATAATGTTACCTGGTGATTATCTAACTCCAAGATGTTCTGCATAAACCAGCGGAACCTTCCGAATTTATAAATAAATGTTGCAGAATTTCGATGTCATTTGCACACAACTATGATAATCCCTGAATATTCAAACTTACGACCGGCTCGTTTTGTTTCCGAACGCACAGTAACGACTCAGTGTTTCGTGCCCGGATTTCAAAACCATTGACAAACGACCTTTTGTTATATTAATTTATCAATTCTGTCAGATGTCAAAATAAAAATGCACAGAATAAAACCTACAAACATCTTAACGTTGCGGTGCTCGTTCATCGAAAAACGATGGATTGTCACTTAGCACGAGGGAGGTAATTCAGGACCAATTGTTATCTCAGCTTTGTGGCAATTATTTTCCAATTTTTACAAAGTTTGCATGAGAAGAGAAGAGATAGAAAAAGTAGACCCATTCACGGCAAATGATAGATGACTACCGTCAGCAGGGAGACGGTGCTTATACGGTATATATAACGAGGGCCTCGAGATGCATCATGCTGTTTGACGGGCGGTTGTAATACGGCTTGTATTGTGTTAACAAAACGCCTGTACCGACTATTTGAAACTTAATTTAAAAAATCAAAATATGATTAAACACTAGTTATAAACGAACTTATAACTCATGAAATGTCATTAATATTTTCAGCTATATAAAAATTAATTCATTATTATTGATATTTTTTTTATATAAAGCTGTGTATGCGCTAAACTCTTATTCGGCCTTTTACAGATATTCTCTTGAGAACAATTGTTCATTCCCCAGGCAAAAAAACATTTAGAATGTTGTTAAATGAAACATGTGCAGTTGTGGGCGACGCAGGGTCGCATACATTATTTTCGCTTTGTATTTGACAACGCCTCCACCCGCCACTTTGGGCATGCATCTAACATTGCAATCATAAAAAGTTCATCATTGGGTGGTATTGTATAACAGAAATGTATTCACATTTGCAATCCTTATTTTTAGGGTTATGATATTGATATTTTTTATACGATTTTTCATATCATTACTCTAAATTTTAATTTGTCCATAGAGGAGATATATACTTTATGGTTGTACTTTGGTCAAGTGCAGTAAATCACTTGGCCTTCGCGATATACTATTTTCATAAATTTAACAAGGGATTTAATCACCATTTCAAATTTATCACGTAAATGTTTTTCGAAATATTTTTAAAGCAATCTTTATATTTATGTTGTATCTGTTTCGCATTCAAATCCTCTTGCATACACACATATATATATGTGTGTGATATATATATATTCGCCAAAACGAAGTATTTATTATACATAACTAAAAGAATGCCACATCATTAAAATCGAAATAGAGACAAATATATATACATACATAAACTACAATGTTAACACCAAAGGGTAAAATACGAACCCACAGTTTGAATCGACAACAGGGCTTTAGGGGAAAAAACAGAAGGAAAATAACATAAATAAAAAGCATACTGTGGGTTTAGGGTGGGGATGGCGATGGGGTGCGAAACGAGTTGTTTAGGACATTACGTATGTCCTGTAGTTCTGGTGATGCCCATAATCAGATATCTTTTTAGTTTTGGGACATTTAGTAGGTTATCACCAATATAGGACACAGTGAACAAAGCCTCAGTTTAGACTATGAAGTACCGTGGTTGCAAATCAGATTATGATGACGACCCTCAAGTTATCCTATTCTCCTTTTACTTTTTCCAGTTTTAGAATCTCTTTATAATATTTTCCTTTGTTCATATTTTTCCCTATTTGTTATCGATTTTGAGTTCGAAATAGAGTTACTTTGTTATCTTGTCCTTATCAACAATGATAACCCGAACTCTATCTTAGGTATTACCTTGGACTAGTAATACTATTACGGTTTAGTATAGGTCATTCATATTGTCCTTGTTTGTGCTTGCGTGTAACACGTCTGAAGTCTGTATCCATTATCTTAACTGAAAAAAAAATGAATTGGCTATTAGATCTTTATCCAGTGGTAGAATATCTCACTTTTGATGTTCGCGTTATATCTTTTTTTCCCCAGAATAGAATGCTTAACCTATAATTCCCTTTTAATGTAGTTATAAAGATCGTAATTATCATCTTGTAATAATCAAACAAAATCCTTTCAATTTACATGCCGTTATTTATGATTATATCGCTGTTTCCAAAGCGTATATTATTTTTACCTATATCTGTGACTTGTATGCCTATGAGATGTGACGATGGGCGTCGCCGTTAATTAACGGAATGTAATTAGAGTTATTCCCCCTCCACCTTATACTTGGCTAATTTAGTTACCTTCACTTTGTGATGTACGCAACTCTCATCTATCTCACAGTAGAATATACGCTGTAGGTTATGGAATCAATTAATCACATGTATATCCCTACTGTTTGTGGGGTCTCTTACATACAATAACACAAGAGAAAAAAATAACGTGTACTCTTTGTATACAAAATACGTTTAATTTATTACATCATATCATATGTTAAATCCATTCTGATAGCTAGCGGATTGTTTACAAAAATATAAAATATTTGTAAAAAAGAAGCATTTGAATTTGTCATATTGCTTTTTTAATTGTTAAACTACAAAACATAAAACAAACGATGGAACTGGAACTCTGATTATTTATTTATTTTTCAAACGATTAATACGAACACACATCAAGACACAGTAACATAATATTTTTTTATGTTAAATAATGTATGAAATATTGTAAAATTTTGATGCATAAACTTGAATTTCTGAAAACCGAAGTTTTGACGTGTATCGAATATCTCATAGGATTAAATGTATTTTTGCTATCGTATTTGTGTAGTCTGGTATGCAAGATCCGGGAATAAAGAATTGTGTAATATATAACTAATACTTCGTTTTCTGTCATAACCGCATAAAGCTCAGGTCAATCCCGGTAAACCAGCCTAGCCCTACATATATCCCACACTGGTGATTGGTGAAGGGTGGTTTATGGGCTAGTGACACTGACAAACATAAAGACCATTTCAAATTTGCTTCACGTGTTTTGATCTGTTCCGCATGAATGAATCCAAGTTAAAACAGCGTATCCGAGAAAGAATGTTACCATATTGAAAACGGCAGTCAGGTTTTTCACATGAGAACACGGTCGTCAACGATGGATGTTTACAGACGTTTTGATGTTCTACAGATGAATGTTTGATTGGAAGTATACTTTTCTGACTTTGTAAAGTATTCTGACCAAAAAAACGCCGGAGAGTTACTCTAGTGTGTAGAACTAGAGGGATGTGATTGAGCACAGCAGGCTATGCTAGCCGATAAACTTAACCATCGGGTCAATTCTGTAACGGCATTTTACTGGTATTTCGTTTTTGTACTATTGGATTACCTCGTAACATTTTACTTTCGATTCATTGTCAAATTGTGTTTTGCATTACTTTTGAACAATTCAACACCTGCTATTTGGCGGGGAATTGGCATGGAAAAATCTAACACGTAAGGTCACAAGGGGTCAAAGGAGATATTAAGAAGTATAGGAAGATGGAAAGGATGTAGGACTGATTTGAGGAAAGCATGTCGAAAGTGTGTCTACCTCCTGTTAATTATATAACACAAGGCATTATACGCGAAGCAGGGACGTCAGAGGTTGTGTCTGTCTGTGGAAAAGAGGTCAGTAAGTGGATGTTTTATATCAACCGTATCCTAAATTCTTTGCTTCAATTTTCACCCCATATCCCAGGAATGAATTGCCACTTACCTAACTGGTGCTATGACCTTGTCATAATTGCTGACTCCATAAGATGGCAGGGTAAAAATTACTGTTATAATTTGTGGTGAATCGGCTCCAGATTTTTTAAGTTTTCAACAAATTATATACGAGTATTCATCTGTGCTATGTAATTGGTATCTGCTGTGTTTTATGAATTTGTTTGTTACAACTGAATGTCTATTCCTCATAGATGTTACCAAAATGTTTACATAAAATCACATATTTATCTCTTTTTTGATTTTGTTAGAAAAAAATGGAGAATTAAGATTTAAGAATTAGATAGAATTAAACTGAATCTATTTTCATATTACATTTTTTTTAACAATATAAATTTAATATGGAAATAGATTCAGTCTATTTTTGATGTAATAATTCTATTATTGCGTTGTATATATTGTAACTAATTATCACCATGTGTTTACCATGAATGATTGATATCTGTTTTGTACAATGCTTTCCATGCAAATATTTTATTTTTAAAAATATATAAGGAAGAAATATATATTGTTTTTCACCTTATGTACATTCCCTATAACACGATATTGAAACAGTATTTATCGTTTGAAAACAATAGAGCGATGGTTTTAGCACAGACTTGCTCACACAATAATGAATTGCCCTAATATATCGGAATTACCAGCTATCATATGCTATATAGCCATTATTTTGATTGAGGTTCATGATCCTTAATTTTGTTCTCATGGAAAGGCATATAAAACCCCAGAGAGACCATAAAATCAGCTACCCACGTGTACAAGAAGATATATGGGTGACATATTACCCTATGAAGCCACGCGGGTTCCTAATTCAGAGACTCATAAATTTTCTTGATATAATGGATTTGTAGAAAGGGCTATCACGGGTTTGTTTCACGCCTTTTTAACCGCTTATTGTTGGGTGTAAGTTTCGTGAAGCTGTCTTACAAATATTTAAAAAAAAAAATCAAAAAGCTTATTTTTCTCTTAGGAAAAAAAATATATTTAAAATTCTATTTATGTTCAGTTTTTTCATAATTCACTTTCTTGATGTAAATTATATTCAGAGAAATTCTCTGTGAAAAGTAAGATTATATAAATATGCTCTCTTATTACTGAATTGTATATATTGATATCAGTATCAATTACATTTATGGAATATTTGATACGTATTTCTGTTGCCTTTTCAAATATTTCACAATTATTCCCTCGTTTGTCCTTCATTGTTTCTTTACAAAAAATATTGCGACTGCTTACAGAAAAAAACATAATTTGCCGCATTCAGTTTTTGCCTTTTATTTTGTGAATCAAAGTAGTGTGTTTGACATAAATCGAATAACATCAAGATCCTAACATTTTTTAATAGACATCAATTAAATATAAATCTCTTTCAAATAGAAATTCTATTGAAGGTATTTCGTGTATCTAATAACGATTTTTTTGTTGATATATAGAAGACATTATTTTAAATTTTATTTATTGAAATGAAAATCAACGTTACGCAGTTCTCATTTAAATGATGTATATCTGTTTGAACTGGTCTAGAGATTTGCAAAGTATATACAATGTACAATTATAATAATTCGAGGGAACAAGAAATTTGATATTATTCAGGGTGATCAGGTTCAATTAATCCTTATCTTGATTTATCAAATTTTCAAGTATCTAACGCTATATACAGAGATCTGCTTTAATTCAGGTATGCGAAAACACAACATTAGCTCTTTTTTTTTGTAATTACCTAAAAAGTTCACACATGATAGTGTTGCATCTGATTGCTTTGTGGGTGTTGAATGTTATTTTAATACATTAAAACCACTTACGTTGAAACGTACTGAAAAGTTAAAGCAGAAAATTTCAATATCATTTTATTATCAGAACCGTTCAGTGCACATTCTCATTTCGATTTAAAGTAATTTGGCACACGGGGTTTTCCGTCAAACTTTTCACTTCCTGCAAGAACCCAATCACACGTCTTTTCCCTTTATCGCGTTTGCTTTTCAGCAGCTTTTTTGGCTTTTGGCAAATTATAAAAATGAAACTAATTAGGATGGAAAAGTCTGCTTTCATATTGTTCTCTGTCTCTGATCATCATACACCGATTCATCTTCATTAAAGATGAAACCCCAAATTTGTAAGACAATAAAATGTCACCAATCTGCTAGGGTAGCGGAGATTGGGTTCGGTGTGCGTGTGACATCTCTTCTGTTCCATCCACTTAGCCGGCCGGTCGGGACATCCTATATTTCGTTAGATTTCCAGTCTTCCCGTGTCAAGACAACTCACATGCTAATAATGCCGTTTTTCTGTCTCAACCTGGTTTTCAGCTTTCGTGGTTATAATCTAATTTATCTATTCTTTGCGGAACTCTTTGTTTCTATCGGAGGGATAAATACATTATCGGTTTCAACCATGGGTGTTATCCGTCCGACAGATGCCTGTGTGTTTGTTGTATGATTTATCGTTAGAAAATAACAGATATTAGTCCAGTAAGGCTGGTATTATCTATGCAAACATTAGCAAAACCTAAACACAAGTATTGATCACTATCAGAGAATAACAGTCATAGAAATCTTATATCATTTCTATTGCGCATTCCCGGCAAGCCAATGTGCATTAAAACGGTCGATACTAAGCCTTTTGAGATGATTTTTTCATTCATGCTTGGGTAATCCTCGAAAAGAGTCAATAATTGAAAAAAAACAAGTTAAAACTTCAGTATATAATATTATAGTCAAGAAATAGTTGCAACTAACAATTCATCTAAAACGAAACAGAATTACATTATTTTGTAAAATGAGCACACCTTTCAACAGTGATAAAAGAAATTATGCTCTAACACCTCATTGGAACATTTAAAAATAACTTTAAGGCGATACGAATCTGAAGTGAAAATCCTTTTTGATCATAACTACAGCATTGTTCGAAAAAAACATATTTGTACATTGTTAGTGTAGGAGTATTGTCTCGTGTTAACTATCCAGAGAAACAATAGCATTTTTTTAAAACTATAATAGTAGCAACTGTATATAATGCACTGACTACTATCGAACTCCCTTGTCTTTTTTTTCTGGAGGGTACCAAGGTCACGTGAGCGGTAGCGAGATGACAACGAGATATGGTATTCAGCAGAGCTTGCCAATACGGCGTGGACGGACGTTATGACATATTTGTAAGAGGTGTCATCATCGGCCATATATTTAGCGGTGAAGTGTCGAGAATGTACAGGAATTTACCTATCTTATCGTAGAAAGGATCATATACACGAGGGATACAAGGCCTCGTAATTCCCGCCGTGGCTTCCGACTGTCAAGGTGTTCGCTGACATCTACCGCTAATCTGCAGAAACACATCATATAAAATTTCATCTAAAATCCCCCTCGGGGCTAAATCTTAATAACGGGCAGATTTGATTGGAACATTGAAATAGTGTTCTATCTATCTATCTATCTATCTATCTATTTAATTATGTACCGTTACCAAAACCCTTACAAGAATTTCACATTATAGTTTTATTGATGATTCATCTGTTAACCAATACCTGGATCGAACTCCTCTGTTACTGTAAAAGATTGGGAACTACCTTATTGATGGTGATTTATTTACTTCTCTGTATAACATTGTGATTACGATATGAATTCGCAATTAAACCTTGCCACCCAAAGTCCGCGCACGTGATTCCAATATTAAGCTTGAGGTAGGAATTTATAAACTACTATCTGAAATTGGTTTAAGGTGTTTCGTGTCTGATGTTTGGTACACGATTATAAATGAGAAATGTAAATTTGTATTATCATTAATTTCGCAAAAATCAGTAAATCATATTAACAAACCATTCAATTATAAGATTACAAAATGTATTTTTCACAATCTTCTCTTTAAAATTTAGAGGAAAGATAAATAAATTTAAGATAAACGTTTGCACTCTCATGTCTGTTTTTTCAAATACTTTAACAAATAGCAACAATAACAGTACTTAATGATGTCACATATACGTTAATTTCATAATACACAACGGTAGATACATTTTGCTTCGGGCTGTTTTTTAATTCATGTTCTAACAATTGAATATTTCGATTTAATTTTGCCCTAAAATGGTGTTTCTGTTATACAAGTACACCATTGTTGTTTCACTTTACTACTAAAAACTTATTTGGCCGGTAACATTTTTTAGAGAGAATGAAATTGATGCTTGACCATTCCAGATCTTGTCTTATATACCAGTTTAATGCCTAGATTGATGCAAAAATCTATTTTTGTGGTCATCATTTTGAACTTATTAAATGTATACAGATATGATTTTTAATGCATTTTCTCAAAATTTGACGATAAAAAATAGAGTATCGAGACAAGTCAATATATGTTTCATGTAACGTATTTGATGAATCTAATTTATAAAGCTAATGTCAACCCATTATAGTTCTGGTGAAAAAAAAGCCTTATTATTACCGGGATGTTTTGCAATTCTTGAGATAACAATAATGGTCACCCAACAGCAAGACCCGATAACAAACGTTATGACATTGATTTCACTATCCTATCATTAGTATTCCTTTCCTCGGTAGTAACATGGCAGCCTCCCCTACTTATGGAGATAACACATAACAGACGAATCGTTTCGCTACCCGAGAGTATTTGCTATATATGAGGATGCTCTGATATACCTTCCTGCTAACCAGTACACTAATTAGCCATATTGGTAGCCTGGAGTGTTTCACAATACACTTAAGATAAGGTATGGTATCCATAATGTCATTTTTTGGCCCTTAGCGATTTTGTTATAACATTGTTGAGACACTGTGCCAAAATGTGTAAAAAAAAATACATCTACAAAAAAAATATGCAGTTATTTTAAATAAAGCCTTTATTTGCACTTCCTTCATATGTATCAAATACAGACTTGTGTTTTAGGAATCATTTTGGATATATTAATGAGCTGTACTTGAGTCCATATAATGAAACACTGAAACTCAATATATCAAATTATCAATTTCAATATCAGTTTCTGTTGACATCAGTTGCCATTTGTATCGTTCAAACCCAAAGTGCACATTTTACTATAGCTGCAGACCTCTTCGCAAAATGATTGTATTTTGTCTGATATGATTTGATAATAGTCTTGTACCATGGTAACCGTTTGTTATATAGTTATGTCAAGTTATGTCCTGACGGGTGCCACGTGTGGTTCAGGAAATGCTTACCTCCTCATGGCACCTTGTTGAATGTATTATACCCTTTTTTGGTCGTACTATTCCTAAACTACAATGTGATAAGTAAGACCAAACTTTAGAAATCAAAATTTGACGTTTCTACTTAAACAGTATTGACATACTACTCCTATTCCTGTCCTTAGTGTCCACAAGACAAATATGTATAGCAATATGTTTACGTTATACGCTGGTTATGACAAATCTTTTGTTTAAAGTCAGTATGCTGAATAGGATAACGGACTTGTATATTCAATCATTGGTATCATATATGATAACGGTCCATTGCCGTGCTCTTCTATAATGAACAGGCAGTCGTAATTGCATTGATCGAAGCAATAACGGATATACGATATTAGCTGTTCAATGTTGATTTCCTATTCACTGGTTCGATGGCAATGCATCAAGAATACTGCGTTGGTGAATCTAGTTTGTTGTTATTTTTCTAGTAACTTCAATTTGAACTTCGTTGTGTGATTAATCAGTCGTGTATCAAAGAAAAATTAATTGGCACCTTTTAAGGTCGTTGATAAGAACTGGCGCGAGTGTGTTGTAAAAAAATACCTTTGAAATTATCGCACTCATCTGCAATGTCGCCATATTGAAATGTATGACGTAATATATGTAATACACGGGGTATGTCGCCTTATTATTTCTGTATTTAATTTGATATTTGCGCTGATATACACGCAGATCTGATTTCAACGATCATTTATGAGGTCATCGATATTGCACTGGCATAGATTTTATAAGGAAATTGAAAATCCGTAATCGCTTTATATTAATCAAGGTACCATGTCGATTTTACTGCTATTTTTCGTATACAGCTTATACCGAAATGATAACGTGAAACAACAATCCTCATATAATGCAATATTGACGAATATATGTATTATTTTGGGGAAATCGTACAGAGAACGCAACGATTAGATATTAGACAAACATAAGAAGTGTTTCACCTATATAGCCAATTCAATTTTGACAGATATCGGCTTTATTCATATTACTGTATAAGCTTAAAACTATGCCGGTACTGATTGGGAAACTTTTTAGAAGGAAGAGTTATGTGTTTCACCAAAAAAATATTCTTAGAACAGGAAACTATATCTCTCGTAACTTTGATAGTATGTTGGCGTTCAAGAACACTTCTCTTGTGGCCACTGCGATTCTTGCTGATTAGCTGTTGCTACTTTTTGGACGTGTCAAGCTTCATAAAATCATCGCAAATATCGTTTCCAGGCTGTCACAGCCAATCAGTATAGCGGATAGGTGATACCTTACACATGCAATCCAGTAGCAACACATGAATGGAAACATAAATTGGTTAAAAATGGGGAATTTACTGACCTTACGGTTGAGTTCAACTTCCTAATGGGAATATAGAAAAATAATCATCATAACTGTTTCTTTATGAAACTAAAACCGGAAGTTTGTTTTTAAAACTTTTAAGACCTGTTCGATGGTAGCACGATATCGTCTGATGTGTGGTTATTAAGATTTCTGTCGGAAACGTATGCGCTTTGCTAGTCTCCGATATCATGCTATTATAAAATTGGAATGTTTTAACAGTTGTATATTTCATACTGCCAATGCATAAACTATCGCTATGACAATCTCAGCAGATTTTTTGTGTGCTTCTAAAGTGGATTCAAGCAGTTAATCCCTAAGCATTATAGTATATTTTTTTTCAAAGCACTATAAATGCATCGATGCAATTTTGCTAGCTAGCATCATGACTATTGACAATTAACATTGCGCAATGCAAAGACGCTATGACGCTCTACCTCTATACTGTCTTATTCCATACGGATCCTGGTAACTGCCCCTCCCCCTGTCTTATTCCATACGGATATTGGTAACTGCACCCCTTGCATGTTTGTACCTCATTGTTATTTTTTATTCGGGATATTGTTTTTTTTTTATGTAGGTTGATGTTTTATTTTTGGTTCCATGTCAGTTCATATTTATTTATCGATATTTCCCCCGGTTATATAAGTTGTATTCTCATACATTCACATGCATCCTCTTACAGTGCAGCATGTGTTGAGATGGTATGGGAAACAGATATACTGCAGTCAAAAACGAGCTATTGTTTATAGTACCATAGATAATAGTCATTCGTTGCATCTCGGCGTTGAGAGGCTGTCTTTTTCATTAGCCTTCTTGCTTTTCTGTGATAACACCACGCTATCATCCTACATCTGTTTTGTAACGCAAATATCCTTTGTATCACTCGTACATCCCGTTGGACTGGTCTTCTAATCGTGTAAACATTTGCCTTTATAAGAATCGGGGAACATAGACCTAGATGTGATTGAAGTGTTGCTGAGTATTTGACGTACTTTCATCTGTGTGGTTGCGGTGGCCATGGTTTATGAAGAGTTGCCGGCTATCCCACATCCATTTCAACAGTATCAAAGGGGCCCCCTGCCGCACTGTATACTCTTTTTAAACCGAAATATGTCATTTGTGGCGTATTCCATTACACATAGGGAAACTAAGCCAGGTTCCCGCGCTGTCAATTAAAGACACGGGCAGATGCAATACTGCTCACAGGTTATTTGGCACTGCCTGGGATCGGTTGAAAGTAGCATAGCTTACGCTGTCAATGTCTTAAAACAACAACGTATACAGGTTTTAAAGTAGAACGTATCTAATCGAACACATAATTGGATATTTAAACTTTTTCTCTGAAAGTGAAACTTAATATCTGTTAAAGGTATCGAGTCGTTTCTTATTTTTTGATCAAAATCAAATTGCTTAATATACTATGTCATGGGTGGTATACATCGGTCGAAATACAGCGAGGGTCAAGCCTGCTAATTATATAATCATAACTTATTTTTATGAATGTTTATATCAAATCACATATATCAATTGGAGATGAGAGGAAACAATACACTTTTGATTAAAAGTGTACTTTCATGTAAAGTGTTTATAGTACGGTGCTACAAAGGAAGACTTTGAACAAGCAAGATATCCAGACCAGATGATCTGCTAATTGTTCAGAGCAAAGACAAACAATGGTATCAGCATCTGTTTTGTAGAATGCTAATCTTCAATAGCTGGACAGTTATTGTTTGCATTTGTTGTAATAAGTTCCTCGTCCATCATGGCAACGCGTCTATCCTCTGTCACCGGCGGATTGTAGCTTCACAGATAATCGGGGATGCAGACTCTGCAGAGGGTGGCCACGGGTCACTCAATTATCCTTAGGGTGATCTTACATTTTAGGGGTAAAAAAGTTAACAAAATAAAGACTTATAGGCAAGAGGAAGCTCATCCATCTGCATTTTCATTAACAAAGTAAACAGCAGAATCGAAGTCTGCAAATATACCCGGTAGACAATTGAAGGTAAAAAGCTTGATATCGGATACTACAATATGTCATATTATAAAGTTTGGAGTGATTGATTATTCATTAGGTGTACACTTCTGTGCAATTTATTCAAATTGGTTTCACTACCTTCAATAGTGTACTTTTGTCACACATATTAACCATAGTACCTTGATTATAGTCCAATTCAGCTTTTTAACAATAGTATGCGTACATGCCAACGTAAGCTTACGCTTGATTTGTTGCGAAGTTGTCATGATTTCTATTCTTAACATTGCAGCATGATTATGCCAATTGCTAGCCGATTAGTTTGTAATGCAAATTGCGTTGTCTTCATGCTTAACTAAGTAGATGATTGGACGAAAATCCTAATCCTATGTCCCACAATTGAAATAAATATTACAGTCTATACAATTGTACCTTTGTTTTCAAGTGTGCGTACTGTCCACAAAAGCCTTTTACTGTCGCATTTCGTTCAGGTGAAAGTGTATAACATTAGCATATGAAATACTATCTAAATATATGGCAACAATTTGCTGTAGCCAAATGGACTGGACATGAACAGCAGATATTTTCAGAACTCTAATTGCAAAAGGCAAAACAATTTCCTGTCCCTACAAAACTCGACAATCTCTGTTACATTAGGGCGTCACGGCGGCAAATAATGGGATTAATGGTCCTGATGAGAATCCCTCAGGATAATACAGAATTATGCCCAGTTTGCTAACTGCTGAATTAAACGATACATGCTGCAACCAGTGAAATGGTATTTATGTTATTGATATATTGGTTTGTTTAAATAACTGTGTGAAGTGCTAGGACCTTTTGTTTCCATTTCCTTATTACGATATATATTTGCATAATCGATACATCTTAACCCCAGGGGATAATACTAATAGTGCGTAATACGTTTATTCAAATATGGTTTGTTGTGTAGAAAAACATTGTTTGGTTCTTTAAATTCATGAATCCGTCATACTGTGTCACGTGTCCTCCCTACGCAAGGTCACAATGAGGTTACTTTTTTCCCACTGGTGTGTTTAATCATAATTTACTTTTAGTAATTTATCAAAAAAGTAACAATTATGACAGTTTTTTAAAACAATACAAACGCAGGTTATGTGTTTATGAACCATATTGATTGACCAATCTATGTTGACATGACCAATGAGTCTTATAGTCATACTTTTTGAAATACCTATTGATATGGCAAGGGAAAGTTCGTGCAAAATAATGTTTGACATTTTAATTAATGAAGGCTGCGACATGTGGTGCGGGGCAGTCTTGTATTTCCGGACTCGCCTCCATGTTGTGTGTATGTATGTTCATGATGTTTTCTCTGTTGTTTTTGTTCTTAATCCTGTCTTTTTGAGTACGCGTTATGTAAAAAACATCAGATTCACTAATCTATGTATTCAATCTGTCTGTACTCTTTACATTTCTGATTTTCTGGTTAGTACACAAATACTTTAAGTCAATGAAAAAACCCAATGCCAGTGTGTCTTCACTGTTTAACAGCAGAACCTCGATTATGAGTCAATATTCGCATGACTGATCTAATGTATATTGATGTTATGAATAAAGACGAAGTATGACTGGTTTCCTTTCCTGTTTTGACACCATTTTTGTTGGTCAAGTAATGTTCTTTATCTAGGGATATGTTTATTTTACATACCTTTCATATAGCTTTTTTATGTAACGCGATTCGTTACAGGCATGGATTTTACTGTGTCAGTTTGATGGGTTTTAATTGCAAAACGCTTTTAATCAGCTGCCCATCACACTGCTTGAAACAACACATTCATACACACTTTTGACATCTAACACATGACATGGCAATTTAAGAACAGGAATTTGTTTGATGAAACAACCATGCGAAATATGTTTTCTCTAGTTAACGTGACATCTAATACGTATATATGTTTATAAAGCCGAGTCAATCTTGACGGTGACTGGAGACGCATTCACAAAACAACTTGTTTTCAAAAGGAGCAGGTTTCATTGAAATTTCAATTTTGTGGAAAATGTTTCGACTAAACGGAAATGAAACATGCTTTCAGTAAACCAAAAACTGATACATCAAAGTAGTTCAAACGAACAAATCAACATAACTCAACCATGTTGCAAAAATCCAATTTTCTCAAAAGTAAATTGGGCATAATTTTGAACATTAAAAAATTCATTTTAGGCAGTCTGCGGTCCGCCTACCGAGAAACGTTTTCATTAATTCTTATTTTAACGATTTTATCCTTCTTTATAACGGGCTTACATGTTCTATCGGGCCTCCAGGGCGATCAAAAAGCGTCTATATATAATGTCAACCGCTCAATATAATTTTTGTCCACATGATGGTTCTTCTATGTAAGAAGAGCAAGACAGGCGAATAATTCGATTAGTTATTTCCCACCAGTTAGGAGATAGCCTTGTTATACACTTGATGGATATATTCAGATGATAGAATGACGGGCGTTTTGTAGAAATGTCAAATACGGTGTTATAGTTCGCACGATTTGAATTCATAATCTAGAGCTTTGATCATGACTATGTCCTCTGCGCGGCTACTCGCCTTTGAAGGAGTTAAAGTGGAATTATTTTTCTGCGCGGATTACTATTTACTGTTACAGCCCGCGTAATAATCTATCGTTCAATTTATCATGTATCAATCTAGACAGAAGCTGTCATGGCTGATGTGTGATAAATCCTGACATTTACAACCTCAAGACAGTTTCACGTCATCTAGTGGCTACCGAAACATCTAAAACAGCCCCCGAATTAGGGTCCAGTTAGTCGCCTGCTACCTCGGACCCGCACTGTCTTCGGTTTTAATTCAATTGTTCCAATTTCAATTAACTTAGATAACATGTAATGCTTGATTGCAAAAGTTATCGAATTTCTGAAGGGAAGTGCTGATTGAGCTGCTCCATGTTGCACGGAATAGAGATAAGTGTGGAAAACGTCAGTATAGAACTTCATAAACACCATGCATGTAAAAAAAACGCTGATATAAACATAAACGACTTTCTTAAAAGATTTAATTGAGTCGAAATAACAAAGATACCATATCAGCTATAATGATATGGTTTCCTAATTCTTGTCTTCGTACTTTTTTTCCGCTAGAACATGTGTGGACTTCACATGTAACCGCGTAGGTTCCGTCACGGTTTTTTTGTTTCTGTTATTTGTTTTTGCAACACTAATATTGTTTAAAAAATAGATGGGATGGGGTTTTTGATGTTAAAAAAAAGTAATTACATGTCTTTTCTTATGTGATGAACGCATCTTCTATGGTCTTCCATATTTAAAAGTGGGCTACATATAAATTTAACTTTTAATATAAATGAAAACAAAATTAAATGCTGTATCTACTTTTCTGTGTGCTGTTAATGATATCTTAAATGTAAAATATTGATTTTGATATTGTTAACTTGTTGGGTGTAGTACATGCATGTTAAAACTTATGTAAATTTTATTGACTTTAATTTATTTCACTTTGATGTGGATTGGTTTCATTTGAAATATAATGAGTATGCGGCTACGTCACATAGAATTGAATAGAATTAAAATCATTCAGCTCAACAACAAAGCGACTAAAATATCAAAGAATTAAATAGAAATTCCTAAGTCGTCCCTTTAACTTTTAACAAATTCATCTTTTTTTACACCATGATCAGTCTATGACAAAATCCTATATAAGCAATGGTATATTAAGTGTGTATTAGATATATACACATATTAATCTATATATATATATATTAATTAGTCAATCATAAAGTAACCAAGCAATACCTTCATTGTTTGTGATTACTTTAATTAAGTGTCGGGGGTATTATTCCACGCCTGGTCCGGTGGTGCTTGGGTACAGATTATCATTGAAGGCGGATGAAATAATTAACGATAACCTCAAAATACGCTGCAAATTACGATTTGATTTTCCGACTTTATGAAACTAAATCCCCTTACACAAGTTTGGCTGCCTGTGAATAGCGCGGTGAAGTTTTGATCTCCGAATCCATTGAATTGGAACACCAATGCAAAAGTTTGATGAAAGCAACAGTAAATTTTCCAAAGTGTCCTTACGCAAGTCAGACAGACTGCGAGGGTGAGCGGTATAAAAGCTATTGTATACGACCAAAATATTTGTCAGGTCCGAGGTTATTTATGCGAAATTTATTACCAGGATACAAAATTGATGCATTTTTCATCACGGCTTAATTCAGAATAATCGGCAGTGGATTGTATTCCTCAGTTGTATTTGGTTTCTCTCTTTTCAGGTTGAATTTCTATTCTCCCGAGTATAGAAGCTGACAGGTGATTGGTGCATAATTAGTCACATGACCCATCGACAGGTCGTCTGCTGTTCCGGCGATGATTTGAACCCTCATAATATGTCGTATGGATTGGAGAATGAATTAACTAGCAGAGATAGAGACATGCACAAAACAGCAGCATACTACAACCACGCGCCGCCATACCAGGCGTATTTTCCTGTCGAAAATGGATACCCTTCCTTTGACGCACCGTATGGGCATCCGAGCCCTTCTCCACCTGGTGGAGACTTCTATCCGTGTTCTCTTCAGAGTTCCCATAATCCTTCACATGGATCCGAATATATTCCCACCCAGGCACATTATCCGGGTAACGAACCGTACCCTAACGGCCACAGCCTACCGACTGTCTCCTGTCCCCCCGGGGCACCAAACACCGAGTCAGCAATTCCTCGAAAACAAAGTGAGATTTATCCATGGATGAAGGATTCTAGACAAAATTCAAAACAACGTCAACAACAGCAAAATCAGCAGAATCAGCCACAACAACAGAATCCACAACAACAACAACAGCAACAACCAGCAACACAGTCTTCACAACAATCTCAGACAACTCCGCCCCAGCAACAACAGCAACAACAGTCACAAGCTCAATCTCAGTCACAGTTATCAGGTGAGAACCTTATTTCATTTTTTTTTGTAATCCACGTTGACAGCTCACCTATAAGTTTGTCTACGTTGATTTTGAATCTAAATGTGTTCTAGTGTGCTGTGCCTGTATATGCTGGCGGTGTTGATGTACGGCATATAAATACCTAACTAATTAAGCTAATTAACCAAACAGACGCACGTGCAAACTAGTTCTACAATATTTTCACAAATTATGAATTCTCTCAGTTATGTATTTTCCTTTTAGATCAACATAATCAGATGTAAAACCTATTTAGCTTTTATCATATATTTATAAATACATATAATATCAAAATTACATTAGATGTAACGTACTTCCTCGATATGTCTGAGAGCAGAAACGTTATTTGACGAATTTTCAGTACGAGGTGCTGCAATAATTTGTACAATAGTATAGATAATCATAATTAAATAATGTTCTATTCCCATTTCCCATTAAAACCGTTCCCTTGTTTAAAATCCTAACATTTACCAAATTTTGTTCAAATATAAAACCTTATGAGAGAAATATATCAGTATAAAAGAAATATACACCGTTTAAAACGTTCACTCTTATCCATGATGACCGAGTAATCTCCGTAAACGAAGCAGAAGTGAGGAAGTGTAGGGGATGTCGGACCAGGCTAGGCGATGTTGATAGATGACCCTTCCGACGTTTTGTGGCAATAAACTTGGACTATTAACACGGCAATGAAGTGTACAGTTTAAACCTGTCCGACACGAGATTTACAGGGTGAGGGAGAGTGATGGATTAAAACTGTGATATATAGACACTGTGGTTGGCATGAGAATCGGTGGCTGCCATGGAAATGCTCATCTCAGTGGTAACTTAGAATTGCACAATATACACTTAAAACATTGCGCTATGAGAAGCTTATCACGAAAGTGTTAGTTTTATGATAAAAATACTCTTCTAATAATATCAATAATTCATATTTTTATATAGTGTGATATGTGGATATATATGTACTATTGTGTAATAGTTTTTATAAATTATATATGTCTATCAATATAATTATGTCACACAGTACGTGATACATTTGGAGAGTTTAAATCAGAAAAATACAAAATCACTTAACAAATCACAATGCCATCATAATGTTTTGGTTTGTCAGCAAAACGATCAACAATACCTAGCATCGTAAAGTGCAATGTCAAAATTGTAATGTAATTATGCTATTGTTATATAAGGTAAAATTAAGTCATAGTAATATTTTTAACAGCATTTTATTAAACAATTGGTAGAACAAATATAAATAAAGTATATGCAAAAGGATTTGGCTTAGAGCTTATGTTAAACCAGATTTATGGTTTTAATAATGCACAATGTATAAATATTAATATAAATGTTTAAATTCCCTGATTTGGTATCACTATTTTTGTTTGCAAATATATGTGCAACATATTTCTACATATCAATCATCTAATTGGCACATTAATTAAATGGATATAAATGTAATAGTGTTGATTACACAGATGTCTTTACTAATTAATAGGTCGTTTAAAATTGAACTTACAGCAGTAAGAAAGTACATATGACATGGATGTCGATAACAAATTAATTATAATCAATCTTGATAAAACAAGTTTAAACGTTATGTGGATATTATTCAAGTAGCGTAATGCATTTGTGAATCTGTCATTAACTTTTTTATTAATATAATGTCATATATGGAGGTTTATTTTGCTCGATGAATAGTTATAGAATTATCTGTGTATTGTACATTAACGAAATAAATTAACAGGTTGTTTAGCCCATATTTTATAGTTGTGATAGGTAAACAAAGTAAATAGTTAACGAATGGATACACAAACAAGCTTACACCTATGAATACACAGAAAATATCAGAGGTTTGCTTTTACCTCCGCAAACATTCATTTTATAGCTGATAATGCATCCAGGCGTTGATTAATGAATATGAATAAATCTCTACATTCACAAAAAAATTAACCATTCCTTGAGTAATTTAACAGTACTACTATACCGTATTTGTGATTATGGTTTTGGTGTATTTTTTTCCCCCGATATCTTAATTATCCTTTTTTCAGTTACTTTTCTATTTTCATTTATTTTGCTTTTATATATTACGCTGGTTAAGATTATAAAGGCATTGGTTGTTCTTTTGAATTCGTAGCCAATACGAGGTCACTGTTGTCTAAGGTAAATTTATGTAAACATTTTTTGGATCACATGATAATTCCACAAACGCAGGTTATATTTTTCAATTTGGCTTAGACATCAACATGCAAAGTTATGCAAGATTATTAAGGATTCAAACATAAGCAACATTTGTCAATTGTTTAAGTCTTTATTTTGATAACTTAATGATAGAAATAGATATAATGGTAAATACCTTGTAATTTCTTATTAGGCTTTGTTTAAAATAAGTTAAATTATTTAAAACGTTAATGTTCTGAGAATATTTAAAAATCTTTTGAACCTTTTTGCGCTTAAGTAACTTATGGCGGTTTATAACACTTAATATTAAATAAGATATTATACTAATTTCAATGAATTGTGCATCTATACTGTAGGTTTGATATTGATGAAAGATTTATCATATTGATAATTACTCATCAACTTATTTTCATCAAATTCGTCATGTTTTTTTTCTTTTCTAACTCATTATTACTATCTCAAAAGCAGGAGAAATACACAATTTGTATCGGTATTATTCTGTTTATTAATTGTGTTCATTCAGGTATAACGACAGATTGACCACTTTGCCATTTCTAGTTGATTAAATCGATATGCCCAAACGTGTCAGGAAGCTACCATTAAAGGCTATTTAAATTGAAATCTTTCTGAACATCAAGCATTCCTATGGATCGTCACAAAAATGCAAATTTATGTATATATATATATATTAAGAAATCAGACTTTATCAATACAATTTAAAATTGTAAATGACTACTTATTTTTTCATGTTGAATCATGGCTTTATCTCAATAAATCCCTTTGATAAGAAACTTCATTTTTTATTAAGTATGTCCTCATCGGAGGGGCAACTGTTTTCTATATTTTATTACTCAGATATATGATAACAGTTGATTATCAATTACCACTCATATTGTGTTAAATATATATATAATGTTACCTATACAAATTTAATCCAGATATTTTTGACTTTGTTTTATGTAGTATATGTAAATGAATATATTTATAACATGAATGATATTCAGACCATTTTTGTTTGCAATATACAGTTTTTCATAGTAAGGTTACTGCTACCAACTCGATAAAATATTAACTACTAATAAAATATAAACTACTAATCAAATTAATATATGCCTTAAGTCAAACTGTCTGGCATTGATTTGAGGGATCGGCTTTTTTGGGATATATCTTTAACTGAAATATTTATACGGATAAATCATACCCAGATATATAAACAAAAAACATCAAAATCAAACAACGTTCTGGAGATCTATCAAAGGATTGTGGAAAACACATCAACGAAAGTTATTTTATTCATCAAAACGGTTGATGCTCGGCTTATATATAAAACAGTTTTTCGTACAAAAAAATATCTCTTTGAGAATAACTTGAAACATGATTTCATTTCAGAACCAACCAAAAGAGCCCGGACCGCCTACACAAGCGCCCAGCTGGTGGAACTGGAAAAGGAATTTCACTTTAACAGATATCTATGTCGACCAAGACGGATAGAAATGGCAGCCCTTCTGAATCTTACAGAACGACAAATCAAGATCTGGTTTCAGAACAGGAGAATGAAATTTAAAAAGGAACAGCGGCATAAATCGTCTGATAAATGCGGACGACTGGACGGTGGTAATATGTCCGGAACGGACAGTGATAGTCAAGGATCTCTGTCGGGAGGGCCGGACGGCCTGGGCAGTGATTGTGGTGGTAAACTTAGTCCGGACAGTCTAAATCACGGAAACGTGAACGGGCACGGAATCCAGTCAGGAATGGGATTATCTATTCACCAAGGAATGCCCCAACAACATTCGCCGCAGCTGCCCAGTCCTCAACCTCATCCCCACCCCAATCAGACTAATATTGGAGTAACGTCATACCCAGGTGAAAATATCATGAATCCATATCAACAGTATCAGCAGAAGCAGAGTCCCAATTCTCCATTAATGAAACCATCAATGTCCCCGAACTCCCATCATCAGAACGGCCCAAATATGAACATGCAAAATATGGGTCAACCTCATCAGCAGCAGCCTCCTCAACACCACCAACATCAGCAACATATGACGTCACACCAACAGTACCTACACGTGAGCCAGTCCGGCCAAGGTTATCACTCCGGTCACTATATGAATAACATATACCCGGATGTAAACTCCATGGAGGACACTGACCCTGGGGTCAACATGGGAGTTAACTCTATATACCCGTCCAGCATGCCTTGTGCGGTCAGTAGCGTCAATAACTGTTACTCTCAGGGCTACGACTACGTGCCAAAACTGACTCACCTGTAATTGGAACGCCATCACGGTATTTTTATAAGAATAAAATAAGTATTGATACAATTACAATATCATGTATTCAGATAGTGTGTATATCATAACATTTCAGGATAAAATAAATTGATCAATAATATTTCATTCTGTTGAATTCAGAATATTTTGAAAAGCCATAGCCTGAAAAACAGAAAAAAAATCAATTTATGTATGCAAATTAGAGCAGTTTAATATGTATTTTAGTATTACTGTTTTTATTGTATCGATACGTTTTACTTCTGTGGTACTCTGCTGGTAATATATCTCACCTATGAAGGTTTTTTGAAGTTAATAATTTCATAAGCTAAAAATACTAGATAGTTCAACCTTGTTTAACGAGAACAATTATTAGACTAAATCTACGGCGCTTTAGTATTTTTTTGTTATTATTACAAATATATGTAAAACCTATAAATCCCCTAATGATACGTTACTTGAAACCTAAAAGAGTGACATGATTTTTATTACAAAAATGCAAGATATAGTTATTTTTTCTTGATCTTCAGTTCAGTTTCAGTTAATAATTATGTTAAAAGCGATATCATCTATGTCAGGGAAATTAAAAATAAACGATGTCATCCTTATGTTGAAATGCTGCTGATTGATTATCTCACATATTTGAAATAAAAAAAAAAAATGTAATATATAGCACCTGGCTGATTCGAATCGAAATATTGGTTTGGTGATATAAGACGCACAGAGTGTCGATCATAAGAACCAAGAACCCGGTTAGGAGGTATTGAAACATAAATGTACTATAGAGTCTCCATAAAATAAGATAAAGAATATTTTTGATTAGGTCAGGAGTAATTTAAAAAAATGTATTTTTGTCAGAGATGGGGCTTATACGCACATAACAAGAAAATAAAACGCCAATTAGCCCATTCGGATTGGCTTCTTTTCTTCGTTTAATCTGCGTTATAGTTCAATTCCGAACGCTCTCTCATGTTTGGCATTTATGTACAAAATAAATGTGTTAAGTGATGATATTCGCCATTTTTAGATATCAAAATATTTTTTATTTTATATAAAAAGCACTCTTTTCCCCACTTGTTAGTATTTATGGGCTAAAGCCTATCTTTTCCTAAAAATCACAACCGATGATGAAATTATAATTATCACAGCGCATGGTATCTAAATGCACTGAACTGACCCTGTCAATTACATCAGATCGTACTATCCAGTACTATTTTTGACAATCTCGTGGCAGGATCCTTCTGTTGGATAGATACATGGCATGTTCAAGATATTCCACCACGAATGACCTCCGACACTAATCTTGTGTACCACAAATAAGAAATTAAAAGTATCAGTTTCTAAACCACAATTAAGTAATTAAAAGTTACATATGTAAATAAGTAATAAAAGCATCAGATCGGAAATAGACCAATTACGACACCTACTAGCTTATCATGTGGTCTGGATTTAGGGGAAGACATTGAAAGGTTTATCGCTTCTTGCACGAAATGGCCCCCACTCACACCATCTGCATCCGTCTTGTTTTGGCGGCAGATCTGGGAATGTGAAAAGTCAGAATCAAACATTAGGCGAATGAGTAGTGCATGCCGTAATATGAAAATGCCAAAATCTCTCTAACTATTTGTATATTTATGCTAGTAAATACTGTTAGAAATAAATGAAAAGTGTGTGTATTTAGTAAATGTTTTAAATGAAACAAAATAAATATTACTAGCTTGCTAATGTCAACATGTTTTTTTTTTAAATTGAAAAACCTCAAACACGTTTCATTTGTTCTATACATTTGCATGACTCTACAAATACATCTGCACAAGTAAGTATTCATATAAGATCACGACAGCTTGTTGTGATTATTTTCTTCTCATGTAGACTTTTCCACGGGGAAAATAATGAATAACTATCACAAAAACCGTCCAGCAATAGATAATTGTCTATGGTGTGTTTGGCACGGTGAACAGTCTCTAACTGACGTTCCCACAGATTCAATTACTACATCTTCTACTATCCACATACCACAAAAGATCAACGTAAGTTGGTTTGAAGTGAAGCATTTCGACCAATGGGAATTGCCTGTGACATTTTTCATGATAGTGTTTCCTTCGGGCGATTTGTGATATTGATTGCAATTATTTGGCTGCCTCGTGATAACGGGGAACGTGATTGGATCAGCTTCCTTACTTAAGCCTCCTCCCAACACAAACAGGTTTATTGCGAACCTTTATCAATTTAGCACTAATTGTCTGTGGCCAATTCAAATCACTTTTCTGATTCTTTTGCATATTATGTCCTCTTTATATTAGGATCTCAGTTAAAAAAGACGTTTTCTTTAAACTTACCCCTTTAAAAGTAGTTTCGAAGTCTATCATTTGGTATTATTCTTTGGCCATATCTTTCATTTTTTTAAAAGATAAAAGAAAAAAATACCTTATTCATTTTTGATATATAATGATTATGGTTCAAAATTTATTAAAAAAAGATATCATTTTACTGTTAAATATTTTTTATCCCTGATCATAATTGCTTCCGTTTGATAATAAACATATGACTTTATTAAATACCAGAACCGCTTTAATTATTTCAATAAAAGCTATTGCCTCCCTGAAAATATATATGATACATTGGAAATTAGTTTAACCTTGTAGGCATCTGCGATCTTATCAGGTAAATTAGTTTCATCGGACCGTGTCACATAATTTATATATTTACCAATGGTGCTCGAGGCAAGTTTGTGTCAAATGAAAACTCAATTTGGAACTAATCAATGTGGCACACATTTATTGATAAAATTTTAAATCAGGAATTATACAACTGTGAAGAGTTTTATCTTTGAAATCTGACCTAAACAACCACGTGGTACGAAGAGGATCGGTCAGTTAAATGGAGCGCATTGAGTCCCACGTGCTGGTTACAAAGTCTTTGGTATTATGATATCCACTAGTGGTCATTAACATCAGTATGACGGCCGTCTGTCCAGACCTCAATATGTTTCAATTGATCTCCAATCTCGACATCTGTCATTGGGTGTTAATATTTATGGCCGTATCGTGTGCTGTTCCCTGGGTAGTGAATCTCTAAGGCACTCAAGCACGTCAGAGGTGGATATAGACTGTTATCAATATAAAGTGTGGTAAACAAATCATATATATAAGTAGAAGATATTTGTTGTGCGAGAACTTTGATTCATAATTTTCCACAATGACCGCAGTTACAGAGATCAATGATACTTCTGTTCAGGAAGGTTTCTTTTCTGATGATGATTAGTCTTCAACGAAATTTCATTAATTCAAGATTGGAGTTATATCTTTCGCCGATAACACCTTTCTAGGCTAACGATACAGGGATTATGAAATTCGCCCTAAAAGTATCTTGCCTGACGTACCTTTTACAAAGCATACAAAATACACGTGTTAAATGATAGAATGTATTTGCATGTATAAACGAGAAAGAAAAACTACTATAACATCATCAAAGGAGAACAAAACAAGACCTCACACCAAATTAAGTTTAAACTCGATGTGTGTACGATTTACGTGCTCTTCTACCAGATTTATCCTCCATACATCAACAATGACAATTCATATTACAAAAAAAGGTTAATCACATATTCAAAAGTGAATATTCATTTAGTTACTATTACAAATATCAAGCAAAATACCAAAAGCATTGTGTTAAATAAAAACATTTTTTGCATGATAAATATTATCTATGACAAGTTTATTGTCAGTTTAATATGATGACATCCGTAAAAGCAAGCATGCTAAATGCATTGTTCAAAGAATATCTACCTGTGTTTGCCGTGTATGCAACATAATTGGAAATAAAAGTATCATTGTGTATATCATTACCTATCGAAAGTCGTAAGGTTAAATACTGGTTGTTGTATGGCATCGAGGGATTATATCTTTAGACGGAGATTCCAGTGTATTTATTCATTGCTTACGGCACAATTAATGACGTAAAAGGGTAAAGACAACACTGTTGTTGTATAGCTATTTTTTATAAGTATGGTTGCGTAAATACATGTAATTTGTTACTTTGTCTAATATACCCTGTTTTACGAGAATACATGTATATTGTTTCATTTGTTTTGAATATGCAGAAAGCATTGTAAGTGTGTATTTTCAATTGCCTGATATTGTTTGCATTTTTGATAGTGTGTGTCGAATGAAAACTGAAAGCTTAATTATAGTCACACTATGTCGTTATCATGTCGTTCTCACAGCCAAAATCAGAAAGTATCTTGGCAATCATAGCTATGTTATGATGTAGAGCCAAAATAATTGTGCATAAGCATTTTTGGCAATATTAAATTATTGCACCGTCTGTAATAGCACTTTTCAGAAAGACGATAAAAATACCAACGATATAAGTAATCATAGTTAACGTTGTTGCAAAAATGCGTATATTCCATATTATGATAATAAGTGTCATTTATGATATCATTTTTAGACAATGGGTAAAATGTGCGAATGAGGTGTAACGTATTTCATATTGACCTGCTGGATACCATATCTTTAAAACCAAATTTACCAAATTTGACATATAAAAAATCATAATCAAATAATAACTTACTCAAAATATTCATAATTCTGAAAGGAAAATCTTGATGTAAGCTTTCATACAAATTCATCATAAAGCTGACAAATTTTTGGGAGTAGTATTTGCTCCTTTATTAAATATGTCAGATTCAAATTCAACTGCAATATGTCAAATATAAGACCATATTCCTTAGCAAATGTATAGCTGTCTCATTGAGTAAGCATATACTTCTAAATTGGGACGATATATGATGACAGCTAGTATTTGTAGTAATATGAACTCGATAGGGTTGCCTATAGTTAGCCTAGACGCATGTTTCTAGTTATCAAAACATTTGTATGTAAGTATTTAAATAATGTTGTGAACTATTTTAGTGTTTAATGCTCAATGTTGAAATGATGTACAATGACTTTTAAATGAGAAATAAATACATTTTCAAAGTATGGAGTGGTTTAATGTATTTTATTTAAAGAACGTTACCGTAAAATCTTTGTAAACAGTCCCGTGGTTGCCATTAGAGGAAAAAATAGAAAGGTATTAAAAACGTGACATATTATCTGTCTAAATATATTTTTCCAAAATAAGGAGGTTTTGCTATATGCTTCTTTTAAAAATTGTACGATACTATGTATTATATTACAGGTATAACAAACCAGCCAATATTGTTCTTATTAACGTATGTGAAAAGATATAAATAACTCAGTTAACAACAATAAATCTGTTGAAATGTTTATCATTATGTTGACTGTATGTGAAACATCAGTTTTATATCAAGTTTGGTTCAGCCGAGTTGTGTATATTACCAAATTCGTCAACATTCAAACACGAAAAATCCACGAGGACACAACATTTAAACAAATACCACATAAGTAGTACATTTTATCAATACTGTCCGTTGCTGGTATTTTGCGAGATAGAGAGGTTTGTACCTATTTGGACATAACAATTTCAATAAATATTCGTAGAAAACATTCTGATTGGATAACGAGAATAAAAGATGTCTAGATATATTACGTCCTTTTCCAAGCACCGTATCCGTCTGTTTTTTTTCGATATACTTTAATTTTAAGAAGATCCATGTGATGTTTAAATTACTACGTGTTTGCTTCCGTGCAATTGTTTACGACATGGATCATCATATGAACAATTGACATTAAACAAACACTGTTTTCGACAACATGGTATTTTCGTGTATTGTGACATTGTGAATTACCTTGTTATGTTTAGTATCAAGCGAACTTTTACGATGAAATAAGTATCGGTAACCGAACAAATACAAACAAGAGCTAACATGACATCTGATCGCTTATAGCCAGTAAAGCTAACACAAATCCACAATAGTTTGTTTCTTGTTTATTATGCTATAATTTTGTGAAAATAAAACCACTTTATATTGATTCAAATGCTCTTTTATTCGAGAAATGTATTTAACAGTAAACATGAAGTGCTGAACAACACGAATGGGAACAAATACTGAACACCTAGCATTAGCATCACATATTTTGATGAACACATTACAAAATGTATAAACATTACAAATCGTATTGGACTGATGATGAAGTCTCTGGAACAAAACAACAATAATATTGTTTTCAAAAATTATAGGTGTTGATAATTCGAATATTGAAATAATTCAATTATGTGTTTCATAATATTAGACGGTTTTTGTTGGTGAGTAATTGCTGAAAGAAAAACAATAATATACCTTTCCGTGATCAAAGGTTTTGATCATTCGAATATTGAAATAATTCAATGGTGTGTTTCCTAATAGGAAACGGATATTTTAGGTGAGTAATTAAACTATTGTTGTACTTACTTGTTAGTCCACTCACTCCCTTGTGGTACCTTATACTGGCGATGGACACCAGGTAAAAATACTTATATTGTGGACTATGTTTTCTTCACATCGACTGTTTTCGATGCTAAATACGATCATGTTACATGCATTAGCCTTGCGCGGATAAGATCTTGCACACAAGCCCTCGACAAAGTTGAAATCGTGTCTTACTGAAACCAGGGAGATTTTTCAAAGGATAAGGCTATATATTGCGTCATCACTGATTATGTGAACTGAAGAAGCTGTAGTATCGCTTATACTGTCCTATATCCAAACAGACATATGCACTTTTACGATTGTGCATCTCTTCGCGCATCTCCTAGAAACATGGCCATACATGTGTATGATTCAAATGTATTGGTCATGTGACCGGAAATTCAATAATTATGAACTGCAAAATAGTTATGTGTAGCTAATGATGTAAAGTGGTTTATAATGTTGATTTAATGAAAGTAATTGAACATAAAAATGGAAGGAAATAACACGGCCATGTTGCTACAGTAATATTTCCACAATACCCAAATATTTTTACTTGCGACCTTAGAAGGAGAAGTACTTCATTACGTTCAGTTTGTATAGTTAATTTGCATTACCAAGTATAAAAGAACAAAACTTGATTTTCAAAGCATCTAGCATGTTTACATCAGGTACTGTAGGTGTATTCTATCAGAACCAATCCATGTAAATTTCAAACACTGCAAGCCGTTTACGAACTGATTAACAAGTAGAAGAGAAATAAATATGCAACACACAAGGACAAAATCAAAACTAAAAATGAAAGGAATATCATCATCAACCTGACGAATCAGAGGCGAGAACAGGACCCGTGTTCTTGAATCTGTTCGAATGCACAGCATGTATGGATGCTGTGTTTGTAGCAACTTCATATGAATTGCTTAAATAGTGTGACAAAGTCAAAACGTCAAGCGTAAATGACACGGCATTCGGCTTGAATTCTTTAAATTTGTTATCAAAATGATTTACAAAATGTGAGTTTTCATTAATTTATTACCGGGATAAGATACTGGGGTTTGAGCACAGATACCGAGTTTAAGAATGAGGACGGTTTTCATGAAAACGAGCCTAGGTGATCTATAAGGTTAAGTGTTTCCAGCAACACATATGAAATAAATATTTGAATTCCGTAGTCTAAACTATGTTATTATGACGAGCTTTCGAGTTTTAATGCGTATATTAGTCAATATATGCATATTCAAGAATGTCGTAAAGGGGAAAAAAGGACATCCAGTATCCCTACAAGATACCAGCGGCGAAAGCATGTGTACCTGATAGGCGTTTCCAGTACCACATTTGGAACTTGAACATGATGTCAAGAAATACAAGAAAAAGATGTGTCACCAACGATTTTCTACATATTGTAGTATTTATTTATGGTAGACACTGATATAGCATGGCAATCAAGTCATGATTACAACAGGGACAATTATTCAGCATAGATTAAATCCCCCTCAGGTAGAAAACCCTTACTACTTAATTAATTTGTCTATAAGATGCATCTTTCTAGAGGTTTTGACAATTAAAACATGGTCTTTAATATCGATTAAACTGTGACGTGCGCATTTCACAGCCAGTGGAGACTGGAATGGAACTACTAAAGAAACGACAGACATGATCATGGATTTTTTGTTGTTACTTTTGTCTTGAAGTTTGATAGTTTCATGACAATTATTTTTAAACCTTGACACATTTACCTTTACATTTGTTTTGTTTAATCAAAATATCATCTCAAAACACTGTATATTGATTACAAATGAATCCATGTGTTACAACAATTACAAGGGCATAGAGGAAATCCGGACTATGGATTAATATCTTTTCTTTTATGCGTAGGATCAATATATTTTACCTTAATGCAGACATATCTAGGTGAGATGTTTGCTTAGATCCCTTGTCCACATATGTTGTAACATGTAGTCACAACAATAATATTGACACTCTTTACAAATGTTACAATATGTATGTCCCTCATTTAAATAATCCATATACAATAATCAATATTAAAGGATAAGTACACAACGTGATACCTATAAATTTGAAAGGAAATAAAGATCAGTGATCTGCGTTTTTTGAAAATGAGTACAATGATACATAGCAAATAATTAGCTTTTTGAAATAAAGATGCATTATTAACTATCTCTTATGATATTGTTTTGAATTCATTGAAACTTTTTGTATAACCATGTATTCTTATCACTAATAGAATTAGAGTCCGACCTTGAAAATAGCAGCAAACGGGTTGTTCATTAACTTTGATACTGATGGACATGTCACCTAACAATCACACACACAATGGAACGCATTTTTTTCAAGTACACAAATTTCAAAAATATAGACAAATATGATAAACAGACACATTATAAAACAACGAATTTAAGGAATATTGTTATTTATTTAACACACATCACAGGCCAAGCACACGTTTAATATTTCTTACATTTTTGGTTTTCTGAAAATTTACTTGGTTCAAAGAAAATTGGCAGTATCGGACTGATGTTTTCAGGCTATATTTTGTATGCATAGTCCTTGTACTTACAGTAGCATATAATTTAATAGGACTTAATACTAATATCGTGATTTCCCAACAAAACATCAATTTGTTGGGAAGAAATCGTAAATTACGAGCACCCACTCAAACTTAGAATTGCTTCATTTCAAATGTGTACTTACTTGGTGGACCAATGAAACCGTGGAACAAGATTCCCCATATAATCAACGAAATTAGAATAAACCATGAAAATAAGTGATTTCACAGCATTCATATTTCCTGGTTCCAATCTGCATGAAAGTGATCCTCAGATTGCTTAAACTGGTAGTCTTGGCCGTTAGGAAATCAAGTAAGGACGGAACCTCCTGTATAATAGATGTATCAGTGCATTAATGTCGTCAATTATCAGATTTCAGTATTAAAAAGGAGAAACATTGTAGCACATTAGGTGTCGATATATTACAGAGGAATGTTACCAGAGAGATGCATTGTACTATATTGGGTGTCTATATATAACAGAGAAATGTTACCAGAGAGATGCACTGTACCATGTTAGGTGTCTATATATAACAGAGTAATGTCACCATAGAAATTATATTGTACCATGTTAGGTGTCTATATATTACAGAGTAATGTTACCATAGATATTATATTGTACCATGTTAGGTGTCGATATATTACAGAGTAATGTTACCAGAGAGATATATTGTACCATATTAGGTGTCTACATATTACAGAGTAATGTTACCAT